>NW_022987656.1:5333901-5752889 GCF_902827165.1 Trematomus bernacchii
TGTCAAAAACAGCCTGAAGTTATTTTAAGTTAGATTACAATACTCATTTTTAACCAAAACCACGTTAGTTTCGGTTATGTTCAGTCTGTTTCCTGTTATTTTCAAGATTCAGCCCTTTTGTTTCTCGGCATGTTTTACTTCCTGCCTTTGTTAATTTTCCCTCCCTTGTAAGTAAGCTAGTTTGCTGAGAAGCTGCTTTGTGAACAACTTTATGTCTAGGGCTTTTATTGTGAAACTCCACTCAAAGGCAAAAGGAAATACAACAAAAAGTGAGGTTTGACACCAACATAATGCTGGTGTCAGCAAACATTTTATATTTTGCCACTTTAAAATGTCCTGTTTTTAGATGGAAACACTTTACATTGAATGCACTGACAGCAACCTGAGGTTACCTGACTGTCCAATGGCTCATAGACTGCATTGGCAGAGGAGGCAAACTGATTAAACCAGGCTTGGAATTTTGTCATTTTAGGGGCAAGGCCATTTGGCCTTTGGTGTCACACATTTCTTTAGGGCACAAAGGCCACATTGCCAGGGCACAAAGGCCATTGAGGGAAACATTTGGATTTGGAGCTTACAAACAAATAACTTAACTTTCTGATAAGAAAAACACACGAATGAAAACAAATCACTTTTTTAATATCAATAATGTCAAACATTATAATCATATAGGCCTATGCCTCCTTAGTATTACCGTATATAAAATAAAATACTCTACTTTGAATAATTAGTGTTTGGTATGTTTTCTATCTACTACTTCTTCCATTCACAAATCCGAAATCAAATCAAAAAATCTAAAATTATAATAATATGTAACAAATATATTCAATTTCAGAGCAGAAGAGACAGCCTTCAAGTCTCAAACTCTGCACATAAATCATTCAGCAGTGCACAGTGAAGCTCCAACATTCAACTGTATGAACAAGCAATACTTTGAAATGCAAAAGTGTGTGTCTGTGTCTGTGTCTCTGTGTCTGTGTCTGTGTCTGTGTGTGTGTGTGTGTGTGTGTGTGTAACTCGAGCCTCAAATTCGCGTGACGCGTTCTCGCGGTAGCCAATCAGCAGTGAGGATCTCAGCCACTGACGAATCAGAAAACCAAAACATCAGCCGTTAGCTGTTAGCACACAGAGCTCACAGCTCCTCATATCTGTTCAGAAACTGAGGCCTGAGGCCTGTACTACGAATCCAGTTCATCCAAGTCAGCAGGCGGTGCTTTCACTGAGTTGATCTCTTCTCCTGGAACCTAACCTGCTCCGGAGCAGGGGCCTATACTACGAAGCAAGATTTTCGTTAAGCAAGCTAACTTCAGGGGTTTCCGGTCCTACGAAGCTGGTTCACTTTTTAGCGGGCTAGATCTCCACGGTAACTTATCCTGGAACCTAGTCTGCTCGGAAGCAGGATAGGTTCCAGGATAAGAGATCAACTCAGTGAAAGCACCGCCTGCTGACCAATCAGAGCTCAGTGTGCGGAGGAAATACAGTTTAAACTGCCGTTGCAGAAAAGACGGCCGGCCAAAATCACCGACTGTGTGAACGTGAAAATGAATAGAATATCACCTCCCATCTTCAGAGCAATCTGACTATTAGCCTATAACTATTATACTATTATTATACTATTATGTTAAGAAAGCTTAATTAAATATCTGCCACAACATAAGTAACCGGATCAAAGTAACATTACGTAGCCTACAGTCCGCGGCACTGTGAGTGCAGATCGACGTCGATGTGTCCCATTATCATTCATATCACATCATATCACATCATAATGTATCATATATTTCCTTATCTGAGTCAGCTTCTTGAGCCGTATCTGGCCGTGCAACACTCACAGTGTCACATACTGTATGCAGAAGTATTATTTTAAGCAACACATTAAGTTGATGAAACACTCGAGTCAAATGTAATTAAAGTCAGATCCACTCGTGTCTTAGACGGGGCAGCAGTGATATCATAAACCTGTTAATGTACGCATTCAAACACTTTTTCTTTTACCAGCTGTATTCACCTTGCAGGTGCAGCTATGTAGCTTTTATCCTGGATAAAGTGTTTAAGTCATGGATGTTTAAAGTTTAACTTCTTCATATTTGACTAATATTATAGTTGACTTTTCATTCAGGAAGTATGACGCTGCGCTGTCAGAACGCTTCTCCATGTTTGTGATTGGTTGAATGCTCCAGATACCACCCATTTTATGTGAACGCGCACCTAACTAGATAGGACACGGCTGGCTTGCGATCGAGTTGATAGCCAGCGTCGTAGGACAGTTTAGCGAGAGCGTTTTTTTTTTGGATTAAGTCAACCGGATAACTCAAAACATATCCAGGATATGTTGGACTAGATTCGTAGTATACCCCCCAGGTTTGCCGTTCAGCATAAGTTACCATGGAGATCTAGCCCGATAAGAAGTGAGCCAGCGTCGTAGGACCGGAAACCCAGAGTTTTCCCTGAAGTTAGCTCGCCAAGCGAAAATCTTTTTTTTGTTCCGGAGCAGGTTTGGATCCAGGATAAGAGATCAACTCAGTGAAAGCACCGCCTGCTGACCAATCAGAGTTCCGTGTGCGGAGTTTAAAGCGATCAAGTCATATTACAGGATAAAGGAAATACAGAAAAACTGCCGTTGCAGGAAAGATGGCCGGCAAAAATCAACTGACTGTGTGAACGTGAAAATGAATAGAATATCCCCTCCCATCTTCAGAGCAATCTGACTAATATAACATTACCGTTAAGAAAGCTTAATTAAATATCTGCCACAACACAAGTAACCGGATCAAAGTAACATTACGTAGCCTACAGTCCGCTGCACTTTGAGTGCAGACGTCGATGTGTCCCATTATCTCAATCTCAATCTCAATCTTTATTTATTTATATAGCACATTTAAAACAACCTTCAGTTGACCAAAGTGCTGTACAGGCAATAAATATTAAATAACACAATGGGAGTACAATAATAAAACAATAATTAAAAACATGATAAAAAGCACAATAACTAGAAAAATATTTTAAAAAACACATACAAATGTAAAAATGTAATGTTCAACTAGTATTAAAAGCCAGTGCAAAGAGGTGAGTTTTTAGCTGAGATTTAAAAAGTTCAATAGACTCAGCAGTCCGGATATGTACTGGGAGGCTGTTCCACAGTCTGGGAGCTGCAACACTGAAAGCCCTGTCACCTCGGGTTTTTTTCCTGCACCGAGGAACCACCAACATATTTTGCTGAGCTGATCGCAATGCTCTAGCTGGAGCATGGCGGTGCAACAACTCAGACAGGTAATGTGGTGCCAGTCCATGCAATGATTTAAAAACAACAAGTAAGTACTTGAACTGGATCCTGTAACTGACAGGAAGCCAATGAAGGTCTGCCAAAACGGGTGTGATGTGGTCATAACGTCTCTTCCCAGTAAGAAGGCGTGCAGCCGCATTTTGGACCAGCTGCAGGCGACGGATCAAACACTTATCAACACCAATATACAGGGAGTTACAATACTCTATTTTTTTTATATATCTGCTGTAATTTATTGTCTTTTATTGTGATTGTAGTAATGTGTTTTTATTACATGTACAGCACTTTGGCTCGACCAAAAATCGCTTTTAAATGTGCTTTATAAATAAAACTTGATTTGATTTGACAATAGTCTAAACGAGACGTTATAAATAGGTGGATTAGCTGTTCAAATTCCTTACTAGGAAGATAGGCCTTTACCTTCCCCAGAAGCCGCATCTGGAAGAAGCTTGTCTTGACAACTGAGCTTATTTGTGTGTCGAATTTAAAACAGTTGTCAAAGATGACTCCAAGATTTCTGACAGAGGGACGGCTGTAGGAGGCTAAGGGGCCGAGTACACTATTAAAGCCATCCAGGAGTTCAGACTGTCCAAATATTATAATCTCTGTCTTGTTTTCATTGAGAGTCAAGAAGTTGATTTCCATCCATGATTTTATGTCTTTCAGACAGCTAAGCAAGGCAATCCTAGATTCCTTATTTGCTTTTATAGGCAGGTATACCTGCAGATCATCTGCAAAGCAATGGTAAGAAATGTTATGCTTTTTAAAAATTAAATTATCATTCATATCACATCATATCACATCATAATGTATCATATATGTCCTCATCTGAGTCAGCTTCTTGAGCCGTATCTGGCTGTGCAACACTTGAAGTGTCACATACTGTATGCAGAAGTATTATTTTAAGTTTAAGTTTTCGAAACACTCGAGTCAAATGTAATTAAAGTCAGATCCACTCGTGTCTTAGCAGTGATATCATAAACCAGTTAATGTACGCATTCAAACACTTTGCTTTTTTTTTACCAGCTGTATTCACCTTGCAGGTGCAACTATGTGGCTTTTATCCTGGATAAAGTGTTTAAGTCATGGATGTTTAAAGTTTAACTTCTTCATATGTCTAATATTATAGTTTATTTTTCATTCAGGAAGTATGACGCTGCGCTATCAGTACACTTCTCCATGTTTGTGATTGGTCAAATGTTGCTAACCCCGCCCCTTTCACGTGAGTGTGCACTCAGCCGGACAGAGAAACCCTGGCTTGAGTTACCGAGTTGATAACCAGCGTCGTAGGACCGCTTAGTGAGAGTGCGTTTGTTTTGGATTAGGTAAGCCAGCTAACTCAAACATATCCAGGGTAGGTTGAACTGGATTCATAGTACAGGCCTCTGGACAAAAGTTAAACATGAACAAAACACAGACTGTATGTGTCATGGCGAATACAGTCGCTGCTTTATTTCTGTCTTTAGGACGTTGTTGTGAGTTTGGACGGAGCGGCTACAGGTTAGTTTAGCCTGATCGATCCGATCTCCATTCCGAAAACACGCATTTTAAAAGGTTTTTCGCCTGCACACTTGTCAAAGCATTAATTCATGGTTTTTACTAACCATTATCAGTATTGTGTTACTTCGGCATCATTTTGAAACGTGTATTACAATTAAATCACGGTAAAATATGTTAATGTTGTTGTAGTTGAGTCTACCACAGTATTTACATGGATATAAGCCCCGCCCCCTCTCCAGCGCGTTCTGTTTGAATGACAGGAGTAAACACAGCTGACAGCCGCAGTGAAACTCCAGCGATTAGAGCAATGCGAATATTCGCATCGCGTCCGGTGTGAACGCAGCATAATGCAGTTCAGAGACCAGACCACTGCTCTGACGCCTTTAAAGCAACTTCGAGATTTTAACAGTTTGAGGGGCACAAAGGCCAGACCGAGGGGCAACGACGGCCATGGCCATGAAATTCCTACCCTGGATTCAACAATCCCACTGATTCATTAATCTAAATGTTAGTGTTCACTGATGAGAAGCTGCCCTCATGAAAGACATGAGTTAAACCATCTGTTTTTTTAGTGCCAATTTTGCCCCACTGCCATTTCTCAAATAGATTGATTTTACTATGCTGTAAATTTCACTGCAGTCTATATAACGCTCGGAAGATCAGTGTAATAAAACGCCTCTTTCCAAACACAGTCAAAAGGATCTTAGAAATATTTTCAAGTTTAGGCTGCTTCTTCTGTTTTTGTTAGTTAAGAGTTTAGATTTGGAAGCGCAAGGATCACAAATATAACTCATATGTGCCCGAAAAGGATAACCAGTATGAAGGTCTTAACATGCTTTCAAATCAAATCAGGTTTTATTTATAAAGCACATTTAAAAGCGATTTTTGGTCGAGCCAAAGTGCTGTACATGTAATAAAAACACATTACTACAAATCACAATAAACGACAATAAATTACAACAGATATATCTTAAAAAACAAAATAAAAAAATAAAACACACGGAAAAGTCAGGAGTCGTGCTCCGCTCTAACTAGAAAGCCAGAGAGAAGAAGTGTGTTTTTAGTTTTGATTAAAAAACCCCTAGGGTCTGGGCCGACCTCACATGGAGGGGCAGAGTGTTCCAGAGCCTAGGGCCAGCTGCTGCGAAGGCTCGGTGCCCTCGGGTTTTTAGCCTGGTCTTGGGCACTACCAGCAGCAGCTGGTCAGCAGACCTTAAAGCTCTGGCTGGGGTGTAGCGCTGGAGCAGTTCAGCTATATAGGCCGGAGCCAGCCCATTTAGTGCTTTAAAAACAAATAAAAGGATTTTAAAATCAATTCTGAACCAAACTGGAAGCCAGTGTAGTGAGGCCAGAATAGGGGTGATGTGGTCGCGCTTTTTGTGGCCAGTCAGCAAACGTGCAGCAGCGTTTTGGACTAGCTGTAAGCGTTTGATTGAGGCCTGGTCCATACCCACATACAGAGCGTTACAATAGTCCAGTCTCGAGGTTACAAAGGCGTTGATAACCCTTTCTAAGTCTTTAAAAGATAAATACGACTTGGTTTTGGCCAATAGTCTTATTTTAAAAAAGCAGGATTTTACTACGGTGCTGACCTGCTTGTCGAATTTAAAAGTGCTGGTGAAGGTCACTCCAAGGTTCATGATCGAGGGGAGGATGTTTTTTTTTGATGGAGCCCAGAATATCAACCGGAGAGGCTGGAGGTTGCGGTCCAAAAAAAATGACCTCGGTCTTGCTCTCGTTGAGGTTGAGGAAGTTTTTGCTCAGCCAGGATTTTATCTCTGCTAAGCAGTCCATCAGCTGCTGTAGTGAGTGTGTGACATTTAGACATAACTCTAGATTACAAGGGAGCTTTTAAGAGCTCTGTTTGTCTGTTCATTAGTGAAATTATTTGACAGGAAAACTATCCTCTTGGGGGACAGGCCCAAACTACATAAAGAAACAGAAACATACCCTGAAGGAGCAACACAGTCTCACGGCATTTCGTGTTATAGTCACGAAATTAATCTCTTGATTCGTGTTCACCAACACGATTTCGCCATTTTTTTCGTGTCACACAGAAAGATTTTAAAAGCAATGTAAATAATAACAAATTACATTTAAAAAAATACAGATTTAAGTATTCTGACACAGAACGATTTTAGAAGCAATGTATTTATATTGGTAGTATGTTTCGTGCCTGCACCAAATAATAACAAATTAGAAGGAAAGAAAGATGACATAAAATACAGATTTCAGTATTCTGAGGCTCTGAGCCATTTCTTTTCCTCACTGACGGCAAAAAAACTCAGACATTATACAATTTAAAATAAAAGGGATAGGGTTAGGCTTAGGGTAAGATATTGAGTAAGAACATGTTTTTATGAACCACACAGCTTCTGGTCTTCCAAGACCCGACCGGACAAAAAGACGTGTTGCAGGCACGAAACATACTACCAATAGAAATACATTGCATTTAAAATCGTTCTGTGTGACACGAAAAAAAGGTGAAAATCGTGTTGGTGAACACGAATCAATAGATTAAATTAATTTCGTGACTAATAACACGAAATGCCGTGAGACTGGGTTGGAAGGAGACAGTTATTGAAAAGCATTGAGTAGCTTTAATGATTTTCCATAGATTTTCGAGTCTACCAACACAAGTGTTTTATTATGAAGCCTTTAATAATGTTTGCCTTGATTAATGGAAAAAACATTTATGTTTGCTCATTAAACAACACAACTACAGACAACAGGCGACTAGCCTAGCTTAGTTTAACATAAGGACAGGATTCGGAAGGGAAACGGTTAGCTAGCTATGTGCCAGAGCTAATTAGCTTAGCTTGGTGCAGTGACTCTGTAACTACTTGTATAAACCCAACTTGTTACTTTAACATTTATATGTATATGACAAATAACGTGTTAAAGTGAGCTTAAGAGGTACTTAGAGGCAACAAGCTAGCTGTTTCCCTTTTGTTCTCAGTTACATAAAGTAACAGTAAGCTAATCCCCTGCTAGCTCCAGCTTAATGTTTAGCTTACAGACATGAGAGTGTTGTAAATCAAGGAAGTCATTTAGAATGTCAAACTCATGTACGCATTTAATGCTCTATTACATCAAAAAGAGTGAATCCTTGTTGCTATTGTCTCTGAATTGATAATGTAGAAAAAACAAAAAGTCAACCAAAAAAATGAAATACAAAGACATTACCTTTGTTTGTAACGGAGGTGATCTCTGGGCCGTAGATCTCGGTCTCCGTTACATATTATATAGCTTCACTATTGGCGAAGCATATTAATTTGTTCCTCGGTAAAACATTGCACAGGAAGCATTTGATTTATAAAAGATGACAAGAGCTTGTGTGGCGTTCAAACCCGTTTATTGGTTGACGTCAGTATGAGAAACACATTAATCCTTGATGTCGGGGGGCTGGATTGGCACGCCAACCTATGGGTGAGCAAAGTGTGATTAGCGATTCTAGTAATTTATAAGCTGTTTAGACTAAGCAATATACATTTCTGTTATATATTTGTCATATCATCCCTGCAGTAGTTAACATCATAACACTCACCTCCACCTGTTCTCCCGTCTCCGGTCCCAGGGTCCGTCACCGTAAAGAGTCCCCGGGGAAACGGCAAACCCTGTTTTATCGTTCCGGGTGGGGTTATTGGGCAGGATGGAGGCAGGGGTGGTTTTATATCGTGTACATTGATGTTGTTGGTTTATAATATTTTTCCTTTCATACATTAATTAAGTATACTTTAATTCAGTGGTTCTCAACTGGTGGGTCGCGACCCAAAAGTGGGTCGCGGACCCGTTTCAAGTGGGTCGCGGATGTGTGAGTGAAGAAAAAAAAAGTTGAAAAAAGCAATTGGAATTTTTTTTTTTTTTTTTTTGGGAAAAAATGCAAACTTTTATTTTGAAGGACCGATTTTCTAACGCTGTGCATGCAGTAGGCGTTGGACTGGAAGTACCGGAGACCATAAATGGTTTTGAAAACTTCTGTCACGTACTGATCATCTTCTCAATAAAACATCTCTGCTGATGTTTTTTCGAGTCTTCTGGCCAATCAGAATCAAGATTGTTGCCAGAAGTCCCCATGGAGAATAACTGCGGTAGAACTATTCTTTATACATCCATGGGTACAACTCCAGATAAAAATGAACACATAATGAAATATGACCCCCGGTTTGATGATTGACAGGTCACAGAACAATGGGAGCTATCTACCCTTACCCACAATTTAAAGTAAGTCACACAGAATCTCCTCTTTACTCTTCTCTAAGCAAGCTGTCAGAACTAAGTGAAAAACAAACAATGGCATAAAATATTATTAATATGTCGGGTAGTAATAGATTTATTTATTTTCTTCTCAGAGTGTACCAGAATGCGTAGTTTATGTTAGTATTTCTAAAAATCTCCTGGGGGAGAATCCCCCCAGACCCCCCTGCTGGGGTTGGGTTTCAGCATGTGTGCCTTTTTATATAGTTCAGCTTTGATTCCATCATCTCATTAAACCTTTTTTTAAAGCATACTTTAGTTCTGTGAAGGGATATAAGGGATATATGCACTGTACTTCACTTTAAATAATATTGTATTCTGAAAAGCGTATATATTACAGCACGATTTTTTGTTGAATAGATTTGAGTGCTTCAAAATGTTGGGTCGCGATGTATTGACCAAGTAAAAAGTGGGTCCCGAGGCCTGACCAGTTGAGAACCACTGCTTTAATTAATAGATGTTTGTTATTTCCAAGTAATGTTTATTTTTCTTTAACTGGTTTTCATTATCTGAGCTAACCATCTGTGCACATACCACCCCTTTTGATGGTACGGTCCAATTGATGGGCCTATAAAGAGTGGCATGTTAGGCTCATTGAGAGAAAGGGATAGTGCTGGAGACAGTCATATGGGGAAATTGATGTTGTTTATCATGTACCAACTGTTACGTGCTCCCTTTTCTGTTGTCTTCTCTGTCTCTCTGCTGCGCAGGTACACCTGGTCCGCGCAGGTACACCTGGTCCGCCCCTGGCTCCGCCTCCCCCAGGTGTCCTAATTCCATTCAGCTGGGGACTTAAAAGGAGAAGCTGGAGGAGAAGAGGTCTCTCCCCCGATCCTGATGCCGGAAGACACTGTTCGGGAACAAGCTAGCTGGTGTTTCGGATCTGTAGCTTCTGTGTGTGATAATGATAAACTTGTGTGTTCTGGAAGATCTGTTAGCATAGTTTTTTCGCGGCTTTGTTTCACCCGTAGTGACTTGTTGGACTTTTGGGTAGGGGAGGGACGTCTGGGTCCTACGGCCCGTGGTGTGGCTGGCCCAAGGCCCCCTTCTGCTTTTGTTTATTTCTTCCAGACCTCGTTCTTTTGCCGGTTGGCCTATGTGTATTACGGCTGTAACCCACAAATAAATGGTCGCTGTTAAGTGCTGAATGTTTGGTGTGTTTTCTTTTATGTTGCGGGTCTCCCCACGAGCCACTACCACTGAGTAGAGGGCGGGTCGTAACACCAACGATGAATAAATTCCCACACCGGGTTGTATCAAGACATTCTGCCTCTGCCTCCTTACTTGGTCGGGCCGCTCAATTGTGAGCTTCACAAGCCTACATGTTTAAAATATCTGATTTGCTTGTCAAACAATCATTGTAATTTGATTCCTAGTGCTTTGTACACTTGTCCTTTTTGCTTTTAATTAAATTCACATGCTTGAACTCTTCCAGATTTCTTTGGAAAGACCTGTACAGGCTGTCAGTTACATACAGACTTTTGGCATGTGGACACACTGACTGACTGATGCTGGAAAGGCATTGAAGCACAGCAGTGGATTGTCCAACATGGCATTCACACAGCACAGCTGGCATGACTAGCAAGTCTTTGACAGCTGCACAAGGGCTGTTCACAGATCTGCACACATGAATATCATTCACTGCAAACCCAAAGCCAGCTCAGATGACAAGCATGTTGCCCAGTCAGATAAATGATAGAGTTTAAAAGCTGTTTAGTTGGCAAAAATAACCAAAACATTTACTCCACTTGGATTTAAGTACATAAAACGGCGTTCAATGACAAATCCTTGAGCTACAACTTAGTACTAATGGAATATGTTCCAGTGATTAATGTGGTTACAAACTTTCCTATTAGCATGGCCAGGAATCATGGTGTGTGTGGGCTCAAATGAAATCACTCGTCCAAGAACAGTATGTTGGGTTTAATTAGCGTTTAATCAATAGAAAAAATAAATAAAGGGTGAACAGCAGCATATGTCCTAGAACACACTTGTAACACAAACACACCAAAGCCATGTTGGACAAAAACATACAAAGTATTTTCCAACAAAAATATAACCAAAGATGCTTACAACAAACGATTCAGCATTACAAGCTGTGCAAATGGTATGTAATAGTATACCTTTACCAGTCTCCTAAGTGGAGTGGGTCTAATGTATTTATTGATATTTTTTGCTAATATTAGATAATCTACATAGTTTAAAAAAACAAATGTAAATTACATTAAAGTGGACCTATCATGCTATATTTGAATAATATAGTGTAGGACCATACCTATATAAGGCATATTTATACTTTTTTTTTTTCAAAATACCAAACAGATCATGCATTTTAGCCATGCCTCATTTCGCTCAATAGAGAGGCGAAGTCCCGCCCATCTACTTCCGCTCCATGGGACCTTATTTCGGAAAAATTATGTATTGAAGTCAATGGGGAGAGAAAACTTATCTTTCGATCCCGTTTGAATTGTGCCATGAATTACACATATGATGTTTGTCAATCTTAAAAAATCATTTCCATGTCAAAAAAGTCACAGTTTGTCGTAAAACTGTTGAAATATAAGACTATGAAAAATACGTAACTAGAAAGACTACAAATCCCAGAGTCGCGTAAGTGATGTCACAATTGTTTACCTCCACCATTCAGATACCTAAGATCAGCGCAATATAGATATAATCTATCTATATGGCGCTGGCTAAGATAAGATAACTTTAACAAGATGCCTGTGTGCTTAGTACCAGGTTGTTATTATACCAGCAATGGGTCTTGCTCGTTCTTTTGCTTCCCGTCTGATGAAACGACCAGGAGTGGCTTGATCAAGTTAGCTACCTAGCTAGTAGCTAGCACGTTAGTTAGCATTACAGCCTTGTCATTTTTATTAGCCTTAACATGAAGAAACATTAAGTAACCCAAAATGTTAAACAGTAAGAGTAGTAGTCATATTTCGTGAACCCTTTGAATAGTACTGTCACCGGTGTGATCATTCTATAATACACCATTTAATTCCGGGGGAGAAATGCTAACGCTAACGTTAGCATCGGCGATCTTTTCTACTTCATGCTATCTGCACAAATGGTTGACATTAAACATTAAAACGACCAGGCAGTTCAGAGAGAATCAAAGGAAGGCAGGCAGGCAGGCTTTGCATGACATTCTTCAGGACGTGTTTCATTGTGGTGATAGTCAATCGTTTGTTGACAAGACAGTAGTGACGGCCATCTTGGTGACGTGTGTGGTTGACCAGAGATGTAGTTCATTGAGCCTTTCACACAAACAAATGTGTTACTTCACAGTTTTATGACACATTTTAATTTTTTTGACTTGCAAAATTATCTTTTAAATTGACAAACATCATATGTGTAATTCGTGGCACAATTCAAACGGGATCGAAAGATAATCTTTCTCTCTCCATTGACTTCAATGCATAACTTTTCCGAAATAAGGTCCCATGGGGCTCAACCGGAAGGGGAGGGACTTCGCCACTCTATTTGAAAATGTTTAGCTCTGTTTTTGCAAGGGCTGATTCTGTGAGAACAGCACCACCTACAGGCCTGGCATATGTACTACAGCGTCTCCAGCGCTTTCGAACGGTAATGGCCGTGGCTGTCTCCTCCTGATTGGTGGAGTTGGCCCAATAGCCGTAGCGCCACTGTCCTGACGTCAGGACAGTGTTCAAATCTGGATCAGTTTTTATCAGATCCGTTGCAGCCCCTTTTTTAGAGATTTGGGTATGGAGGAAAATAGAGAGGGTTGTGTTTTCTGACACTTGGTGAGTTCCCTGGAACACCGGGGACACATATTCATGTATAAAAGACGTACAAAAGTGCATTTTGCATGATAGGTCCCCTTTAAGTAACTTAAAAAGATCATGTACTAAAAAAACATATCAAGCATTAGAGAAATTCGTTTTTTTAAATGTTATTTTGATATTCGCTTAAATTACACGGTTTAGCTAACGTTGTTGCTCGGTTCACTACCTTGGTTTTACATACATTTAGTCCAAGAAGCTGGACATTCATGTTAGTCCTGTGGAGAAACCTAGGTTAATTTTTAGGAGTCGTTAAAACAAAGAAACAAAATCCAACTATAGGATAGTACTTGCTGGCTGATAAGGAATCTGGCCCAGGCCGCAAGATAGGGTTTATTTCCTGAATTACTTTAAACTCTTATGAACTTCATCTTATTCTTAAGTCGCACGTTTACTAAACATGAACTTGACTCCATTAGAAACAGCTATCTAGATTTTATTAGTGAATTCATCTAAAAAAACAGACCTATCATCAAGTAAGAAACACAATAAACTGTACAGCTGTTTTTCATATAGAGTTATTGCTTTATGACATTAAGACAAAAACAATATTTTGTAAGATGAAATGATAATGACTGGTGAAAAAAAAAAAACTCAAAGCAAAATTCAAAGGAGTGAGCCTTCCTGTGTAATTCAATTTCAGAGTTGAACTCAAATTTTGGCCTTCACAAATTGACAACTTGACAAGATATACTGATGCTTAAAATTGCTATATGGCATCTTTTAAATTATATCTTGTTTTGTATAGACAAATGTTTTGTATTTTGGGGCATATGATAAATATCCACATTCCTTCGTTTATTTACATTTTTGTATTGCCTGGATGAATGTATTCAGTCTCCGTGCACACATTGATGCTAGACTGTTGGCGAGTGATGAATGGATGAGGTTGTGCACGCCTACACACTCCAGTGAGCTTGACCTTTCAACAGTGAGAAGGAGAGATTCACAGATTCCAGGTACAATAAACACTCAACCCACTAGTTTCGAGAACACATGGAGAGATGCTTTTTAACTAGGTAGTACAACAACACACACACTATTGACACGGTTACAGTATGTGGGACCCAGTTGCTTGTGGATGAATAAGCCAGTGGTTCCCAAACTTTTTGTGCCCAAGGCACACCAAAGGACAAGTACAAATCTCAAGGCACACCTATTGTGCAAAATAGCCCTTATAACACGTGTTATCACTCATATCATGTAAAATATCTGTGAATGTGCATAATTATTTACTAATGCCAAATAAAATGTGACAAAGACAACTATATTACTCATGAAATATTTATTAACGAAATATTTCAGGAATTAATTTGAAACGTTATCAAATTAGGCTTCATCAAAGCAGCAACACACTCATTTAAACCAGACAGGTCACAAAATTAAAAATTGTGGAGGATCAGGCTTTGGTGGTCGGCTCCCATCTCGGCGCACAGCTGGGAGAAGAGGCGAGATTTCAGGGGCCTTGATTTGATGTAATTCACCATCTGCACAGCCTGATTCAGCACCTCAGTCAACTCCGGGGGCATGGTTTTGGCAACTAATGCCTCTCTATGCAAAATGCAGTGGTTTGTCACGATATGTGGGTTTTGTGCTCTCACCTTAGCAATAAATCCTTTCACTCTCCCCGTCATGCTTGTCCCACCTGTGCAAAGACTGACGCACATATTCCAGGTCAGACTGTTCTCTTTTAAATAGTTATTAGTTACCCTGAATATTTCTTCTCCCGTAGTATGGCTTTCCATTTCTTTGCAGAAGAAAAACGTCTCTTTGATAGAGTCAGCATCAACATATCTGACGTTTGCCAGAAGTTGGGCAGCCCCACTTATGTCAGTAGATTCGTCTATTTGTAGGGAAAATCTGCCGCTCGCCTGCAGTGCCATAAGACAGGTAACTTTCATGATACTGTCTGCTGACAGTTTTTTTCCTCTTTTCTTTCGGTGGTGGGTTGTCGGCAGTCTCTGCACTGGTGGTTGGTGGTTTGCTCCGCACAAGAAAGCGCTCAATTTTCCCTCTTGCGTGTTTCTCTGTTTTAATGTTGTCCTTCAGCCTTCGATGTGTCACGGTCTTATAATTCCCACCTGCAACTGCGTTAACAGCGAAATATGGGGTTCTGTGAGGATTTTTTTTTAAATAATTGTTTTTAGGTATAGAGTTTGCCTCTGTATTATGAAATGAGTGCATACAAAGTACTGATATAGTAAATTAAAAAATAATTATTTTTGTGTAGTTGTATATTGCAATAATAACGTATGGTTGTCACAAAATCCCACGGCACACCCGGACTTGCCTCACGGCACACCGTTTGGGAACCACTGGAATAAGCTATAGGCAAGCATTTTTTAGAAGAGACTTATATATGCCTTAAAAATTGCATAATAGGAGACCTTTAAGTCTAAAGTCTGATTAACGTGTGGCCAAAATGGTTTGGATATTCACATTCTCATATACAGCTCGTCTAGTTAAAGGTCTCCTATTATACTATTTTTAGGCATATATTATAGGTCTCTGATATATAAAAAAACATGTCTCTGAAGTGTTTCGACAGGTATAGACAGGGGAAAATGTTACAGGGTTTTAGTTGAAGTATCCCTGAAGCTGGTTGTATATTTTCTTTTTATATTTTCTTTTAGATTATTTTATGTATGAATACGATCGGAATACTTTTTCTGAATAGAGATTGGGATGGTTAAATCATGCATATGCATTCTGTTTGATCTTGCATCCTGACAATTGTGAATTTGTGATTAAGACACTGGCGGCAGAGCCCATCACCAGTAATGGCACATTTACAGCTAATCCCCTCTGATGAGTCTCTGAAATCAATCCTGGTGCGTCTAAATGAAATATGATTTCCACTGCTTCCTGATGCACACTCACTCGCAGGCAAGCGTGAAAATCTATGTCCCCTATGAACCACAAAGGTCAATATCATATTTGATAATGAGAGGCTATTGAGTATACATGTCACATAAATGTGTGGTATTTTATTCATGTGGTAGTGAATATATTAAACACTAGCCTTTCACTTTTGTATACCCTTCTATTCCTCTCTTTGTCATGCTTGCTCTGTCTATTACATTACTTATCCACCACAGTGAGATATGCTGGGATAAAACCTTACATCACTAATAAATAATCAATCTAATGTTCCCATCTTTCTGCCTTCCTCTCTGCTCTAGGGCTTCTCATGCAAGAGATGAATGGAGCAAAAGTGAGGCCCAACACGGTTTGTTTAATAAAAAAAATCCCTTGGCTTCGCTTATAGGATCTTGCTGGTGAAGAACTGGGATAAAAGGTATAGTTGGGCAATTTAATCTGAACGAGGCTACTACCAGAATCTCTAAAGCAGCAGAGTACTGGTCCTTTAGCTTCGAGGTAGTCTTCCAACTAGCTGGTGACCGGAGGAAGCTGCCTTGTTTCTGTAGAATGCTCACTTCCTTGTTCTACTCTCGAACATACAAACCAAAAAACAGCAGCACAAAAAAAAAGGCAAAAATTCACACCAAAGAACATCACAGCAGCCTCTTTACTTCGGCCTTATTTGGTGCCAGTGACTGGTTGACATTTTGCAGTTTACTTGATGTGATTGGACAATGCTAAATTGTATCAGATTAAGCCTGGAACAAAATGTACTGTCGTTCCCTGAAACTAATGCATTATCCCAGACATTCTGGTCCGTACTGTGTCAAGTTCATCATCCCAATCTTTTATGATTTTATCAAAAGATACCTCGGTGAGATGGGAAATTACGGGCTACTTTTTTGAGATGAGACATTTCTGATTCGTCAGAATGTCGAAATTGAGTCTTTTTTTTCGTAACCCAGTTTTCGTAACCCAGTTTACCAGACATTGCCAAGTGAAAGGGAACTTACTTAAACAGAGGTGAAATGTTCTGGAAAGAGGCAAAAAAGTTCCATTAATTGTCAAATAATTTGTGTAACTGAGCTCATTATTTTAGTTGTTAACTGACAAATTGATGATGCTTTCATGTTGTTGGTTTTTGACGATATATAAATCGGTCTAAGCCATGTGTCTGTATTGTTGCTGGTGTTCGTGGGGTTTTCTATTGGCTTGGATCAAACTGGACCTTTAGTAGAAAAGCAATATCTTCCTTCTTTGTCATTCCCACCATTGTGGTTTCCTTAAGTTCCTCTACTTTCAACCTTCCTTCTCTTGTACTGATTGTACATCTGTCTTCATTGACTCCCTTCCACTCTGTCTCGTATTCATTCAATCAGAACATTTCTATTGGTGTCGAACAATACCAACACACCTGCACAGAAAACATTTCAATAAGCTACTAGATTTCTATAAGCTTTTGTATACTCTTTAACAAAAGCAGCACATAGTCCTTATTACTTCTTTTTTTTCGCGAGAACATTTAAGTTAATCATTTATACTTTCTTCCAAAGTTTGAAATGTTTGTGAACAACTCTTCCCTGAAGGCTGGCTGGAGGTGATGTTCTTTCAGAATCTTATAAAGCTGTTGTTTTGTTGACAGTGAGCAGGGAAACTGTATGATCTCATGAAATGAATTGGTTTGAGATTTTACACCCGGGTGTGCTTTGTTGCATAGCAGCACAAACATTCCCTGATTCAGCCAATGTGTCCATCTGTCCCTCTTCCCAAACAAAGGCTGTTTAATGCCTCACTGAACACAACACTTGTAATCAGTAATCTAGGCTGAAGACAAGACAAGCAAACCTTTTTATCTTTTGGATTGACTATAGATTTTTTGGGTTCATAAAAAGGGGACGTGTCCTTTTTAATATATAAAATATGAAGCCACAACCCCGGCCCTTGAACCTACACAATTAGAAAAGAATGCTGTCAATGCTTTTCCTTAAAAACTAATATACCCAAATCGCTGGTGGCCGCCCATAAAATGTGTCAGTAAGTCATTCTTTACATTGGGCAGGTGGCAGGAAGCAGTGCTAGGTCTTGGGCTATCATGCTATTCAGACTTCCTCCTCAATAAATAATGTGTCCTTTTGTTGTGAAGAGCATCTCAGTTACAACATACTGTATTACACCACCCACACACATTTAACACATTACCCAGATGCTGGGAAGTAAATCCCACATGCATTACAAATTGCATTACTATAGCAATACTATAACACTAGGAGTGGTTGAAGCAATTTAGCAAATAACTCCTCATGGGATTTATATTGAACACTGATGGACTCTATTTGCACTTAAAGCATTTTTCACTATGGTCCTATTTTAAAGGACGCTGTATTGTCAAGCCACAGGCTTATTTTAAACCCAATCATCCACTTGAAGAAGATGAAAACACCAGACATCCTGCAGTTGAAAAGTTCAAAACGGCTTGAATCCGAATAATTCACCACCATATATGTTTGGTTGTTAGCTATTTTGGTTATTTACATCTAAATTTAACCTCAAATGTTTTAAATGTTTTAAATGTGCACTCTAGTGTTATAATCAATTACTTATCGTTATGCGTATGAAATATTTAAACATTTGAAGATTCTCTCATTCATTCTCTCGGCGCTGTCCGTAAAATCAGTCACTGACACTGAGAGCAGTTGCTTACACTGCAAAAACTGAAACGTTGACTTGACATAACTAAATGTGTTTTGTCAACATATTTCACATAACTGTATTAGGTTAGTTAAAAGCTGAAATATCAAGTTTAAATACAAAATATTAGGTTCAACTTAATATTATTGCTTTCAACTAACCTAATACAGCTAAGTGAAATCTGTTGACATAATACATTAAATTCTTGTTCTGTGTAGAACAGAAACTTTACTTTTGCCTCTCAATGATACAATCTCCGTTTATATACTGTATATAAAAGGTATTGCTTGACATATTTTTGTCTGCACTAAACATTCGGTAGAATAAGGGGCCTCATTTATAAAGCCTTACGTAGGATTGGCGTGGGAAGGTTGCTTACGTAGGACAAAGCAAATACATACGCACCGACATTCCGATTCATAAAAGACTGCGTACCGGCGCAGGACTTGCGTACGGCACATCCTACGCCGGTTTCCCTTTATAAATCACAATCACCTCGAAATGCGGCGCAGCTTTTGCAGGCTTCACGTAACGCCCATATTTGCCTATAAATAGTCAAAGAAACGCCCATTCATTCATTCATTCATTCTGACTGACTGCATGAAGAAGATCGCAGGAAATTACGACCGAACAGCTAAAAAAGACATCTCACACCGTGTCAGATTTTGGTTCTTTTGGGGAGGTGGAGATAAATCATATTGTTTGGTGGATGCAGTTTGAACCAGAGTAGCAGCATGGAGGTCGGATCGTCACCAAAATAAATAAATAAGTGGTCCGAAAAAGGTTAATGACAAAAAAAATACACATAACCTTCCTCAGGCAGTGTGTTTGTCCCGGGGACAGGAGACACCCCCTTGATGAGAAACTGTAAGAAATGATCGGGGAATCCCTCCGGAGTGGAGTCATGACGACTGGATCTGAATTATTTTGTTGTATTTGGTGGTTTGTGTTCCAGCTGTCGATCAGCAACTATATATCCATAATCCACCAGTTAAAGGAAATACAACTAATGGGTTGTGTTGTATTAGCTGTACAATTTACCACATAGTGTTCTTAGTTTCCATACCTCCTGTGTTTTATGAGCGATTTATCAAGTAGGCTATTGGCGAACGGCATAAAACCTGGTTAAACGTGATAGTATATAAAACCATGCTCGTATCTACAACCTATAGAAATGCAAAACGGCGTCAGTTTAGACGTAATTCTGTCCTCCTGCTTACCGCATCATTTATGAGAATACATTTCTTAACAAGAGAACATAATCGAGGGGTGATCAATAATTTTAAGATTGGCTTTAATCAATTTGTGAAAATGAATTCTTCATATACGATAAATGAGAGGTAACATTTTATTTATGGTATTATTTCCACATATTTCTCTCCATTCTTCCTTCTGCCAACGGTGTCGCAGTTTCTCGTCTCCCGTTTGTGTGCTTAGTGCGTACGCATGGGTCAGAGTTTGCGTGGAGGACCGCACATTTTCCCGTCAAGTTAGTTTTTTATAAATCGCAAAAAGTGCGTAGAAACTGGTGTACGCCATCTTTTGTGCGTACGCACCGTTTATAAATGAGGCCCCTGGTCATTGTATAACAATGACCATGCTGAACAATGACACTGGTGAACCAAACGTGTATCATAAATGTGTGTATGCCACAGTGCTTATTTTATGCAATACAACAAACTCCAATGGAAAAGTCCAATTGCTTTTTGTTGAGGGAGCCCTTGCCATTCTTACTTCCGGGTTGGCCGACAAAAAAACTTCATCGGTACACCACTCTATTCAAAACCCATGATGACAAGTCTCCAAGTCCCATGTCCTAAATGTTGAGTTTCGAGTGCTCAACAACTCATAATGTAACTACATTTTTTCATGGGTCTCCCCTGCAATTTGACTGGATGCTGTCAGATTGGTCAATTGGACAAGAATTTGAAATGTTAACATTAATTAATGAAAAACTATACATTTGTGGCACACTTTTTACATAACATACTTGTATTTGTCTTTGGGCTTGGGGAAAGGTATAAAGTATTTTCAAGTCACATGGCTCAAGTCCAAGTGAAGTCATGAGTCTTTGCTGTAAAAATCCTTGTCGAGTCATTTTACTGTAGACTCTTAACTCATCAAATGTGTGACTTGAGTCTGATTTCATAATTTGATCAACTATTTTGTTTCTGCTTCCACATAGTAGATGCAGTTCTATCTCCAAACTAGATCTGCTGTCCTCTTATACGTGGCTCATATGTCCTCATATGAAATGAATATCCTCCAGTATTTCTTCTGGCATCTACATCTGATAGCACTCTGATCCTCAACACAAATCTAGTGGTATTGAGGTCGATTTCTTCCCCAGTTATTGACTATAGTAATAATTCAGTCTTCCCTGGAAAGATGCTTTACTGAGGATCAGTCGGTTCTATAAAATGTACACATTGGGGCTAATAACAACTCATTTCCTCCACTGTGCCTATGTCCTACCTTTGTGATAAACAACATGTTCATTTTGGAATTACCCTAAATTATCACTCTTTTGCTCATAAATCTAGACTAAGTCAGCAGTAGCACTCTCTACGATGATATACTTTATTTTGGTGATGTGGAAAAGCTTCTACTTCATGCTTAGCTTGATGGCCTGTTACCTGTCAAGCATCTTCACTAAGCTCTCAATCCTACAGTTCTTTAGACAGACAGGCCATTCAAGGAGCTGTCTGTGAACTTGTCTACTCTTGAAAATGACCATCTTCCACTCAACAGTCCTCAAACTGCACTCCCTCAAGTCCTTAAAAGTCCTTTTTGTTATCCCTCTACCATCCTACTTTTTCTGGCCGTCTCTTAACTTATACAGTGTAATTTATACTGTATAAGTTATAAGACAATTAAGAAAGAATGTTGTTCTCTTAAGGTTTACACAGTGTAAACCTTAAGAGAACAACATTCTTTCTTAATTGTGTTTTAAGCAAGACTAGACTTTCTTTTCCTTCCAGATAAATAGTTCCTAAGCAGGGGCGGTTCTAGGGGGGGGGGGCAACAGGGGCCAGTGCCCCCCTAACACTGACCAGGGACACCCCTGTGGCCCCCCTCCAAAAAAGGTTTACAATATTACGAGTTATTGGAACTAAATCAAATCAGAGTCCCAGATGTACAGTGGATATAAAACTGTTCATTACCTTATATAAAAGCAAATACTGTTTATGTTTTTTAATTAAATTGTCACTTAAAGTTATAAAACAAACAGATGATAGTGAAATTTGCACAGATATGAAATATAGGCTGTTTTTGACTAATGTTAGCTAGCATACTTCGCTAACTTACATTGCTAGCTTTATGGCTCTTCTCAACCAATTGCCTTCTGTTGTACCATATTTGTATTCAAGAGCCACATAGTCTTGCTGTTGTTTAACTATCTCAGACTAGTGTAAATTGCAAAGATATTAAATAACGGCTGATTTTACTTTTTTTTTGTCTATAGATATTGCCAAATTACCTAAACGTTGAGGGTTTTTTTCTGGGACAAACTCAGGAATCCTTTTTATGGCATTCATTTTATTAAAGTTTTAATTATAATGTTGTTTAAAATAATATAATATATAAGTAAATATTATAATTAAATATAATTATTATAATTATTGTTTGTATGTTTAGCTGTTTATTACATTTCTGTTGTCGTTCAAACATTTTACACCATATGAATGAATATACCTGAACTGGTATATAAATATTTAGCTTACTGCATAGTATAAATATGTGAAATTCCCCCAAAAAATCACTGTAAGAACTAATGTGCATTATAGGCTATCATTAGCCATGTACATAACACTACCAGGCACAATAATAATATATTTAGTATCGCCCTCATTTTCTTTGTTAGTCCTAGTTAAGTCTTTATGCTATTTTATTTGTATATCTTGTGTATTTTCTTCCCTCAATGTGGCAGCTATAGTATCAGAGGCATTAGTAGCAGTCTCTAATAGAGCTCTACTACCACCCAGTGCTAAAGAGTGGGCCTGCAGCAGGCTGACGCCAGGTGATTCAGCACAAAATGGATCAGTTTGGCTCAAAGACACAGGTTTAACAAAACTATTATCTGCCACATTACAGCTCAACAGGATTTCTTCATACCCTATTTGAATATGTTTTACCCAATTTCCCCCATCGTATTCTGATTCTGAAAATGATCCCACGCACATGTGTGGCTGTTTGCTTGGTGGAAGCAAAGCTGATTAATTTTTTTAGATTATGACAAGAACCTGTCTGCAAGCAATCAGACCAAGGTACGTTTTAACCGTTTGTTTTTTAGTTCTAATTGAAACTAATAATAAAACAGAAACGGGTCGTTTTTTTGTTTTTCAATTTTGCCCCAAAACCAAAAAACGAAAATTCAGCTCGTTTTTTCGTTTTTCTGTTCTTACTGTTAAAACAAGTATACCACTCAATGTTTCGTTTCCATAGGTGGGTGGGTCTCCAGTGCCTCCTTGCTTCTGATTGGCTAGTTTGCCCTATGCTTACGCTGTACTCTTCAAAATAAAGGTTCATACTCTTTGCCTAGACAGTGCAGTGCGTGTTTGCACAACATTGAATATATGGCTAGATGCAAAACATGCAGAAGACAGTCTGTCCGTGTGTGGGTGCGTATGTGTGTGCGCGTCTGTCGGTCTGTTGGTCTGTCTGTCTGTCTGTCTGTCTCGCGATCTGTCTATCTGGCTGTCTGTCTTGCACTGTCAGCCATGAATCCCTATCTTATAAAGTATGAGTATCTCTCTGTTTGATGTTACTGACACTGCTGAATTGATGCGGCCGTCTTTCTCGTTTGCGTGGTCAAGTCAGCATCGAGGTTTTTTTCTTCAAATCTATATTAAAATAGCTTGGAGGTTGAGGATTGATAAATATTATTTAGAGTACTTTAATGGCGCATTTCCACTACAGCGCGGAGCTCGCTTTAAGCGTGCCGTGTCGTGCCGTGCCCGTTTTTGGTTGCGCTTCCACTAGGCCTAGTTACTTTTTCACCTCTTTTCTGGCCCGACAAAATTGTGGTTCTATCGGGGCCAACAAACAGGGCTGAGTCGGGCTGAGTATGCTAAACTAGAGAGAGGAGCGCTGGCAAGGGGGCTACAACTACAACAAGATGGACATATTTGACCGTGATTTAATTGTAATACACGTTTCAAAATGATGCCGAAGTAACAACATACTGATACCGGTTAGTAAAAACCATGAATTAATGCTTTGTCAAGTCTGCAGACAGACGGCAGGCGAAAAACCTTTTAAAATGCGTGTTTTTCTAGATGGAGATTGGCTAAGCTAACGCAGTATATGCTCCGACCGTCCACACTCACAACAACGGCCTATACAGACATAAATAAAGCAGCGACTGTATTCACCATGACACAGGCAGTCTGTGGTGTGTACTTGTTTAACTTTTGTCGAGTTTCTGAACATATATAAGGAGCTGTGAGCTCTGAGTGCTAACAGCTAACGGCTGTGTTGTGTTTCTGGAGTTCTCATTGAAGATGACGTCACGGCTCCGCCTACCCCAGTTCCTAAACTGTAATGGAAGCGCAGCATGAAGTGAGTCGGCCCTGTTAAGGCCCAACGCGGCCAAGCCGTACCGAGCCGTACCGAGCGTGGCCGAGGCCGACCGTGTAGTGGAAATGCGCCATTACTGTGTACTCTGTCAAACTCCCCTCTTGAGTACAATAATGCATGTTTTCTGCTGATGAGAGATAAAATGATGTTCTGCCATAAATTCTTAATGAGAGTGATACTGTTTGACTCAGTATACTAATTTAACTACACCAACAAGCACTTTTTCAGGTATTCTTTTTCAAATTCCCCTCCTTAGTACAAGAATGCATATTAAATAAAAATGTGTCATGACTTATATTGTTGGACAGAGTATTTTAAGAGGATATGGTAGACATGATACCAGCACTACTTCCAGTCAGTACTCCAGCAGCAGCTTTTACCCCTTGGGAAATCTTCAGAGAATATCCTGCATAGCTGGTCTATCCTTCAGCAAAGTGACACACCCTGTCACTCTTGTTGGCCTCTTATGATGATGCTGTCTGTTGGAGCAGAACACTTCTGCTACGCGCCGTTCGTTGGATGAGGCTGGATCTCTATTAAATTAAGAAAGGAATTGAAAACACCGGAATCAAAGTTATAACAAATTATCTGAGTTTACTTCTAGTAGGAAACCAAACACATATACAAGTTATACAGAGTACTCGAGCACTCCGGACTTTTAGATTTGTGATGCGATGCGGATAAAAGCGTCAGGACCAGACAAACTCATCAAACGAGAAGAAATTGGACTTCAAGTTTGTGATGCGATGCGGACACAGATATCAGGACCAACAAACTCACCAAACCCAAAAGCATTTTTACACACACAAACATCAGTATTTCTATCTGTCTTTGGGGCGGAGATGGGTCATCTCTTCCTTCCCACTTTACTCCCAAGCGAATCAGACAGCCCCTGGGGAGGAGCTGTTTAAACTGACCACCTCCCCCAAGTGCCCTGATTGGCTGGATTCGCTTCTGGCCGAGGTCAATCAGAGTTTCGAACAGAGTGAGATCCCAAACCACACCAGGTCAAAAGTCAATGTTTATCTTTACCTTATCTTACTCTACATTCCTTTCCCAGGGGATATTTTCACCTAACCTTCCCTCCTTCCGACATTTAAACTCTTCTCCACTTATTTTACGATGTCTTTTAACGACTTAATGACCGCATCTGGCTTTTATGGATGATAAGAAGGATGTTGGTGTATTGAAACACAGAATCTCTGAGCCAGTGAATTTAAAAGTGAGAATAACATTCCTATTCTATATATAATTACCCAAACCGTTGTGATTACATAAAACAGTTCAAACAATACATGTTTACTTCAATACAGTGTAGAATCATATCTTCTCACTTCATGTCTTAACCTTTAACAGCCAGCGCCACCATTTGGTAGAGCACATTTTGTGTTTTGATATCTTGTTGAAAAATAAATAAAAAAGTGTAACTCCATCTGATTCAGCCAGCTCTATCGTTTGGTTGACATGTTATGCACAAAACAACCTCTAGATGTCACTGTGGTTCGAACAGAATGCCCTTCAGCTAGCTTCCACTGAGAAAGTTGGCATGCTAAAAATCACTCCTGAAGAAATCACTCTTTTTGGTCAACTTTTGTAAGGTAACCATATCATTGTTGACATATTTTAGTGTCAGAGCACTTACTGAACAGAATTATATAACTTGATGCACAAAACATTTTTGTAATAAGGGTGTAATTATTTTTTTGAAAATATGCTCAACCAACCGGTCGAATTGGCCTTCATATTGTAAACTAGCAATACGACTTTTTCAGAGTTTCAGAGATGTTTTCCAATAAAATATGGTAAATAAATGGCTAGATTCATGGTAATATTACTAAATCTAGTACTGCCTTATGAGTCTAAGAGTGAAAGAGTGATAATAATTGATATAGCACCTTTCATGCATGGCATACAGCTCAAAGTTGCACACAGATGAGCAAGTTAGGCCAACACAGGATACAGACATTTGCTGTTAGGCCAATTGTTTGTTGTTAGGCCAATTCAGCATATACAATAAGATGAGCTTGTTTTTTTATTATTATGAAAAACACCTAACATTATACTTTTTTCCATTTCTTTTTTTTTTTACAATTATAATTTATTATTTTTTATGAATATGGTTGTATATATTGCTCATCTCCCATAAAAGAAAAACATGTATTTGAGTTTGTGTATTATTTGAGTTTGATGCATACAAAATACTGTAGCCTACTGTATGATGATTGTTGAAAATGCACTTTTACCAAGGCCAGCACGACCAGTTGGTAGAGGCTCAAAAAAACAAAATTGTGGTCAGTCAAAAAAAATAAAAATGGTTTGTGGTTATTTGTGTCCTATTTGATAAAAAAATGCAAAGAAATAATTTTTCCATAGATTTCTTCTTTGTCTGGCAGTTAAAGGGTTAAAATATGATTATTTATCGGCCCCTAGTTCGTTCTTCGCAGATTCTTCAGTCTCATCAGCCTCATCTTTCCATCTGTCCCAGTCAACGCATCAGCCTCCAGCACACTTTCAGTGTCTGGCTCCATAGAGATATTGTCCTGATGCTGTACAAGGGTGATGCCCCATGATCAAAAAATGACCCCTGTAGAGTCTGAGTGCCACTGACCTCTACATGTCACTTGTTAGTTGCTTTTACCTTAAAGCGACTTACATACACTCAATACTGTGTAGACAATCCTCACAGGAGCTATTTGGGGTGAAGCCCAGGGACACAACGACATGCTGACTGCAGTGGGGATTGAACCAGTGCCCCCCTGATCCAAAGATCAACGCACGATCAGCCACAGCCTCCCTAGCCATATTATGTCTCTCATTAATAACCCCTTATAACGATTTTCTTTCCTTTATTCTCTTTTCTCTTCTCTTGACTGAATTAAAAAGTCCAGTCTTTAAGTAATATTTGAAGTTCTTTTCCTGCACCTTTTTAAGGCGATGTTTGCAATATGTATTCAAAGGTCACTTATTTAAATAAATGAATATCTGAGGTTAGCAAACAGATACTGCCTTTATCTAGAGAGCCAATGACACCCATGAAGAATTGATCCTCCTGCTAATCTTTTCATCTGCTGTATTAATACAATTGCCATGTGTTTTCAAATTGAAAATAAGGCACCAGAACATTATACAAAATATATATATATATTAAAAGGGACCCGTAAGGCTTAATCAATGTTATATATAGATCTTTATATAATATCAATATTATAATAAACTTCAACCAAAGTCAATTTCAGGAGTGGTGTTTGACACAGTTTACGTTCAATTTCAACTATTTTAGTCTTATATTGACTCAACCTTTTTAAATAATTTACTTTCATTTAGAAAAGGTTTTTCTGAGAAAAATGTACAAAAAGATTGAAAAATACAAGTTGAATAGAACGATGTGGATCTATTTTCTCTCACCTTGTAATTACACAATGAGAGAATCTATAATACGGCTTTGGACTTCACTCACCAAAAAACATTTGTTTTTATGTTTTGCATTTGTACTATTTTGTAGTCAATTTGGACAAATATCTGTCGAACTAAAAATATCCTATGATTGCATATGGTGTGAATATGTATACCCTGCCCACTCAGTATTATTTTAGGTACAATTTATATTTTAAATGTAATGAAAAAGCCAACTCAATAGTGTGTTAAAAATAGGCTTTAGGATATTGTAAAACAAAAAACTGCTATATAATGTATTCTTAACCCTCCTTTATCTTCACATTTGCTTTACACCCTCTATCCTTGGTGGTCATTTTGACCCCAGGAGTTTAAAGCTCAAGAAAATGATCATATTCAAAATTGTTACCAAAATGTACGTTTCAAGTACTTTATGTTTCTTAGTTGACTATCTAAATATCCATTTAAATCAAACACTACTAGCCATTTTCATTACATTAGCAGCACTAAACGTACCCTGTTTTTCACGTGGGGAGCGGGACAGGCGCGCCGGATTCATTTTAGAAGTGGGGGGGCCAAAAAAGTGCGTGTGTATGGCCCAATCCCAAACCACACCCTACACCAGGGGTAGGCAAGTAAGTTTGGCCGTGGGCCAATTTTTTGCTGAGCCACAAGATGGCGGGCCAGAACATAATCAAAGCCTAATTCAAGGAATTAATTTTGGTAAGAGGGCGCAGCGCCCCTGTTCCCCGGTTCAGAAAAAACTCTGATATCGCTGATAACCCTCCCCATCAACACTCTGATGCCCAGTCAGATCCGCTGATTGGTTCACTGATGATATAGGCACCCAATCCAGAGCCTCTGGATAGACCCGCCCAAAGGGAGGATCGTCGTCTCTAGCCCCATTTCAGTCCCATGTTAAAAGTCAGGGCTATTATCTGTATTTTAACAGACTTATCTTTTAAATTGAGGTGCATTTATTGTTCTCTTCAAAGTTAATTTTTTTCTGAAATTTTAGGGAGGATGGTCCTCCCTTTCCTCAATGGACGAGCCTCCACTGAGTGAGTTATTAACTAGGTAGCAGTGTTATTTAACATACTTTTATTCTGATAAGTATTGTCAAGTTCTCTGGGTTTTTGGCATTTATTTGAGTGTTTGCCCACATTTGAGAGGCTTGAGGGGCAACAGAGGACGCATGGACAACTGGAATCCTTTTTCCTTTTCTTTATTTCAACTTTTCAAGGACACATTAGGATTCTTTCAGGTTGAAAACCTTTAAAAAATACAAAATAAATAAATTACAGTATGTTTTGCTATCAGTAACCAAGTATTTTACTCAACTCAATGTATTTAATAGTTAAAGGGGACCTATCATGCAAAATGCACTTTTGTACGTCTTTTATAAATGAATATGTGTCCCCGGTGTTCCAGGGAACTCACCAAGTGTCAGAAAACACAACCCTCTCTATTTTTCTCCATACCCAAATCTCTAAAAAAGGGGCTGCAACGGATCTGATAAAAACTGATCCAGATTTGAACACTGTCCTGACGTCAGGACGGTGGCGCTACGGCTATTGGGCCAACTCTCCACCTATCAGGGGAATGTGGGGTTGGGCCATGGCCGGCCATTGCCGCTCGAAAGCGCTGGAGACGCTGTAGTACATATGCCAGGCCTGTAAGTGGCGCTGTAGTCTGCCACAAAAGCAGCGAAGAAGACTTCCCGCGCATGGTTGCCATGGTTACCCTTCTGTTTATTCTCCGCTGTGGCTTTTGTTCTCCCTCCCCGAGGCAAGCACTGTAATTCTCTCCGGTTAGTCCACCAGCAGATGACAAACACCCACCTCTCCGCCTCTCCGCCTCTTCCAAGGAACGACCGTGCGGCAGAGTTTCAGTTAGGTTTTCTTTCGCCGGTCAAGATGTCCGTTAAAGTTTAAATCTTCCGGACAAAATTAGAAAAGTGCCGGTCAAAGGTCTTCTTTGTTATTTATTGAGCTTTAAAACAAATGAATAACGACTCTATATAATAATATAAGAATAAAACACGGAGGACGGAGATCTCTTTTTCTCCCCCTCTTCTGACTTGATCAGAACACGCTCCCCTCTCCTGCAGGGGGGCGTGGTCAGCTGCAGCTCACAGAATCAGCCCCCTGCAAAAACAGGGCTGGAGAACAGCAAATAGAGTGAAATGAGGCATGGCTAAAATGCATGATCTGTTTGGTATTTTGAAAACAGAAACGTATAAATACACCTTATATAGGTATGGCCCTACAATATATCATTTAAATATAGCATGATAGGTGTCCTTTAAATAAGTACTTTAATTGACGTCAGTGCACCCCGCTGCCTGATTGTGCCTGTGCTGTATGTCATTCATTCTCAACATAGATAAAAGTACAATAAGCATTCTTCAGGTGTAGGTAGATTCTCTATTCGGACATTATAGCCTATATGTGCGACTGTCGGTCCGATGTTGTAAAAAAAAAAAAAATCTCAAAATATTTTTTGATTTTTTATTCTCAAAATGACGGGCCAAATATTATTGCTGGCGGGCCAACAATGGCCCGCGGGCCGCCTGTTGCCGACCCATGCCCTACACCCTACCCCTACACACTCCCCCTCCGTGACGGAGTGAACTCCGTGGAGTGACACTAGAGATGGCAAATCCGGATCATTTTACGGACTCAGGGTCTTCTGAGTCAGTCATTGAAGAGATCCGGATCATACGAGTCATTTGAGTCATATGAGTCAGCATGACCAAGACCGTAGAAATCCTATTGGTGAAACCGAAAAGTTGTTGCATTTCACGAGCATATTATTATTCCATATATTTTGAATATATATATATATTTGTATATATATATATATATATATATATAATATCTGCATGTATATTTTCTATTTCGACATGTATATTTTATTTTTATTTCTATTCTTGTATATTTTGTAGTTTTGTTTTATTGTAAAATGCCTTTTATGCTGCTGTAACAACAACAATTTCCCAATTTGGGATCAATAAAGTACTATCTATCTATCTATTAAACTGACGTTATATTAACCTCCGCTACACAGTGTATTTTGCTTTAATAAAAAATGTTGATCACAAAAAAAAGGGTTATTTTGCGATTTGGCAAATCTGAGTCTGCTCGTGCATGAGGACGAGTCTGCTGGATCTGCTGCTATATACGGCTCCGAGTCCGCACGAGTCTGCTCTGCTGTGTGTTGCACACACAGTGAGTCAGGATTTGCGAATCCGAGTCTGCTGTGGACTCGTGCATGACGACGAGTCTGCTGGATCTCTGGATCTGCTGCTATATGGTTACGGCTCCGAGTCCGCACGAGTCTGATCCGCTGTGTGTTGCAGCGAGTCAGGATTTGCGAATCTGCGAATCCGAGTCTGCTGTGTGGACTCGTGCATGACGACGAGTCTGCTGGATCTCTGGATCTGCTGCTATATACGGCTCTGAGTCCGCACGAGTCTGCTGTGTGTTGCAGCGAGTCAGGATTTGCGAATTTGCGAATCTGCGAGTCTGCTGTTGGAGCCGTCGGCTCCTCTGAGTCCCCACGAGTCTGCAGGAAGTTTCACTGATCCGCGTCCCCTCCTCTGAGCCAAACGATCACTTCTGGCAGCTATCCTGTATACTTGCTAAAGGGTAGGTCGATGGACTTGGGGTACGTTGTAATGTGATTTTACATGTTATAAAGAGAGTAGCGAGTGACGCAATTTATAGTTTTAATTTGTACGTCACACCAAGTGTGGGACTCAAGGACAGGGGTTGCGTTCGAATACTCCAAAAAAACAGCTCCTAAGTTCTAACCCTATCGTCTATTCCTTGACCTCGGAGTGAAACGTCATGGGGTTAAGGGATAGTGGATAGGAGAATTCAAAAGGATTTAGGAGAAGAGACTGCGGTACTTTAGAGAATCCGACTGCACTTTCACTATCCGACGTGTTTATGATGCGCCAGCGGAGGTCATAAATGTGCGCCTGCTGCGGTGGGGAAACTATGGAAACTACAGTTTTCTATACAGCGGACTACAACAGGGATGTTTAATAAGAACGAGGGACTACTGTAAACTCTGCACCGTGCTCTGATGCTGTTGTTTTATGCTTTATGAACGGGGACAACAGAGAAACATATTCTCCATGACCAAAGTTGGAATTTAAATAAAAAAGGAAAGTGAAACTTATGCTCGTCACCCTCTCCCTCCGGTCCACATTAATACAAATGATCCCAATACGTATGATTGTATGAACTATGAAAAGATCTTAAAAGCAATACAAATGTATTTATTATAAACGTTAGTCCTTAACATCTATCACTGTGTATATCACCATTCAAACATCTTTTAAAAGTTGAACAAACCCCACACAGCTTAGTAAAGACTGTGAAATGTTGACTTTATTTGATCATTTCAGTAAAAACTAACGTTCATATTTGACTTTTTGATTATAATACTGATGAACGTTCAAAACAAAGCACTTTGGCAACTTACCACATAGGCTACGTTTTGAACCGTAACTTTCATGATATCATTTCTCGTTCATAATCGATTGTTTCCGTGAACGGCCGACTGTTCTGTGACGGCAAATGCCGCGGCCGCAAGGCATTGTGGGGCAGCATTTTCTCCTCTCCTTTCGGTTAGGTAGGTCCAGTGGTTCCTAAGCTAAAGGAGGTTATAAAGGAAGTTTGAAACCTCCTTTCCTTTTAATTTAGAGAATTCGAACGGCACTTATCATGGCTGCCACTGAGGGACTTCCGGGTCATTTCACTCCGTTAGGAAGGTTCCTAAGCTAAATGGACTATTCGAATGCAACCTCGGGTTAATGGAGAGGGGAGACTCGTCATGACCAGCTCATTTCTAGGATCCGGGTTAATGATCCGGATGAATCAGGACTCGCCCATCTCTAATGCCCCTTTCACACCAACGCAACTCCGGTTCAAGCTCCGTGCTAGAGCTTTTCTGGTTCAGAACCGGTTCTTCGGTTTAGCGCCGGCTCTTTTCACACCGCTCAGAGCCCGACTGGTGCTGCCGCTGCTGCGTCATGACGTCACAGTTTACGTCGCTGAGTTTCTCCCCAACGCCGGAGCTCACCTCACAACAACGGGCCGGGGACTGCGTTGCTTTTAATCATACGAAGCCAGATTAAATTAAATAACGACTTCTCCAACCTTATACTTTTCTCCAGAGTGCCGTAGTTCATTGTTTATTAATGTGTTTCAGCGGCATTTACCGACCGCTGCAGTGCTGGCCGGCTGCTCTTCAACGGGAGTGTATTCTCCCGTTAGCTCCGGGTTAGCTCACACGGCTCTAAAGTATTCACTGTCTGACTGTCACACAAGCAGCTGATACATATCCCCAGTTCCCCTTAAGTGAATGTGTGTCAGTCTGAATTGACGCTGTTTGGTGTCAGTCTGAATTGACGCTGTTTGGCATCACAACGCTGTTATGAAAGTTTCTCTGGTATAACATGGGTGATGTTAGCATAGCAACCGAAGCTAAACTGACTACTTGCTAAGCAGTTTTCTACAGGCACATTTTACCGGCGTATTTTTCATTATGATTCTACTTGTGATAGTCGGACATGACAACCTGTGCAGCCCATGTATTGATTCCATCCGATAGCTGCTATAATAACAAACAAAACGTCTGCCTGCTCTCCACAATGATCAATAACAGCGAACGGATGGTCAAAGTAAGGTACAAATAAACAGAATCACACGAAGCCTGGTTAGTGTTGCCTGACTTTATAAAGTGTGTTTTTTTTAACAAGTGTGTGGTTGCGTTCTAGTCACTTTGCTCAGCACTACTGCTTGTTACAACTTTTATTTGCCGTACTCGCCTTAAGTGTTAGCTCAGGTTAATCTCGCCCCCCTCCGACGTAAACGTGACGTATGCGGTTCTTGCTTCTAGACCAGACCTGGGCATCGTACGGCCCCCGGGCCACATACGGCCCTTTGGTTGACTCTGACCGGCCCGTGTAAGGCTAATTGGAAATTACAAAATAAACATATTTTCTAACTTTACCTCTTACCTTTAAAGCTGCATTGCTTTTATTTTGAAGTTGTTTTTTATTCACGTGCATAATGACGCAATACGTATATCAAGACGTGCACATTATTGGATCCTTGTCACAAGACGACTTTAGCCCTCAAAAAAATGTCCGCTAAAAAAAGAAAGGTAGATGCTGAATGCAGGGTTTTCAACAAAAATTGGACTGCTAAGTATTTATTTACTGAAGTCGGAGGTAAAACCGTGTGTTTAGTTTGCGGGGAGCAGATCGCCGTGTTTAAGGAGTACAATGTGAGTCGACATTACGAGACGAAACACGCGGAGAAATATAAAAACTTGACTGACGCTGAAAGGGCGCGGACATCGGAAGCTTTGCTAGCTAAGCTGCAAAAGCAGCAAGGCTTTTTTACCAAGCTTCACACATCCAGTGATGCAGCAACCATGACCAGCTTTGTGATATCCCACAAAATTGCTAAAAACAGTAAGCCGTTCTCGGAGGGGGAGTTTGTCAAAGAGTGCTTGGTGGACTCTGCAGCACTAATATGCCCTGAAAAAAAAGCCGCATTTGAGCAAGTCCCGCTGTCCAGGCGAACCGTGACTAGAAGGATCGAGGACATTGCGGGGATTCTGGAGCTTCAGCTGCAACGTGAAGTGGCAAGTTACGACTTTTTCTCCTTGGCTTTGGACGAGAGCTGTGATGTCCGCGACACAGCCCAGTTACTCGTATTCGTCCGCGGGATAACACCGGACTTCAAGATTACGGAGGAGCTGGCAGCAATGCGGTCGATGAAAGGGACGACGACAGGGAGCGATCTGTTCACGGAGGTAAACGAGTGCATGGACACGCATACATATGTGAACAAACATTTTCAATTATGAAGTTTACGAAATCCAGGTATAGATCCTCTCTCACTGATGATCATCTGTCAGCTGTGCTTCGCATCTCCACCTCAGACATTCAACCTGACTTTGATGCACTCGTTAAAGCCCAGCAGAGACTAGATTTCTCTCACTGAACAAGAAAAGAGAACTTAAAAACACCAAATGAGGTGGTTAGACTACAAATGTTGGCATGTAAAGGCACCAACTAGCAGTGAACTGGGACACTTTCTTTGGAAGCCTTTTTCTCAAAATCACAGTTCAGTGATGTTTAGTGACAGTTCAATATGATGTATCTTGCTTAATATTTGGAGTACAAAGACAATATTGTGATGTCTTTAGAATGCTAAGAACCTCTTTCCAACAGTAAATGAAACTCAAAATGTGTTTGAGTGAATGTGACTGAAAATGTTCACTAATATGAGTCACAAATGGTGAAAAACGTTCATTTTGTTTACCATTGTTTTGGGAAATTTGATTTAATAAATGACATTTTTTTGTAAGGCAACCTCACTTTTTCATTGCTTAACTATAACATATACTCTTACCAGCTTGTCAAAACAATGCTATTTACTGCTTTTTATAAAGAAATACAATTAATATTATGCAGAATTGAGTTCAGCCTTTTGGCCCGGCCCTCCACAATATTTTCAGTTTCTCATGTGGCCCCATGGAAAAAATAATTGCCCACCCCTGTTCTAGACGGACAACTTTTTGGTGCTCGAAACGAACCGGATTCCGGAGCTATGACGCTGCTCCGCTGCGGTGTGAACAGGAAAACCCGGTGCTTTTCAAGCACCAGCACCGAACCGGCCCTGAAACACCGTTGGTGTGAAAGGGGTATAAGTGACACATGAGGCTCCCTCCTGTCAGATGGAGGGAGTAGATACAGCAGCAAGCTTTGGGACAAACTCCCCTCTCTCCGGCAGAAACAGGAAATGCCGTAACTGTATCAACGGTATCAAATCAGCATCTCTTTGACAACAAATGTAAATTAATAACTAAAATAAAACTCCAAACATCTCTAATTGTGTTACTTTTTTGTAAAGCTCTTTTAGTTTTAAACCTGATGTTTATAAGTTTCTTAGTTTTTGCAACAGTCTGTAAATATACACAACTTTATAATAAAATGCACACATTTACCTTTTTCTAGACTAAACACAGGTAGATCCTCAGTTAAAAAAATATGAGGTTATCATGAGGTTGTTCACATCGCAGTTTATCAGTGGATGTTTGCTGGAAGCACAATAACTGCATGTTTTGCATTGCTTTTAAATTTCAGTTAATATAGTGGTGAGAGACTCCCGATACATTAGATTTATAAGTTCATTAATTGTCTCATGATGCATATTTCCCGGTGAGCATGAAGCTTTTCAGAGTGGGGTTTTTCTCAGCTATGAGTTCTTTTGGAAATTGCTCTCCTTATCCGCATGCCCCCTGATTGCTAGGCCCTGTCGGGTTAGAAACTGCAGACAGCGCAGTTGCTCCATCATTCCATCTCTTCTTTTTTCCTGCTCAATACGCTGTTTGACAAGCTGTATGTTGACTGGTGTTTGACTGAAGAAAGCGCACTTTTTTTTAATACACTCTCTGTGGAAATTAGACTTTTGTGGCTGTCCAGGAGGCTTGGGCACTTTTTCCAGTTATTAACTCCGATATTAACAAAGCTATCATCTCCACATTTTGAGAAAGTTACAAGCCGTTTGACAGCAGCAAATCTGCATATTTCACAGAAGGCCCGTTTAGTGGTTTTGCAAAGAATTAACCACTCTCTGTTTTTGTACCATTCTGCGTTGAAGTACCTTTCTCTTTGCCCAAATAATCTAGCGGTCAGTTAGCTGCAGCTTTACCCGTCTCAATGTCCCGACAACAAACCTCCATGCAGTCGGAACCAGCCTGTTTCGGTTCAACGACGGCGGTGGCGGCGGTTTTGACAGTCTCTGCGGCCGCAGAGCTGCTGCTTTTGGGTTTATCTGGCTCTATGATTGATGAAGGTCCAGGCTCCGGAGACGTGGATGTCAGGGATGTGACCTTCCAGTTGTTAATTTAAGTTTAGATTGACTGTATTTAGTTTTCTTCTGCGCTGGTTCTTCTGACGTGTTTGCAAGTGTATATATTTTTTCTATCTAGGTTAACGGCTGAGACACACAGAACAACGTAACAAATAAAGTAAACAACGTAACAAATAAACAAATCTAAGCTTTTTTATTGGTTGTAATTTACATGGATACATTTGAATGGTGTGACAATGTCCTATTTGATTGGGTTAAAATGTACATATTCTTCCTGTTATGTCTGCCTGCTTTATTTTACCTAATGCAAAGTGACCTGCTCCATCGAAATCAGTCGCATTGACCCGAAGACACATTTTGAGTTGTATACACTGTTGGAAAGAGGAGATTGATAGCTTTCTAATGATATCAGGATTGTTGTTGTACTCCAAATATTAAGCAAAATATGTCACATTATATAATGACTGTTACAGAGTCATCATTTTGAGGGACCAAGATAACTTTCCATTTTTGGAAATGTTTCTGCTTGTGTTTGACAGACAACAGGAGCATCTGCATGGGGTATTCAGGGTGGACAATTTGACAGAGGATTTCTCTGAAAGTACAAAATAAAAGTATTTTATAGTCTTTGCGCTAGTAGTCTAACTACTGAGTCCAAAATGATCAGTCTTCGAACTTAAAAGTATTTGTATTGCTCGTCACATATAGCAGCAAGACAGGCATTGTTGTACCATGGAGGGGACTTTGACAGGAGAGTATCAAGAAGTACACAGTAAAAGTATTTCATAGTATTTGGGATAGTTGTAACTACAACTGATTCCAACTTCATCAGTCTTATGAAAAACGTATGGCCAAAAATAATGTTATCGCTCATCAAAGATAGCAGAAGCTTGTCATTTTTGCACTGTGTAAAGGCAAAGAGTTAGAACCTTTATTTTGAAGAGTACAGCGCAAGCATAGGGCAAACTAGCCAATCAGAAGCAAGGAGGCACTGGAGACACACCCACCTATGGAAACGAAACATTGAGTGGTATACTTGTTTTAACAGTAAGAACAGAAAAACGAAAAAACGAGCTGAATTGCCGTTTTTCCGTTTTGGGGCAAAATTGAAAAACAAAAAAATGACCCGTTTCTGTTTTTGTTTTTGTTTCAATTAGAACTAAAAAACAAACGGTTCAAACGTACCTTCGTCCAATCAGAGTGAGGAGATGGAGTTTGTAAGGATGTCATTGATTAGCAGGCTGCAACACAGGCGAAGGCTCCAGTTATTGGAAACCACCACTGAGATGCCTATACTGGCAAGCATAAAAAAATACTTTACTTTTTGTTTCTGTGTTTCTGCATTCACCAAATGTTTAACCACTTACCTCCTTTGTTCTTGTTTCTTCAGCCAGAAATTCATCATTGGGGAAGTACTTATCTTTACAACAGAGTAATGTGTGAAGCATCATTAAAATATCAACATGAGAGCTGCCATCAGACTCTGCAGGTGGAAGTAAAACAGATTATACTACAATGAAGCGGAGATTGATAGTTTTGGCTCGTCCCTCCTGTATTGTTATTCAGCAGCATTAAGCTCTTTGGTTTGATGTACTTTAGTTATTGAAAGAGGGGAAGATTTTTTGCCTTATGAGCTATACTTTAAGTATAAGCTCAACGACATGTTAGAAAGAAGCAAGTTGATCTGACTTAAACTCTGCAGTCGGTTCAATACAAGGACCAAACAAATAATATCTGCACAGACCAAATTGAGAACACTTCCGTAAGTTCACTTCCATGTAGAACACTGTAAACACACTATGTACAAGTGACAATGTCCGTGCCTTAAAGTGGACCTATCATGCTATATTTGAATAATATATTGTAGGGCCATACCTATATAAAACATGTCTGTGAAGTTTTTTTTCAAAATACCAAACAGATCATGCATTTTAGCCATGCCTCATTTTGCTCTATTTGCTCTTTTCCAGCCCTGTTTTTGCAAGGGCTGATTCTGTGAGAAGTCTTCTTCGCTGCTTTTGTGGCAGACTACAGCGCCACTTACAGGCCTGGCATATGTACTACAGCGTCTCCAGCGCTTTCGAGCGGCAATGGCCGTGGCCCAACCCCCCATTCCCCTGATAGGTGGAGAGTTGCCCATATAGGTGGAGCTCCCTGTTTCTGACGTCAGAACAATTTCAAATCTGTATCAGTCTGTATCAGATCCGTTGCAGCCCCGTTTTTAGAGATTTGGGTATGGAGGAAAAGAGAGAGGGTTGTGTTTTCTGACACTTGGTGAGTTCCCTGACACACCTGGGACACATATTCATGTATAAAAGACGTACAAAAGTGCATTTTGCATGATAGGTCCCCTTTGAAGCTAGGCAAATGTATAAGTGCTTTAACCTGCATTCTTTCTTATTGCCAGCAGGGGGCAAATCCAACAGTCGCAAAAAAAAGTCAAATTGTATAAAAGTCTATGAGAAAATTAACCTATTTCTAATTTAATGTATTACCTTAGTACATATGTTTCTAATGAATGTGTTGTCTCAATAGCTAATTTCAAACCCTATTTAATACAGCAAGGTGTTCATTTTGGAAATGATGGTCCAAATTGCGGTAAAATAGTCGATAAAGTAGCGTATACTTTAGGGCAGTGGCGGTTCTAGACCAATTTTACTGGGGGGGCCAGGCTGGGGCCAGTTATTTAAGGAGAGGGGCACAATAAAAGCGGGTTAAAAAGACAAAGACAGTATAAAGTAATTGTGTAAAATAAACATAAAATACAGTAATTGGTATTTGTTTTTTTATAAAGTTATTTGTTTTATTACATTTAAGTTACAGTCCTTTGTTTCAGTAGTTTTTTTCATTTAGAGTATTTGTTTTAGTAACTTTAAGTGACAATTTCATTAAAAAACATAAACAGTATTGGCTTTTATAGGGTAATGAACAGTTTTATCCCCACTGTACATCCGGGTCTCTGATTTGATTTAGTTCCAATAAATCGTAATATTGTAAACATTTTTTGGAGGGGGGCCACAGGGGGGTCCCTGGTCACTGTTAGGGGGGAACTGGCCCCTGTTGCCCCCTAGAACCGCCCCTGCTTTAGGGCAAGGCTACCTTGTGCTTAAGGTTGCTGCCACAGTGTTGGGTGATTTCATTGTGTTCATCTCACAACTTTGACTCTTTAAGTTTGTTTTTAGTTCATGAACGTTAATTGTAACATTTCGATTGCCTGAAAATGACTAGAAAACTCTTTACTTAGGTGATCAATCAAGTGAAGAGTATGAAAATTGTCATAATGTAAAATAAATAGCCATTGGAAATATGATGGAAATACATATACAATACATAATGGAAAACATTAACCAAAAGCAACGAATATTAATTATTCAGGTATGATACTATGAAATACAATACAACACACATACAGATCAATTGAAGACAAGGCACTATAAATGCATATTTTAAATATAAACTAGTATGTTCACCAGTCTGATGTACATTTTATTTGGGTTTTCTCTCTAAGCAGTAGATGGCAGCATTTTTCAGTTTAGATGACACCATAAAATGTGTTGGACTCAGTTGATGATGTCAGGGTTGCTCGTTTGTATGCATTGAACTACATTTTGATCTCAGCGAGTCCCATCTCAATTAATGTAAAGACTGTTGTCACATGAGGGCACTCAAGAAAAACTGGATCTTCTTTATTTAAAAAGCCAGTATTGTATATAAGTAAGCATGCTAAGTAGGACAGTATGTCCTAAGCAATGATGATTTTTAACAAAGACAAATACATATTTTATTCGACAATGTTACTTAAAACGTTCTCTCTCCCTCATGTATTGGGGTCACATCTGTGTCAAATAATAACTAACAAGGCAACTGGATGTACACTCAAAAAAACTGTTGAACAATATGGTTCAAATTCAGAACTTCACTTATACCTTAATGAAGCATTTGACTTAAAATAATTAAAGTTTATTTATTGTTATTCTTTTTCAGTTTGTTCCCCTGCCCTGCAGTTTTATCAAATTCAGATTAATACATGTTCAACATCTAGCATCTATTTATGTGTATTTATCTTATATGAGTGGGTAGTGGTGGTCTAATGGATAGTGAGGTGGGCTGAAGATCGGAAGGTTGTGAGTTCAAATTCTGCCTGGAACACCACCACTAGTGTGCCCTTGAGTAAGGCACTTAGCCCTCAGTTACTCCAGGGAGAATGTCCCTGTAATTGGTAATTGTAAATCGCTTTGGATAAAAGCGTCAGCTAAATGAAATGTAATGTAATATGACCCTTCTATTTTGTTGTTGTTGTTGATGAAACTGTGAAATCCTTACTTTTCATGTTGGAAGTGTGAATCTACAAACGTCTTTAATATGAATTTACATGTGCATCAATGATCAGATGATTTATAAATTATTTGATCAATCAGTTATTTTAGCAGCTTCATTGCTGCGTATGCATATCCACAATGTCATTACATTGTGAATTAATAATATTTTGTCAGTTTAAATGTATTGTAGCGACCCGGTATAGGGTGCTGTGTGGGTCACTCAAGCATCCCCCGTCTCTCTGCCAATCACAGAGCTGCACAGTAATGCTGGTCGGTGTGCGGGCCTGTGGTTGGGGGAGCAGAGGGGGAGGGCTGGAGAGTGTGTGACGTTGACCCTGCTGTGTGTGTGTGAGTTAGGGAGTGGAGATGTTGAACCTGCGACCTGTAACCTGTGACCTATGAACCTATATCTGTATGCTATCAAAGGAGTTATTAAACCTAATAACTTGAGGCCTGTTTCCGACTCCTATTGTGGAACGTTACAGTATTGTTGTTAGTTATATGGCTTAAGATGTGTGTTGGTTTTTGAAATAATACATTAGTTTCTTTAATAAAAGGCTGAGGTGAAGGTTTATAGATACAGTATGATTGCAGTGTGGTGCACAGCTGTCAGATAAAATACCAGGAATGTTAATGCTTTCCAGTGCAACAGCCTACTGCCTGAACATTTTGTGAGGTACGGTACTCTGTCCCCCCCCCCTCCCAGTGAGCTGTGGTGTTCCACAAGGAAGCATATTAGGTCCGTTACTGTTCCTAATTTATGCAAATGACATGTCATCAGCATGTGACTGCAACTTGTTCCTGTTCGCGGACGACTCAGCCCTCTGGTCTCTGGCAGGAGCAGATTGCAGGTTGAAAAAACCCTCAGCTCCGAGCTCGGCAGAATCTGCACCTGGCTCGCCGATAATAAATTATCATTACACCTGGGTAAAACAGAGTCCATTCTCTTCGGTTCGAAACATAATCTCAGCAAATCCGACGACTTCTCAGTTGCAGTGGGTGACATTATTGTCACTAGTAAGAAGGAAATTACATACCTAGGATCTATTCTTGAGGCAAACCTCTCCTGTGACAAAATGGCATCCAATATAATAAAAAAAGTCAATCAAAGAACTGGATTCCTATACCGGATCTCCTCTCTGGTTAACAAAAACACCCTGAAAACTCTGGCAGGAGCACTCATTCAAGGGTACTATGACTATGCTTGCACGTCATGGTACCATAGCACCTCCAAGGCGCTAAAAATAAAACTTCAAACATCGCAAAATAAACTGGTCAGACTACTGCTTGACCTTTCATCTAGAACCCACCTCACCTCTGCCCACTTTGACAACCTAGGATGGCTTAGAGTAGACGACAGAGTACAGCTACTTGCAATGGGCCTGGTCTACAAGATCCACTACACCTCTATGGTACCCATGTACATGTCAAAATTCTTCCCAAAGGTCAAGGAATACCATGATCATAACACCAGAGGGAGCTCCACAAATCATGTAAAACCCAGATTTGGCACAAAAAAGGGGGAATACACGTTTCGCAATTATGCCACATCAAGGTGGAACGCTCTTCCCACAACTGTAAAGGAAAGTAAAACTATACTTACCTTCAAAACCTCTCTTAAAGAGCACCTTCGGGGGAGAGCATTGCAAAACTGGCCCCGGTAATGGTACAAATCTCAACCTGTCGTACAATGGACAGCTTCCCCCCCCCCATCTATGTATATACTCGCATTTTAGACTCTGTTACTAACTGTATATCTGTAGACTTGGTATGTCTTAAATGTCCGGTTAGGATGTATTAGAATGAAATCTAAAATGAAAATTGAAAATTGTAAATAAGCCATCTGTATATAAAAAAACACCTGTATGTAAATTGTAAATAAGCCATCTGTATGTCAATTATGTCTTATATGTCTTAAATGATATGATGAATTGGAAATGGGGGACCCTGATGTAAACAAGACGAAAGTCTTTCTCTGGTCTGCATCCCCTTAACAATTGTATGTTTTGAGCTGTACTGTACTGTACCCAATATACAAGCTGTTAATAAACTTTTCAATCAATCAATCAATCAGGCATAGGAGTTTGTTAGGACTGCCAAACTGTTATCACTTTAACTTTGTTGTGCTGTGGTTATTTCCACCTTGTGTAATACGTGTTTAAAGTGGAGTGCATAGCCTGGATGGGTTGTAATCATAGACTGTATATATAAAGGTTGTAATCCATTGATTATTAAGGAGAAGAGTTGTGTCTGTGTTGATACAACCAATTCCAAAATAAATATCACGTGTGTGAGTTTTTCTACTGCAGCAAAACAGCGCCCTCCCGCGGGGGTATGGCAGTATGGCAAAAATAACAGCACTTCAGGACTAAACCATTCACTGACAACGTTGCGATGCAGTCACTAGTTACCAAAAAAAAATATTTTTAAATCACAAGAGCCGTCATATTGTTAAATAAATAATATCTTTAGGTTAAAATTCACAAACAGTGGTACTTTTGCGGCAAAGGGGATTTGTGTAACCTGCGTGAGGATTGTTTTGTTCCCCTTCATTGAAAAGTGGTGGTACGGTCCAATAGTATTGAAGGCAACGCTGAAAAAACGACTTGTTTTCACCCAGAGGAAGAAGCGTTGCTGTTATCTGCAGAAGCACCAATTTTTAAAAACGGTTGTACCATTTATTTTATAGCTGGTTGGTTCTCGCAAAGCAGCTTTTATTGCTTGCCATGGCTCTGTGTGAGGGTATCGGAGCCATGGCTTTGCCCAGCGAGCTTATCGTTCATATATTCTCCTTTCTGTCCGACCGAGACAAGCTCCGGGCCTCGTCCGTGTGCTCACGCTGGAGGGAGTGTCTCTTCTACCCCGCGCTGTGGACTGAGCTCAAGCTGCGGGTAGGTGGTGGATGTAACGGTGGCGGATCCACCTCAGAGGAGACCCCGAAGCTGGAGTTCCTCATGCGTAAGTTCGGTTCATTCGTGCGGGAGCTGCAACTGGAGCTTGCCCCGGTGGAGGGTTACCTTAGTCCCCTGAGCAACGACCCGTCCCCCCCCAGGATGGACCAGCCAGACGGCGACCCGCAGCTCTCCGAGCGATGGAGGGACGCCATGGCCACCTACTTGGATCAGGTGTTATGTGTGTTCTCCAGCACCCGTAACAACAGGTAATGTTACAGAAAAACTTGCTCTAAAATCACTTTCTGAGTGTTTATTTGTATTCAATGTCTGTAATTTCCATGACACCCTCTGCTTTTTTTTAAATCCGTAGTATTTGGTGCGTCGCAGCAAGCTAGCATAGTTAGCTATAAACAAACCCTGACATTAGCCGTTACGTAATAGGGTCATGTCTTTGCAGTGCAGTTAGCATCCGACGCTAAATGTCTCTGAGGGCATTATCAATACAACAGGAGGCATTTCTTTGTCTTTCCTTTACAGTTTTACTTTTACATAATGACATATTTGTGGTGTATGCATATGTGACGACGTTTAAACGCTTGCCTGCGTTTCTATTGTTGCCAGTTCTATTTTCTGCGTTGCATTGGGGTCTTCATACCAGCAGATACAATGCAGCACTGCTGGTGGCTAGAGAAGGCTTTGTTGGCTGTAACGTGCTGATATCAGCACACATATACAGTGTATATGTATATATTTAGCTCTGGAATGTCGTTACATACTGTTGGATATAATCACCTATGTGCTGCGTACTTACATTCTAGCCACTTTCTGCTGTGGAAGTTGTTTCCTGTCAAATGTTTATTTAAATGGAAAAGTTTCCTGTTTCAGTGCAGAACTCCTCTATATAATACCTTCTCCCACATTCTTTATTATTCTCTGCTTTGTAGTGTCAAAACAGCATTCATCCAATGTTGTGCAGTCCATGTCTTAGTTCTGCTGAGGGGGCTTGAAACCGTTTCAGTTGTCACACTTCTCCTCATTGAACAGCTAACAACAATTTCCATTAAAAAAACACTGACAAAAAAGACCTGTTTCCCACATTCATCCTGGAAAGTATCAACATTCAATACACCTGGATGTCAGTTGTCATACTGCACTGTATCAGTGGATCATTTTGTTTCACAAAGTAAACTTCCTCTTTAGAATATGTACATCTAATTTTGCATTGGTTGATACAGGATTTGTATCATTTACTTTGTGTACTAAAGAATAAAGTTGGCTTATTTCTTGTATAGAAAGGAAAGCCATGGCATGAAACGTAGTATTTAGTACATTAAAGTAGCATGTTGTAGTACACTGCTAGAACTCTAGAAAATAGATATTGCGGCAGGTCCTGTGTAGTTTCCTAGTTCCAGACTTCTATTAGCGCACCAGCAATACAAAATGTTGACTTGGCGAGTGAGCATTTTTAGCAGTATGTTATGAGAAAATGTGCCAGACTAGATTATGTTATTCAACATTTTGTATTAAGTCCCAACGTAACCAAAAACCAAGCCAAATGTTGCAACTCTTTTCCAATGCAAGTAGCTTAAATTGCTAGCTCCAAAAGTCCGACATTTTGGGAAAAGTTGGCTACACTGACTGTCTGTCACTTCAGGTATCCTTCCAAGCTAATTCCACAAAAAGGACGTGTAATAATAATAAAACAAAACAGCAAACTTGGCTATTGTTAGTACTTTCAGAAAGGCAATTACGGCTACGGCAAATTGCACGCAGGTTGTAAGGCAAGTCGACTTATTACAGTCCATCACCAGCGACATATACTTTGTCAAGGATTTTGATATATTGATAGAAATGTAATTTAAGAAATATAACAAAATACATTTTAAAATACATTTCCCACCGTATCTTAAGGAATCCATGTTATCATATGAGGATACTGAAGTTTTTCATTCAGCTAACATCAGTCCAACTCTTTTGGTACTGTAACATGTAAAAAAAAAAAAAAATGAGAATAGATAACCCATTGTTCCTTTACTAGTGGTTTTTAGTGATGGGAATTATGGCTCTTTGAAGGGAGCCGGATCTTATGGCTCCGTTCCTTTCAAAGAGCCGTTCAAAAGAGCCGTTCAAAAGAGCCGTTTTTTTAAGGTTACTAGGTTTATCTGCAAAATAATCACCAGGATAATGATTGACTGTATTGCCAGACCTAATGTCAATAATCGGCATTGTAAACATGACACAAGGTGGCGCCATATCCATGTCATCATGTCAGTGAATGTACTTTGAATTTACCCTCTGTATGTGTTAAGTAAATAAAGTTGCCTTGCCTTGAATGAAATTCACGCAACTCTTAATATTAGTAGTGTGTTTTTAAGTGGCGATGGAGATTATTTGTTGATCCTGCTTTAAAGGATATTTTGCCTTTACAAATGGTGCGCTTTATCACTGACTGGGTTTTGGTTGAAGTGAATCCAAATGCTGCTGCGTTTTCGCGTTTGGCTCATTTTCCATCCGAAAAACACGTTGTCTACCTGTCCTGTACCACTTGTTATGACTTCTCTCTCTCGCGTATTCCGTTAAGACCCACCCCATCTCACTCCTCGTGCTGAAACCTACCAAACAGAGTAGGGGCGGATCTTCACAGAATACGTTTGGGGAACAAAATCAAGCTTTTTAAAAGGCGAGTGGATTTTGGCAGGCAGTGAGTGCGGACCAACGATTGAACGATAACAAGAACGGCTCTCACCAAGTAGGACTCGGTTCCCCTCGTTCGTACCAAAGAGCCGTTCAAAAGAGTCGGCTCGTTCGCGACCGACACATCACTAGTGGTTTTGCACACTAAGTAGCTGCACATAAGACTGCTGTTGGTTTCTGCAGAGGCTCTTTGTGAAGCTTAGCCCTCTGTTCATTTACAGGAAGTGGGCTACATCTAACATAATGAACATTGTACCATACAGGTACAAGCCTACATCATTGTTGCACACACTTATTTCCCTCAATGTACAACTTTTATCTTCTAAACATCATTTTTAAAACCATAACAGACATTATGTAATCAGATGCATTAGATAATAAAGCAGCAGACAATATTGCAAAAGATAATGTCACATCTATTTTGGGCACCAGGATGTAAAGGTCTCTAGACAGAAGGTGCAGCAAAGTGCAAGCTCTCGCATGATAAGCAAATATCCATTTATATACAGAACCAAGCTAGAATACATTTCAGGAAATCACTACAGTTCCAGGCGAAGGCTGGTGAAGGACAGGAAATGGTTAAACATGAATCCTAGTGTAACTACTGTTGCTTCTGTTTACAATATCCCAGGATCCCTTTGGCACTCCTTTTAATATAATCATATTCACAAATTACATAAGATAACATTCACAAATGTTGACTCGGCAAACATATGACAATGACCATCCTTTTTGTGATTTTCTCAAGTTACAAAATGCATCATTGTTTTTCTTTAGTTCAGGGGTCTCAGTAATGACTATCATTGCACGCTGTTATTTGGTAAGAATATCACTTGCTTACCTGTTGATGTAGAAGGCAGAATACTGAGGTAAATCAACCCATCTGTTTGTAATGTATTATTTAGGGATGCTCCGATCGCCAACTTTGGGGCCGATCGGCCGATACTGATTCCGGCGATCGGAGCATCCCTAATATAAGCATATGTGCATCTATTATTAAAACCTTTTTTCCTACATTTCTGACATTGGCTCTTTATCTTTCTCCAGAAACCTGCGGAAGCTGAGTCTTTATGGAGACACCTGCGTTCTCCAGCAAGAGGGACTATTGGACAGCTCCAACCTGCACCAAATTCACCAGGGGGATAAAAAGATCAATGAGTAAGCCTGAGCATAGCCACATGCAATCAAACTAAAAAAATCATATCCTCCCTTTGACAATACATCTTCAAAATATATAGGACAGTTTGTCATCATCCAGTCAGCAGGTTCCCGGCATCACCACACCACAACACACTAAACTAAACACACTGAAATTGAATTGCAAATCCTGATGTAACATTTTTAAAATAATCCACTAAGCCAACTTCTCCTAGAACAATGTTAGAATATGTGGTCGAATCGGAAGTATTGTTCATGCTAGTGCTCTCAAATATGAGAAAGATAACATAGGGTTTCCTTATAATGGCCTTTCAACATTCACAGCCCATTGATCTAGAGCAGAACACACAGCATTTCAATTGCCTTTCCTCTTATCGCATCAGTATTTCCTATTCCTAGCAGCCAGTGAGGGTTTGTTTTGCAGCTCTGTGGTAGTGAGGTGGGTGGCATCGCATGAAAATATCATGTTGATTCATACGTTCTATGTTCTGCTTTGTAGGACTACCCGCACATCTTTCACTTGGCACAAATATATAGTGACCCTTTTTTAAATTCTTCATCCACAAGGTTTACCTGGAGAATCACATGTTCTTTTATTTGGGCATATACTGCTTTTATGGTGTCAAGAAGCTGTAATCCAGCTGCTAAAGTGAGTATGAGCTAATTCTCCTCCCCTGTGCTCTCTGCAGAATCCAGCAGTTGTTCATGGAGCTGCTGTCTAACAGCAGGCAGCTGAGGTGGTTGTCCTGTAGCTTCATGCTGGGTCTGGTGACTCCCTGTTCCTTCGCCTGTCTGTCAAACCCCTCAGCTGAGACCCTGCGACACCTCAGCCTACTGGACCACCAGCTGGGTATGTGTTGGTGTCATTCTGGATGGCTTTGACTGTAACAGTTTAAATGCAGTTATAAAATAAAAACAAATCGATTGTATTCATTTAAATTATTAGCAGTTGTTCTCATAGAACAGTGTTTTAGTGCCATTCTACATGTTCGGGAATATTCTATTGCTGCCAACAAGATATTCCAGTTAAATATTATCTGTGTTTGTTATTAAGCTTGAAAACAATTGATAGGAAGGCTATATAAAGAATTACACCAGCGAGGCATGTCGATTTTGTATTTCCAATAAAACATCAGTAGGCTTTTCAAAAACATGAATAAGTTGTAACACTTAAAACAAAGAGTTTCACTCAGGCCTTCATATTCTTATATAAAATAAAATGGAATAAAAACTATTTGTAAACAGACCAACATACATATAGGTCTGTGTGCCGACTTGTCTATTTTAATATACTTCAAATTGTGCTTAGTGGAATTATTTTCACCGGACATTATAACTTAACATTTTCGGACTGATTTTTTACGTCCAAGTCCGTCAAATACTGCCATAGATATTCATTAGTAATGTGTTATGTTTATTCAACCTTTGCCCTCTCCTGAATCTCCCTCAGGTCCCCTCATCTCACCCTCAGAGTTGAGTCGTCTGTCTAATCTTCGTTCTCTGGCTCTGGATTTCTCCGATTTGACGTCCGAACTCTGCGCTCTGCTAGCATCTCCGCGCCGAATTCCACTGCACCGCCTGTCCCTGCTGCTCAACGGCGCCGCCCTGGAGTTCAAACCGCTGGAAGGGACCGCTACCGAGGAAGATTGGAAATCCCTGGTAATGCAAGATGTTTCTTTGTTTCCCGATATCGGGATATGACAATATATATCAACTCAGATTTCTCATACCGTAATAAGTGTTTTTTCCTGGTTTTAAAGGCTGCATGACTGTAATAGGATGTCATTTTCTGAATTTACCAGACTCATCTAGCTGTTTTCTCCACACAGAAAAAAAAATGTGCACACCACCACTCAAGTTTGCCTACTCCTCCCCAGATTCGTTCGAGCACCAACTTGCGAGTGTACCTCATGGCCCTGGAGGTCGACAGCTCCGAGCTCCTCCGAGTCCTGAAGCCCAGCCTCCCTCTCGAGCGCCTCCACCTGGACAGTTACAGCACACTGGTGACCGACGGCACCTTGGAGCTCATCACTCAGCAGTACAAAAAAACACTGACTCACTTCCTGCTCCTGAGGGACGACCCCGACTTCCCCGACCTCAGCATCAATCGGAACGAAGACCCCTTGGTCCTGTTGGCATGGAGATGTACTCAGCTGGCTGTACTGGTGATACATGGTGAGTTTGGCTTGTTTTACATGAGGTCCCTGTATCCACATAGTGTTTCAATTTCGAGAGCCTTTGTCCTTTTTGCGTGAAGCAACTTCCAGAAAAAGAGCTGCTTCACCTTTTTTGTGCGCCCGCCATGAGCCCTTCCAGTTGAAAATATGTAAACATACCACCAGAAGCTGCTTTCAGCCGTGTTTTTTGGATGGAAAGTATCATTACAAAGAGGGAAAATGAAATCTCTTTGAGTGTATCGGCTGGTATGAGCTGGATGTTGCTGTCAGACTGAAGCTTGAGAGCAAGAATCTTTTTGGTTGGTGCTTATGAAAGGCTTACAAAGCTAAAGAAATAGTTTATCCAGTAGATAAAGAAATGCATAAGCATTCATCTGAAGTTTTGAGATTGATTTATTTCCACTATTCCCCCTTCTATTTGCTCAATTTGCTCACCCCGAGCTCCTTTAGGAAAAACGATAAGCTCATTAGCTGCTAAATGCTATGTTCCTGTTAGTCTCTAACTTTGGCTTTCTTGGGTTTTTTTTTCTACAGTTTCATTTTCACTGAAAACCGCTTCCTGCTATGTTTGGAAACTTAATAGAGTGAGAGTGAACCAAAGAGTGAAGTTGCTGACAGCAAAAGAAAAATGAGAAAAATAAACATGCTGAGGACCAACGCAGAGTTTATAATTTGTGGTTTTGTTCTATGCAAGACATCTTTACCACAACACATAATGTTATCCATTGTTCACTAATTAATGAGACTTTTGAGAGTTTTATGGATTGCATATCGTGTTTGGGATAACAGTCTTGAACATGAAAAAGATTTGCTTATTGTTAAAAGTGTTCAAATTCTACAAAACAGTTGGTCTAGACATTGTGATTTATATTTATACTCTAATTTGTCTTCATATGCCGTTTTACAGCCATTGTGTTTGTCTCGAATTTTTTCATTGATTCATTTTTGCAGCAATGTGAAATAAAGAAGATAAAATTAACAAAAGATTACCAAATCCTAATCACTGTGAATGTGGAACGATTATATCAGTCATCACTATTATGTTATAGTTTGTACCCCTTGCTAGGTTGAGTATAGAGTTGTGCAGTGATGACATCTATAAATCTTTAAAACAATTATTTATCCATAATATTGGCAAACTTAGTCCAACCTCCCTGACAAATATCTCTCTCCGTAGGTTACACTATTTGGTCCCATAACCTGGTGGCCATCTCTCGGCTGCGGGGCTCCAGCCTTCGCGTCCTGACCGTCTCCGAGGAGAGCATCGACTTCGACCCGGACCAGTCCGTGTGCATGGAGGGCGATCCGGTCCACAACCTGGTGAAGGAGGTCTCTCTGGGCCTCGGCCGCGGGTGGCACCCCTCCAGCCTGGTTTTGTCCGAACCCACCCAGCACTTCCACCGCGAGCTGCTCGCCTTCAGCATGGGCATGTAGGCAGGGCCAACACATCACAGCCTATACCGTGTCAAGACCAGGCCAGACCAAACACACCTCTGAATCGGTCCCCAAAGCAGGGAGAAATGTAAACTGGATCTTAAAACAATCCGTGAATTACATTTAAAGGATTGTTTTTATTATAGTTTTATTCTTTGTGTTTCTTTTCACAGGGTTTTTAGCACACCATCAAGTCCTACCATTTTCAAAACTATTCCCTTTTAAGGTGCTTTGTCTCTTTGATTATTTAGTCAGCCAGTGACTTGGGGAAAACAGATCATCAATCTTTGATGTTTTAAATATTCAACAATATCCCTTTAAAAGTGGTTATTCTAATAAAACGTGATATTTATTTAGTTTAAAGGCAAACCAATCTCTGGCCCTGGACCATATACAAGACTTGAATCATAAACCCTTTTTGTCTGCAAAAATGGGTTACTGCAGCTCCAAATGCTCAATCTGGTCTGGTCTTGATAGACAAGTATTCATAGCTCAATGTTTCTATTTCACCTTAAAAACCTCCAGAGCCTCTCTGTATGATGTTTTTATTTTCTTTATTTTTTTTGTTGACTGTTTCTCATCGCTCCCCGCTCTGTGTATAATCTTGTTTTTCCTGTGTGGTGGTTCCCTTGCCTGTATAGGCTTTGTGTGTATTTAAATACAGATATATTATTATTATTATCCTGCTCACAGCTAGGACAGGACAGGCAGGTTGAGTGATGGGCCGGTGGGATTTATTGGGGGAGTGTTTTGGGTGTGAACGTGTTTTCTTTTTTTCCGTCTTTCATTTAAAACCCTTTACTAGAGTGGAGCAGACTGACATACCAATGCAGAGCAAAGGTTAGAGTTTGTAAGCTAACCACTCAATCACTTCCTTGATAACGCATCCGTAGCTGCTTCTTCTGTTGCTCACAAAGAGCACCTAGTTCACTTGTCGAGCTAGATTGAGCCTTCGCAGCAAGGTAGGAATATCCACTGCGATACTATGACCCTGATATATGTAAATGGTTTTATCAAGGATTTAGAGCCCCTTACCAATGGTGTATTAGAGAATATTGTTACATACTTTTAGCCAACACACTCCCCACTTGCCGACTTTTTGAGAAACCTTGCTAGTGAATCAAATGGAGAGCCTCTTCTTCCGACAGACATTCAGAGTGCAACTATAAAATCCACCCACATCAAAACAAAGTCCCCCACTTTGTTGGATCTGTAGTAAGCTAGTGCAATCTTTCATCTTCTTCTACCTTTGGTCGCTTTAGGTCAAGACTTACTGACGGGTATCACTGGTTACAGAATATTCAAATGTGAAATACCAGTTTAAATAGAAGAAAGGAAGTGTGCATCACAACATGAAGGACTCTGAGATTAGACAACCTGCATAATCCGGAAGAGAAAGTAGGTCTTCATTTCATTATGCCATGAATAAATATATATTTTAAAATCTTAGACTCCTTCCAAAGTCTAAAACCAGTACTCTGAAGGCACGACTTCCCTGAGTACCAAACGGAGGCTTTGCAAGTATGCTACGAGTCTTTTGGCAGAAACTAGCAGTAGGTTTTTCTTCTTCTGGTGTAAAACATTTCATGAATAAGAACAGGGAAAAGTTAAGGAGGCACTGAATGTAACTTAACTCTGTTAGCCAGTCTGCCCTTTTATTTCAAGGCCTACTGTAAAGCTATACTTTCTTCAGAAATGTGCTTTATCTTGCCACAATAGTCATTGCTGCTGAATAACGCATTTGGAAATCGTACGATCCAATGGCAGCCAGCATTTCGATATCTTAGGTTCCAATGGCAGCCAGCATTTCGATATCTTAGGTTCCAATGGCAGCCAGCATTTGGATATTGTATGAGTCATGGCAGCCAGCGTTGGGATATCCCAGGTTCCAAAGGCAGCCATTATTTGGATATTTTAGGTTCCAATGGTTTCCAGCATTTCAATATCCTAGGTTCCAAAGGCAGCCATTATTTGGATATTTTAGGTTCCAATGGTTTCCAGCATTTCAATATCCTAGGTTCCAAAGGCAGCCAAAATGTGGATATTTTAGGTTCCAATGGTTTCCAGCATTTCAATATCCTAGGTTCCAATGGCAGCCAGCATTTGGATACCGTGGGTTCCAATGGCAGTGGCGGAATATTTTTTCCGCGGCACCTACAGCACAACAAGGTTTTGGTTTATGCCGTATTTCTGTGGTGAAACATATTTTGTCAGTCTCAGGTAGGCTTTTAACATCACTATGACCAGGACCGCTGCAGTGATGAGTAGGGTGTGTGTGAAACAATCATTAAGCGTTAGATACTGTCGTTATTTTTATTTGAATCTCCTTTTCGATTCACAGTTGCCTTGGAAACAGCCCCCTTGTTTTCTGGATACAGATGTTGTTGTTATTGATGATGTTGTTTATCTTGCCATCTTTTAATCCCTCGCCCCACCTCGGTTGGCAGGGATCAGCGAACCTTATCATACATTTGTTTTCAAAGATTAAGGTTGACTAAAGAATGGCAGTCTGCTCATTGCACATGTTTTATGATAACTCCAGGAGATGTTGTGGGGGAAAGGGAGTGACCTGCTGGGCCCGAATAATGTCTGAAACTGAATGTAGTCCGTTTTCCGGGGTGAAATACCTTTGGCCTGGCACAAGGGATATTGGGCATGAGTCGCTTGAATCGTCGGATTCTATCTTTTGGGAAGAGTGAGATGCCTCTGTTCTAACAAACAAAATAAATGTTATTCAGGCTCTTGAAGTTCAACCATGCCATGGTCAGCCCTTAAGCCGGGCTCTACCAACCACATATCTTCCTTATTGTACAACCAGTGGATAACTCTGTTCCATCTGGATATAATTGCTGTTGTACTTAAATCTTAATAGGGTATTTCTTGAACTTGAGTTCGGATCTCAGCATGTAAAGAGTTGGGTCGGGCAGTAGAGCGCCTAACTTTCACAAGTAAGTGCCGTCAACTAGCCATCGCTTGAAAAGTTAGCCTCCCAGAATGGCGTCAGCTAGCTTGTTTTGCACACCACAGCACTTTAGAAGTCGGGGCAATGGCATCAGAGACTGTGAAGGTCCATATCCAGGTCTGTAGTTTACAAGGTTGAAGTGCGTTTCTTTTCATAGACTGATATGGATCCTGAGTTATACAGTGTGCCAGCACTTTGCTTGGTTCGGAATGAATTGGATTGCAGTGGTGGTTGGGCTGTGTTTACCAAATGTTAGGTCATCTGTTATCAATGGTTCTACGGTGATAATCTCTCCTTGGTCCATATCTCAGGACAAATGCACTCTGGTACCAAGAGTTTCTTTTAAAGGCTGTATATAGAGCACTCAGAGGGGAGAGCAATGCCAACATAACACTTTCAGACTGAACATGTTTTCAAATATTTTTTCTCTTCCTCCCTTCCTTGGATGTTTCCTCTCGTGTAGTTTTTTAGAACTCTACATCGCTCCTTCATGTGAGAGATTCAAGCTGTTTGTATTGTGTATAGGCATCACCTGATAAGAAGGGAAACACTGCAACAGTAGAATGTCATTTCAAACTAGAATTGAGCTGGTGAAATAGAAATGTACGAAAAAAGAGGATTTTACAAACACCAGCCTCACCTTCTGTGTGCGCTTCCTCTTATGGATCCTTAAGTCTTAAGTCCCCACATGTTAAAACAAATGGTCTGTGGTTTCTCTCAGATTCAACGGAAAAAGAAACATCTTTATAGGAATAATATTCCCAATTGAAATACATTTAACTTCTTAACACTTTCGAGAGAAAAAGTATTTCTATAAGCAGGCGCCAGTACATATTCTCTATCAAAAGTTAACGTTTTGACAATTGCAATGTAGAAATATTCCCAAATCACAGAGTTGCTGAGATAAACACTATGTATGATGTGTGTGGGAGCAGAAGGGATCGCAAAACAACCTTTCCTACTGTTTTTCTTCACCAAAACCAAAATTATGCTGAACAACTTAATACTGGCAAAATTGGTCACAGTATGGGATAGCATTTTAAGCTACCATATGCAAAAAAATCCCTGGTCCATTTTTGTCATCCCTCACATATTAACATTAAGCAGTGTGTGCCTGAAAGCTTCCAGAGTGCGAGTGCTTTTCAAACCTCTGCTCTCCAAGTTATCAGCTTTGTGTCGTTTGTAGTCGTTGCTGTGATTGTTAGCTTAAGGAAACGCAGCATTAGAAGCTACAATAGCTAGTGTTTGGAGTGTGCCTGTATTTCTTGCGCTTTTCATCTAACTTTCAAGTAGAAATACGTTTCAGCATGGATACCGAGTGTATGTACAAGGGGAGGGCTTGCTCACGTTCAGGAGTGTAGTCTTATCACGGCAGGAAACGGCATCGTTCGTTCTCAGGGTACAATCGGCTTTCAATAAGAGTGGGAGGAAGAGGTGGGAAGGTCACGATAGCTCAGGCCTTTGATCTCACTTGTATGGACCGTAGGAGTCTCTGGATCTGTTCTCAATACCTTGATGTGTTTTTAAAGCTGCCAAAGACCAGAGTGGAACAAACAGACACAAGTCTATCTGAAGTGCCCAAACACACACAGGAGGCTGGTCCAGTATTCTCCTTCTTTCTCCTCACTCTCAGTGGCTCCTAGTCTACTAACTTATACCAATCTGTGGATAGACTATACTGTGCTGGACCAGGTCACAACAGTGTGAAAAGAGACCAAAGCGGACCTGGCCAACGTTGTGCTAGTTCAACTTCTAGTGGCCAATTCCTATCTTGGGATTTTGGGTCTACACTGCATATAGCAAAGAGAGGCCTTGAAGTCCAGTGCCGTATGTAAGGCTTATACTCCTCTCTTTGTTTTCACTGTGAGCGAATGTAGGAGGACGGGGTCATCTCTGAACACTTCAGGGACTAAACACTCCCTTCCATGCTTCCTGGAGCTACTTTCTGACAGATTTCATTGTAGCTTCACCAGCTGGGACACAGGCCAGCGTTCTGATCTGATGTGTTGCCTGTGTCCAAGGTCATACTTGATGGAAAGGTTTTTGGCGCCAGGCTTGCGGAGCTGTAACGTGATTTGCTGCTAGAAATCAGCCAGGGAATGGGACATTCCATGCAGGGGTCGCTCAGGCCGTCAGACTTGCAAACAGTGTACGTCTGCGTGAAAACTAAGAATCTATATAAATATTATTTTTTTATTTTAATTTAGAGCTCTGTTTTTTTTAAGGGTTACAAGACGCAGATGGTGTTGACTACACACCAGATTACCAGCTGGTCTGAGCAGAGTGGAGGACTCTCTAAAGGTTTACCGTGGTTCTAACGCGCTTTCTGCTGAAACCATTTCTGGGTCTTTTTTGTGTCTGGCACACAAAAAGTTACAAGTGTTAGAAACATACCATACGACTGTGCTAAATACAGTTAATGGACTCTTCTTCTCTTTAACACATTAAATCAACCATCTAGAGTAAAGTACATCGCAATACGGAAAGGGGAAGTGTGAAAACACCTGGTGTCTGGGAATTATTTATACATCATGTGCAGACAGAGGTTTGTGTATGGCCAAACTATACTGTGTGTACACAGGAAGACTGATGGAGCCTTACCTTTAACGAGTTCTGCCACAAAAAAGATGGTTTTACGGCTAGAAATGAGATGCCGGTTATACAGGAGACCATTACCAGCAGTTACTGTACATCAATGCCCGTTCAAGCTGACCCCTTTTGACATGTTGGTTTTTTCCATGCCCTTTAATATGCATTCATAGAGAAATATAGCCTGATGTGATGGCAGAGCTGTAGGGGAAACAGGGATCTGGGTACATCTGTCCTGGAGTTGGGTCGGACACTTACTCACCAATACAAATCCTATCGAAACAAACAAGAGTGTGTTATTTTAGTACCAAAGCAACAGACTGTGTCAGATCTGCATCAGTCTAAACGGGCTCACCGCTCAGACTCAATGCCAACTTGAGTTTTATAATGTCGACTCTCGGGACGTTTGCAGTGTTTTTGACACTTAAATAGATGGAAAAGAGCTAGTTTAGATGGTTCAAGGCCTAAAACAGTGACAGGATTAGGAGACCGGGCGTCCTCATCACAATGTGAGATTTCAGACGGGTATTTCTTGTGTTTTTACCTAACACCATAGACTACTACCATTACATGCAAGACTTTGAATAGGCTCACACAGGGCTGGACTCAGGCAGGAATGTGAGAAAACATCCTGATGCATGTTTCTGTTACTTGGGAGGAAAAACACTGGATGTGCATTGCACTGGTATAGAATAACAGATGTAGGTATGTATAATATCTCAGCGGAGGGGAGGTTCACACAGAGCAGAAAGGCTTTACTTGCCACATTTTATTTCTAGAGAAGAAACAACAAAACGGCACTGATAGCATAACCCGGCCAAACTCCTGTCAGTCGCCGCGGCGCACACCCCCGGGGGTCTGTGTAAGCGCCCGGCTGCATCAAGGAACTGATAGATATTCATGCTCAGTGTCAGCCAACTATCTTCGTTTAGATCTCAGCTACTGTGGCTCCGATGTTTCTGGCCTCTAAACAAAGTCTTTCTTGTCAAGTCTGGAGAGCCAAACCTCCCAATTAGCCCGGCAGGCAGGCCAGCCGCACAACTATGCAAGAGGAATGCATATAATCCACACGCTTCTCTATTATTTTGTTTGTTTTTCTTTCTTTCTCTCACTGTCACGCAGTAGAAATGAACTATTAAGAACTTACAATGACAATACTTGGCCTTATGATGATTTCTGAAATCTTATCATTTAGTTTTAAGATCTTTATTTTTTGTTTTTGATTCTGGTCAGCCAGCCCAGCGACAGCAGCGGTGACGGCGGGCTCACTCTTGGTCTCTGTGAGACCAGCTAGACGGCCCCAGTTTTATCGTGGTACGAATGTTGTGCATTTGTTTAAAATCAGGACAGTTTGCAATAACAGCAGTCTTACTAGTGGCCACAAAGGGGCACGAGCAGTGCTGACAGCGCCCGGCTGCGTCTTTAGAAAACCATAGAGGAAGAAATATAAACTATATAAATAGATATATATATTAACTCACACAGTGCATATTTGTATTAGGTATCAACAATGCATTACCGTGGTATACTTATGCAACACATGTCCGGGTTCAATTTATGAACATGAAGTATATTATAAAGATCACACAGACTTTGTAAATCAGAAGCTATGTTATCGTGTGTTTTATGCGGGAAAAATGGTTTTACCATCCTTAATGTTGAATATTCTGAGCGTTATGTTCCTGTGTGATTGTGTTTGTTTGTTAAAGTGAGCACATAGCAGTACCTTATTTCTGTAAGTAGGGAACCAGACGTAACCCAAACACAGCTGGACCAGATTTCAAATCACACGGAGCACATTTTAAATACCTTTTTGTTTCTTAAATGGCCTAATCTGATCTGTATTATTAATGGCATGGATTAAGACCAGCCAAGGAAGTTTCCACTCCAAAAAACTGTTTGTCCACATAAGAGAATGTTTTAGTTGAGAACTTGGCTTAATCTATGCCTGTGAAACCGCTCTTGATTAATTAAATGTAGACTAATATAAAACCCGGATTTGAAACCTTTCCAGCTGTTTTTTTTTTTTTTAATCTGCAGGGAAAGAGTCCTCTCCAGCTGAGAGGACAGATTTTATCTTAGTGAACAGTGTTGATCCATGGTTGTGTTTTTGAGAAAAGGGAGGGGACGTTACAAACCTCCATGTAAAACCTCTTTACAAGGTGTACACTTGAGGGGTCAACCTGCCGAATGTTGATTTGAATTAATGTTGAATGAATGCTTCTCTTCTTTTAGTCAATTAATAAAAGCATTACAAAGTTATTTGTTTCCATTGTGTTATTTATTTCCTGTTTCCAGCTTCAGCTCCATCAGCCCTTGTCCTAAGAATACTGTGGTAGACCTGTCAATCACAGTGTAGACCTGCCCTAAAGCATACCCTGATTAATGATCTATTTTACTTTTTGCATATTTTACAAAAAGAACATCATGCTGTATTCAAAAACTTAAACTAGAGTCTGAGACCATAAACTTGACAGGGAAGTGTTAAAGGTCCCCTATTATACTCTTTTTCATCAATATATTATAGGTCTCAGTTATATACAAAACATGTACCAAACAGATCATGCATTGTAGCATCCCATCTCTGTTTCAGTCCTGTTTCAAAAGTGCTGATTCTGTGTCTGTTACTTTAGGTGAAAATAAGGAGCCACTCCCCACGCCCGTCAGAGAGATTTGGTTAAAAAGAACACAATGGTGCTCTAGGAGGAGATTTTGGCTAATGGTTACACAACCCAAAAAAACATTATGACATCACAAAGTGGCCAAAATCTGATCAGCTCATTTTCAGACAGGTTTTTTATATAAATGGATCAGGACAAAAAGAGAGGGAATCTTTTTTCCTGAAACTTTCAGAATCTCCCTACACAGAGGGGACACATGTTTATGTATAAAAGACATGAAAAAGTGGATTTTGCATAATATTTGACCTTTAAGTTGGGTAACAAATCTAATGAGAAGTACTCAAATTAGAAAGAATTTCCACATTAGCTTCACTTTTAAATCCAGATCAGTAGAAATCACTGTATGAAGAAGGCTTATCTATGACCTTGAGGTTGCTGCTTGGCATATGTTTATAAAATTCCAATACTTTCTGGGGTTAAAAAATGTCACTGTTTTGTTTAGAGGGTGCATTGAATATGCACCAATTTAACCTGTATGTATTTATGGTTAAAGAAACCGATGTAACAGAATATGAGCTCTTCTCAATGAAAAGGAGTGATAACCATAGAGCATATCCTGCTGTATTTTAAATTTGACTCAACATGGGAACATAATCTGCTAAATGAGCATCATGCTGTATTGAAGAAGACTTGAAACTAGAAAATGTATTTCCTGCTGAAAATGTGTGTGAATGCTGTAAACTGTGTACACTTGTTGCTGAATTTAGCTGAAAAAGCTGAATATTTTATTAGTTGAATGGTCTCTGTAGCTGTTTTTAGCTACAAAAACCAAGTAAGTGTGTTAGCGGAGAAATTCAGAAAAATGAAATGTTTTGAATCAAAATCAATGACTTTGTTGAAAACTTGAAAGTGAAATGTTAAACTGGAAGAGTAGGAAAATAGTGAAGAAGCTTAATATTTAAAAGAAAAGGTTTAAAAAAGGTATAAATAACTAAATGTATAGCCTCAATGTCCTGAAATAGCTGAATAATGTAATAGTTGAATGGTTTCTGCAGCTGAAAGTAGGCTGAAGGAGTTAGATATTAAATGTAAGTAGTAGTGAATGAATGTTTACAAACACCTGTGTGTGTAAGCCCAGAGATCAAAGGTTACCATGGTGACGACGTTATCAAACATCTGCGTACGTGAGCCCAGAGATCAAAGGTTTCCATGGAGATGTGCTGTGAAAGGAGAGCCTTTCCATTGTTCTGAATGAGAAATAAACCTCTTACATTTCTAACTATAGTTTAAAAATGGTAGCTGCTTTCGTAAAATGTCAACGCGTGGAGGATGTCAGGACCATGAGGAGCGTCGGAATCTGCTTTTTGTGTACTTTCGGGTCCATAATGTGGCATTTTTGGCAGATTTACTAAAGGTGTGCAGCTGCTGCTCTGAGGACAGATCAGACTCGATTAATGGGCCTTAATGGTGACATGTTGAAAGTTGTTGTCACTTCATGCCCTCAGGAGGCATTTTGTTTAATTAAAAAAAAAAAAATTATTTTAATTGTTCAACGTAGGAGAGGTTTTCCTATGTTTTTCACAAAAAATGATGTCCAAGGAGTGTAGGGTTTGGGACTTATGGCAGTTAAAAAAAGAAAATGTAAGGCGAATTTCAAGCTGTCCTCCACTCTAGCTGTGACATCACGCACTCTAATGCTGCGTTCACACCGGACGCGATGCGATGTTTGGGGGCGGCGCGATTACATGTAAAGTCAATGCAGAGACGCGAATTCGCTCCGACGGCGCGCATGAAGCGGTGGACGCGGCGCGAATCACGCGATTGAGGCGATTGAACGGTGCCGCGTTAAACGCGAGAGTTCAATTTTTTCAACTCGAGCGTCAAATTCACGTGACGCGTTCTCGCGGAAGCCAATCAGCGGTGAGGATCTCAGCCTGCCGTCACTGACGTTCAACCATACAACATCAGCCGTTAGCTGTTAGCAGTTAGCACACAGAGCTCACAGCTCCTCATATCTGTTCAGAAACTAAACAAAAGTTAAACAAGTACAAACCACAGACTGTCTGTGTCATGGCGAATACAGTCGCTGCTTTATTTATGTCTGTAGGCCGTTGTTATGAGTGTGGAATGAGCATATACAACGTTAGCTTAGCCTGGTCGACCCGATCTTCATTCAGAAAACAAGCATTTTAAAAGGTTTTTCGCCTGCCGTCTTGTCTGCAGACTTGTCAAAGCAATAATTCATGGTTTTTACTAACCGATATCAGTATGTTGTTACTTCGGCATCATTTAGAAACGTGTATTACAATTTAATCACGGTAAAATATGTTCATTTTGTTGTAGTTGTAGCCCCCGCGTCTTGTTTGAATGATGCGAGTAAACACAGCTGACAGCCGCGGTGAAACGTCAGCGTTTAGAGCGATGCGATAGGAGCGATTAGAGCGAAGCGAATATTCGCATCGCGTCCGGTGTGACTGTGAACGCAGCATAAGCCTTAACGAGCTGCGCAATACACATTCATGTTAACATCTGAAGAAGGCCTCTTTACCAAGCTCCAAACTAAGTTAAATATCTCAAAAAGTGTAAAAGATATGACAAATCTGAAGAACAAGTTTTATAGCTGAAGGTCTTGTGATCATTTTAAAGTTGGAATGAATGTGGTAGGAGAAGCATTTGGCGCAAGGTGTAGGTAGAAGAGGATTTTAAGGTTCCTCCCATTGAGTTACATGTTAAAAAAAGAGTTTAAAAAGCTGAATATTTCAAAAAGTATAAAATATTTTGAAAAAGTTGAAAGTTTCCCATCATGTGCTGAAAAGGCTGAATAGTTTGATATTTGAATGGTTTCTGTAGCTGAAAGTATGCTGAAGTTATTGAGAGCCAAACTATTGGTTGAAATAATAATAATAAGAAGATTAAAGATTCGAAGAACTATATTGGAATGCTGTAAACAGCATTCGCACCAATAAGAAGAGGATTTTTTCATAGACTTCTATCAAATCTGACGCCCCCTGCTGCATATCGGAGTGAATGCAGATTTAAATCAGTTCTGCATTGGCTTTTCAGACCTGGATTATGATGCTTATAAGATTCTGTAACCTCCTGGGGTTTAGAAATGTTGCAATGTTGTTCAGGGAGATGTAGTGCATTTAAAATGTACAATACCTTATATGTATATGTCTGAAATGTAACTCCATTCGAGGAAGGGCGGTTGAGGAGGGAACATCAAATATCAGCTCTCCTCACAGGAAGGGAGTGGAAACAGCTCTGCAGTGCAGGGCATCCCTAGTGAGAGGGCAACATGAAACACTTGTAAATGAGCTTCAACCACTGTCACCATGACAACACAGCGATGGGAAATGCAGAGAAACGTGCTGGATAATGATGAGAGGATTAAGAGATACTGAAAGCACCAAACCAGGAGGAATGATGGGATTTCCTGTGCTCTTTACATCAGTAGAAATGTAAGATATTGTAAAAATATAAGACATACTAGGAAATATTAGGAGAAGACAGGTACCTCAAGTGCTTACCTTCCCAATTAATCATTTTTTGGTTTTAAAAATATGTCATTTTGAGTAAATGGCAGAATTATATTGAAATAATATGACAAAAAGGCTTTTCCTTCTTTTGCTTTTATTAATTATAGCAGTAAAGATATAAATATGTGTCACTCATCTTGACCACAACATTAGAAAAATGCTCACTGCTCATTTTGTTCTGTGTTCTGCTTTGTTTATAGCTCTGACAAAGAGCTTTATTTCACATTTGGGTAATCAGATGATGGTGTTATGTAATTAATCTGGAGCAATACCACATTGTTGCGATGAACAAACAATACACAGGGTGACAGCAGAATGTTGATTAATTATAAAGACTTGCTCAACTTCATTGGGGTGTGTCCGACAATAGGGAGGAATTATTTAGTGGGAATGCTGTTAACAGCATTCCAACTATATGTTCTTCTACGCACAAAATTCTTTATTCTTATTATTCCACCCGTTATTTTGCTGGTCTTCTTCTCCCACATTCCACATCGCAGAAACTCCGTTCAAACATCAAAACGTTCAGCTTGGTCGGGAATCGATTGCTATTACTTTTCTCATTCATAACTTTCATAATTCCCAAGATATATCCCATAATTCATCACATTTTTAACCATTGAAGTCAATGGAGAAAATCTTCAGACTTGAACAATCTTCATGCGACTTCAACTGCTAACTGTTCATTCATACTTTCACTCAGAAACCTCATTCCAACTTTAAAATGTTACACATCTTTCTGACATTATTCGTGTAACACAACTTTTAAATCTGATTCTTACTTTTAGAGATATTAAACATTGTTCAGACCTTGGTAAAGAGGCTTTCTTCAGATTTTAACATTAACTAGAGTGTGTGATGTCACAGCTAGAGGGTAGGAAATCTTGAAATTTGCCTTCATATTTTTTTTTTAAACTGCCATAATTCCCAAACCCTACATTCCTGAGACATAATTTTTCATGACAAACGTAGGAAAACATCTCGTAGCTTGAAAAATGACAAATAATTAAGCAAAAATAATTAAACAAAATGCCTCTTGAGGACATGAAGTGACAAAAACTTTCAACATGTCTCCATTAAAACTCATTGTAATTTCAGGCTGATATTTCCTCACAGCAGCAGCCGCACACCTTTAGTTAAACTGCCAAAAAGGCCACATTATTAACCCGAAAGTACACAAAAAGCACACTTCAGATACTCAACTTCCTTGACATGCTTCACGTTTTGAAATTTCACAGATATCTGTTATGGTTCTTCCACAAAACTTTCACATGTAAGAGGTTTATCTCTCATTCAGAACAATGCAAACCTTTGATCTCTACAGAGCTCGTTAGCTCAAATATAAACACCTGTGTCATGGAACACGATGATGTCATAACTCCAACTGACATGCTCAGAGCAGCAGACTTCAGATAATGGTTAATGGTCCTGCCCTCAACAGCTCTACGTCAATTATGGGGTGTCATCATATGCCGTTTCCATGGAAACGCATCCCTCACCATAAAAGACGATGTCGCTATACATTAACTCCTATGAAAATGTTCAAAAAGTGCTCAAACTTCGCATGTGTGCTAACAGTCCAGCCGTGAAGACATCTACGGGACAGTTTTGAGATTTCTTCAAATGCCGTTGCCATGGCAACACAATGCTCGCCATGAAACACGGTTTTCTCATAACTTCAGTGAAAATGCTCCAAATGGCCCAAAACTTCACAGGTTTGGTAACCATGCAGCCATCAACGCATCTAAGCGTATTATGGGGTGTCATCAAATGCTGTTGCCATGGCGACAGACAACTCGCCATGAAACACGATGTCGCTGTAAGTCCAATGGACACGGTCCAATCGTCCCCCAATCTTCACTTGTATATCACCGGTCCATGCCTCAACAGCTCTACGGCAAATCTGAGATCTCACCATATGCCGTTTCCATGGAAACGCATCCCTCGCCATAAAAGACGATGTCGCTTTACATTAACTCCTATGAAAATGTTCAAAAAGTGCTCAAACTTCACATGTGTGCTAACAGTCCAGCCGTGACGACATCTACGTGAGAGTTTTGAGATTTCTTCAAATGCTGTTGCCATGGTAACACAAGGCTCGCCATGAAACACGGTTTTCTCATAACTTCAGTGAAAATGCTCCAAACGGCCCAAAACTTCACAGGTTTGGTAACGATACAGCCATCCACACATCTAAGCGTATTGTGGGGTGTCATCAAATGCCATTGCCATGGCGACAGATCATTCGCCATCAAGTTAGTTTTTATTCTGCTGCTTTTCCAAGCCTTTTTACTTACTCTCATCACACATTCAAGCCCCCAGTGTTCATGTATAATTTCAATCTAAATTCTTCAATTTCTTCTTACACATTACATTTCAGCATAGCAATTCAGCGTCAGCTTTTCAGCATAAAGCATTCCCACTAGCAATTTCTTCAGGAATTGCATTCTCTAGTTAGTAATTACTGTTTAATATGTTTGCACAGTTGCAACTCATCAAAGTAATATTATGGAGTATGAGTTTATATTATTAAAACTTAACCTTTCATCTTGAAATGTCAAGCTTATTCTAACCATTTTTCTCTTAGCATAACTTCTCAAAATGCATTTATTGATCCCTTGTCCCTTGGTGAAATGTACAACTACACAGCAATATAATTATTACAAAAAAAGCTCCCCCTACCAGCTGCACATTATAGCAATGAACACATTAAAGCTATAATTATAAAACAGTAGCCTACTATCATGTGAAATGCTAAAAAAAAAAGAGGTTGTTTTGATTAGTTTAACTTTTGGTACAGTAAAATATATTGTTATTTGTGTACAACTTTTAATTGTAACTGAGTATTTCTAAATGTTGGTATTAATCAGAATCAGAATACCTTTATTAGTCCCACAGAGGGGACATTTACATAGTATTAGTACTTTTACAAGCAGTAAAAGATCTTCACTTCCTCCATCTTTTACTTCTGATAGAAGGCACATTCCAACAAAAACAGTTTATATGTTTCAACCATGATAGGAACCGGAGAGAAAACACCCAAGGACAGACACAGTAAAGAAGTCATCAAGAGAGTCCTAATCGAAGGTCCCCTTTTACTATTTTGCATCAAAGCATTATGAAATTAGATAATGCTTGCTTCCCTTCAGCTGTTTGTCTGGAAGTATTCTGAAAAAACAGGGTTTTATTATTTTTGGTTGTGAAGATTATTCCAAGTAGCAACATATGTAGTAAAAGTTAAGTTATCGATTTTAGGAGAAAACCTGAGCAGCAGATGGCGGCAACGTAACCTCGCGTGACAGCCACCGATAAACCAAAGAAGAAGAAAAAAGCAGCCGAAGGTAGAAGAAGAAGAGGAGGAAACACGTGATTCGCGCTAACTGGAAGCAAGATGGCGGTGGTAGTGCGGAGCTTGCAAGACCAGCTCGAAAAAGCAAAACAAAGCCTGAAAAGTGTGGACGATAATATTCGTAAATTAACTGGACGTGACCCTAATGAATCAAGGTAAAGAAGAATAAAGCCGACTGATTATTTAGCTTTTGGGGGTGTGTTTAGAGTTAAGCTAACTAGCTTAACTAGCTAGCATTCAAATGAGTAGCGACGTGTGTTAGCATTAGTCGGCTAGCTAATAAGCAAACATAGCCACCTCGTTTGATTGTGTTGTGCTAGCTGACCCCACACCTGTGTCCAAACTAATGCATGACAAGCACTACAGTCATAAACACTGCATTGAACACACAACTGGCTTAAACCATGGAGTGGAATATCAAACGCAGTATGCTAACTATTGCTAGGCCCATCATGCGTCGTCCGGTGTCCTGTTTAGTTGAAGCGAATAGCACTGTTTCTAAAACGTTAGCATTACCAAGGAATCAATGCTAACAGTTTCCGTTGGAGCTGAATTACCGGAACGAACAGGTTCTGGTTCTCGCATGCTCTTATCTTGTGTATTGCTGTGTTTACAGACCGGGTCAGATCCGTCGGATGAGCGGCCCCATGGCAGGCCCTGGTGGAGGTAGAGGCAGAGGGATGAACCTGCTCAGGTAACTACTACATTATATAGCATTCATTTTCATTCAGGAGGCTACTATCAAATGGTATGCAACCTTTGCGCTTTTTAATAAAATATCAAGCTTTTAAAATCGGGACCACGCTTTGGAATTGTATTGCTTGAAATGTGAGAATTGTTTCACTTTTACTACAATACAGCAGATATGTGATTGAAAATACACAACAGGGTTTTTAATGAAGACATGTTTATGCTAGATGTATGTCCATTAAAACTTGTAAATATGAATGAAGATAAAATATAACTATACTTTTCTAACTGCACCTCAAACTAAATCTTCAAAAACAACCATGAATTTGTTTCAAACTCTCTAAAATCGATCAGACATGTAGGATGTGCAATACAATCAATACATTTTTGTATAATCATGCATTTTTAGTAGTTTGAACTGAATGAATGAAAACCAATTGGGATTATTTAAGGTATTTCTGATTCTCATATACTTCATATTGAGTCTTCTATAGCTACCCTTTCTACAGTTTATTTAGTTATATTTGTGTGCAATGCCTTTTAAACATGCTACTGTAACAAACTATTTCCCAAATTGGAATATGGATTATGTATCGAGTGCCTGTCTCTGTGTATTTCCTCAGGCGTAGTCTCTCAGACATGGGAAGCAGCGCCCCCCCCGCCAAGCAGAGGGACATCGAAGGAGCCCTGCTCAGGTGAGATTTTTATTTTATTTGTTATACTTGTGTGTATTTAAGATCATATGTGCTGCAATCAAGCTTCTATTTTGTTGTTTTTTTCAATCCCCATCAACCTTCCATTGTATGTAGATAGAAATCAGCCTCTATGGCTAATCTGTCACATTTACATGATGGACTCAATTGTTCATGTTAAATAATGTGCCTTATCCCTTCTTAATTACATAAATAGAAATATTGCTTTGATGTGATTTTAATTGAATCGCTTTTAATTATTTGATTCAGAAATGCTCTTAGCAGAGATCACAGCTATGCTTTTAAATCACTTCTTAAAACTCATCTCTTTATTAAAGTCTTGAACTAATAATGCCACTGCTCGGTTTTACTCAACATCCATGTTTCATTTGTTTTTACTTTATTTAAATTTTTCCATTTTGATTATGTTGCTTTGGTTGAAATGTCGTATAGTTCAGTGTTCATCTCGTCAACGAAAACTAAGGAAAAATGTTCGTCAACGACCTTTTTTACATGACTGAGACGATGACGAGCTAAAAATAGATTCTAGATAATAAAAACTATGACGAAATGTATATTTAGTTTTCGTTGACGAGACGGGACTAAGGTGTTAATGGTGGACTATTGGACATTCAAAACGCAGGGTATTTCCCCCCAATTGTCCGTCTTGTCTGTCAAAATGCATCTTACATTTCTAACTTGCAATATCATTATTTCCGCTCTCTTCACTCCAGAAGAGCGATCTCCCTCTCTCTCTGTGTGCGAGGGGCGGGGCCTAACAGACTCGCTGCAGCGGCACACAGAGATCTGCCGGGGACGGAGCGTTCAGAGAGTATAAAAAAAACTCTACAAGGCTCGATGTGGACAAAGCTCGTTTGCCATTAGTGTTTTCGCGTAAGGGCATTGACACAAGCAGTCTGTCCAAACAGCCGGCCAAAAGGCGTCATATTCAGTCGGAGAAAAACAAAATTTTCGACTTCCTTAACTCGTAGCTCTGTTGCCCCAATTACGAGTGACGTTATCACATCAGGTGTGCAGAGGTGGGAGAAGTACTCAGATCTTGTAGTTAAGTAAAAAAAGTACCAGAGTGTATGAATACTCTGTTACAGTAAAAGTACTGCATTCTAAATGTTACTCAAGTAAAAGTATTGGCATCAAAATATAGGTAAAGTACCAAAAGTAGTCATTATGCAGATTGGTCCATTTCAGAATAATATATATGATATGTTTTATAATGATTGATCATTAAAGTGTTCTCAAAGCTGGTAAAGGTGCAGCTAGTTTGAATGACTTTGTATACTGCAGGGTAGCTTGTGAATTTACTCCAGGTGGAACTCAAGTCTGATTTAACACTTGATTATATTTCACATCATTCATCCACATCTGTAAAGTAACTAAAGGTATTAAATACATGTAGTGGAGTCAAAGTACACCATTTACCTCTGAAGTGTAGTGGAGTAGAAGTACTAAGTAGCAAAACATTTAAATATTCCAGTAAAGTACAAGAACCTCAACATTTTACTCGAGTACAGTACGATATAATAACATAATTATATATGTTATAAATAAAAATCAAATCCAGCCTGAAAACACACCTTTTTAAACTGGCGTATTCAATAACTTAATTCTGCTAAACTGATTGTTGTTTTTAAGTCTGTTAAGTATTACTGTGTGATCTTCTTTGTTGCTTGTTTTTAATTATGCTCTGTAAGGTGTCCTTGAGAGCTTTGAAAGGCGCCCATAAATAAAATGCATTATTATATATTTGATTTATTTTACATTTAAATAAAGTAATGTTCATTTGTTTAGTTTTTCCCTTTTTAAAAAATAACAAAAAGTACCGATAAGAATACCGTTAAAGTACCGGATCGATAAGCAGTATCGATAAGAGTAGTAGCACCGTTAAAACCTTAGCGATACCATCCCTAGATATTACACAAGTAAAGTGTTGAGTGAAATGTTGCTTTACGAATTTCAACACTTGATGCTGTCACCTTGATTCCAATTTCAGATAACTGAATTTGCCTAACTGAATTGGTTTAACCTGTTAAGCCCCATAGCTCCCGCCGGTGGGGGCTACAGGCTTTTTTCCCCTGTTTTTTTCCGGTGTCTCAGGGCTTCTTAAAATGTAATAAAGTATTAATGTGTCATACTCACTTAACGGGAAGAAACTCGGCTAACTGAAGATATGAACCATTTTTACCGAAACAAAACACAAGTCTCACAAGAAGCGTCTAAATGAGCCCTGAGCGAAAAAATGCTGACGCACTTAGCACAGAACTCTGGGTATAAATCGATCGATATACTTATCGGATCTGCACAAACAAGCTTAGCTAGCAAGCTGAGATTCCACAGATTCTAGAAATATAAGTATCACTGAGCGATCAGAACTTGCGACAGGGGAAGCAAAAGCAGACAACACACAACGTAGCTTTAGGTAGCAAAACACGGAGATATGCTCACCTTTTGCTGTTATTCTGATCAAAAGTTGTGTTCAATGGCATTACAACGAGAAAAACGTGGCTGAAGGTTATTCCAATGTGTCTGTCACTATAAGTAATGTTGTTGTTTTTTGGACGGACTAAATAATTGTCTTTACTATGTTCAATCTGAATTTACTTTAAAATAAAAAAAATCTATATTGATTCTGACTCTTCTACATCCAACTCACAGGTTTATCATTGCTTTGAGAAAAAAGATTATTAATGTACCCCTTTTTAGAAGTGAAGTTATGGTCATTTGTTCTGGGAATGTCATTTTCGAGCCTGAGACCTGGAAAACAGGCTCAGGGCTTAACAGGTTAGAGAGAAAACATTTTGGCTAAAAGTTGACTGTAATTTTTCATCGACTGAAACGTTTTGAGTTTTCGTCGACTAAAATAGACTAAAACTATGAAGGATAGAAATGACTAAAATGTGACAAACTAATAACCATTTTCGTCTAAAGACTAAGACTAAATCAAAAATAGCTGCCAAAATTAACACTGGTATAGTTTACGGGTTAGGGTGAGGATTTTTGACCTTGTGTTCTGTTGCCGCCTGAACGGCTTGTCAAGCACTTAACTTTGTTTTCAAAAATGTATTGTATAAATACAATTATTATTATGCGAGCAGCAGCAGCTGTATTTGCTTGTGTTGTGAAGTGTCTGTGTCTTACGGGTGTCTCACCTTGTTGTCTGCAGGTTGGCGGGGGACCAGAGGGCCAGGAGAGACGCGCGCCACGACAGCGACGCCGAGGATGATGACGATGTCAAAAAGGTTGAGAATACAGTTTATTTTACTCTGTGAAGTTAGCACTGTTGGTAAGTGCAGTCAGAGAGGGGGACAGAGGTATAAATGTCAAATCTAGAAGAAGTTATCAGAAAAAGACATTCACTGTTTTAAGATAAGATGAGCCTTTATTGATCCTCGTAGGGAAATTCAGCCGTCATAGCAACACAGATAGTACACACAGGATAATAAGCATAAAAAAGGATAAACCTGTAGTAATAGTATGAATCGAAATGACATGAGTTAAACAGGTGAATGTACATTTATACAGAAAAAAGTGTTGAAGGACAAACAGAGCTAACACTGTTTCCCCCTCCTTCCCTCAGCCGGCGTTGCAGTCGTCTGTTGTAGCTACCTCCAAGGAGAGAACACGCCGAGACCTCATCCAAGATCAGACCATCGATGAGAGGGGCAAACAGAGGTAGGCTGGCAGACAAAAACTTGGTAGTAAAAAGTTCATCAAGAAAAAAGAAAACGATGCTACTCATTTGTCTATTCAATAAATGTATTTATTTTTGTTTTAGTGCCATTTTAAGTACAAACCCTTTTTTATTCATCAGGATGATATGGTGAATTGCAATTATTTTAGCCACGTTAATCCTGACATGACATTTCCAAACCGTGCTGTGTGGGAATGGCCCAAACTATAATTGTATTATTAAAGCACAGCTGGAAATATAATTTATTTTCTGTTCAGGAATCGGCGTATGTTCGGCCTACTCATGGGGACCCTGCAAAAATTCAAACAGGAGTCAAACGTCTCAACAGATAAGGTGAGGAAAAAACACAGAATTTCTGAGTGAACTGGTGGTTTTCACTGAGTAATGTTTTTCTTTTGGACGGACACTATAATTTACATTTTTTTACTATGTTCAATCTGAATTTACTTTAAAGGGGGCCTATCATGCAAAATACACTTTGTGATGTCTTTTATACATAAATATGTGTCCCCGGTGCGTCGGGGAACTCACGCAGCGTCAGAAAATAAAACCCTCTCTTTTCCTCCGTACCCAAATCTTTTAAAAACGGGTGTACAACGAGCGGATACAGATTCCATCCACTGTGACATAATAGCGGCGGCGGACCCACAGAAAGTTGCTATCAGAAACAATGCCTGACGTGTTTTGGACGTCTTTGTTTACATTAGCAAGCTTCGCTAACACTCAGAGCTAACCTGTCCTAGAGAGCACATGTGTTTAAAAAGCAGGAAATAAAAAAAGAACTCGCCTTGTGATAAACCCGCAAGAGAAAAAGCATTTGAGCTCCATACTATTTCAGAAATAATCCTTGACGTGGTTTAAACAGGATGGCGTTTTATCACAGCAGAATTTAACTGAATTCTGATCAGGCATTAGCTCCGCCTCCTCTTATTTATTTTTTTCAAGCTAAGGACCCAAAATCTGCGTTTCTCTAACAGGGCTTCAAAAGAGAGGTATGAGCAGTATGAGGGATGGCTACAATGGGTGAACTGTTTGGTATTTTAAGCAAAACACTTCACAGACATGTTTTTATATAGGTATGGCCCTACAATATATTTAAGCAATAGCTCACGACAGGCCGTGGTATATGCTCATTATATCACAGCTAAGGGGCGTGGTTCCCCCTTAGCTGTGATATAATGAGCTTATACCACGGCCTGTCGTGAGCTATTGCTTTTATAAAACGGTTACCAAGTGTGGCAATATGAAAGAAAAATACACACTCTAATTTAAATAGTTTTTATTAGTAAATAATGATGTTCAAAATAAAATAGTCCCTCTGTTGCCTTCTGCACGAAACTATGCAACAACACTAACAACAGCTAGCGAATATATTAGACAGAGAGCGTTGATCCATTATTTGGCTATTTATTTACATTAATGTGTATGTTGCCGTTTATTGTGCAGCCACTGAAAACCTGTCCAGCATCAGTAGCATGGCTTACGTGGTTACTTGTATAGGTTGAGGTTGTTCTAGGCTGTTGCTTGGCGTGGCGAGAATATTGCTCCACTTTCTCCGGTCCCCGAGATTGGGCTTCCAGTAGCTCTGGAGAGAGCTTTCGCACCTGTGGCCACTAACGGTCATAATTTCTCTGCTTTGTTTCAAGACCCGCATCAGAAAGCTTTTGAATGGTGATACTTTTCCAGTTGGTCTACCTGCTCTTCACGTAGCTCTGCATGTCGTCGTTTAGGTGCTTTTTGTTCTGGAGATAGGCACTCCTCAATCCACTCCTCCATAGTAAGACCCCCCCCCCCCCCCGGAGGTTGAAGTTAATCTTAAATGTTTTGCGGACCTTTTTGATTACAGATTTGAAAACATCGTTGCTTGCTTTAAAAGTAGCACAATTCATTATGTCAAACCTTGGAAAGTATCTAAATATCCCTGACCTAATGCCAAAGGAACTGCACACTGAATATGTTTTTGATGTCTATGTCTGGACCGTTGCGTAAAAAGAAAAAAGATTATTAATTGACCCCTTTTTAGAAGTGAAGTTATGGTCATTTGTTCTGGGAATGTCATTTTCGAGCCTGAGACCTGGAAAACAGACTCGCGGCTTAACAGGTTAATAGAAGAACGTGTTTTTGTCATCAAACGAGGCAAAGACAACAAAAACATTTTAATCAGTTTGAAGCTTTCACTTATTTAGATGATCACTAATTTCTGAATAAATAAATCAGAGCCTTGGTGTCACAGTTGAATTGATTTATTTAAAACAAGGGACAGTGTACATTAATCAACATATAAAAAACTTGTGAATGTACTCGAATTAGCCAAAAAGCTAGTTTTCACCGATAGTCCCTTTGCCAGATGGTGATAGGCATCCTAAAAGCAAGAATAAAAATACCAATACATTGTTATACAAAAAAAATGTACATATTTACAATAGACGACATCACTGAATACAGGTAAGGTGTAAGTCATAATAAAGAAAACATTCACAATATGCACTCACTCACACACACCTACACCCACACATCACTGTTGGTTGTCAATGAGCCACTTTTTAACACTGTGCTTGAATGAGTAGTAGGATGAGGACTCTCTTATAGATTGTGGTATTGAATTCCATTGATGGGATGCGTTGAATGAAAAGACAGCCTGGCTAAATGCACTTCTTTTCCTAAATGGGATGGTGCAGTGTTTTTCTGTTTCGTAAAGCACCGTGTAAAAATGTGATTCTTGTGCAATAGAACTGTGCTGACCAATTCCCTTCTTAAGCCTGTCTCTGTCCATCTTCTTCCAACAGCTAAAGCGGCGCACAGAGATCGAGCAGAAGCTCGAGGTTCAGGCAGAGACTGAGAAAAAGAAGGTGGAGACTGATAAGAGGGAGCTCTTCGAGGAGAGGAGAGCCAAACAGACTGAGCTGAGACTGCTGGAGCAGAAAGTGGAATTAGCTCAGCTGGTAAGCAAATACTCAAAAACCATTTCAGAGCCAGTAGAAACCAACCGACATGCCTTTTTTGCTATTTAAAAAGATTGTTTAGGTTTGGTTATTGTCCGAAAAATGAATGCACACAGAGTAGTGCAGGGATGATGGATTTGTGTTGGCTGTCCTTGATGTTAGCATCGCAACAACGTGTCCTTTGTCAAAAAGCAATGGATATTTTGGAATATTATGATAACGTATGTTTGTTCATCATAATAATCTCTACATATAAAAGCGAACGCTAGGATATAAACAAACTACATCAGTCAGATGACTTCACGTGACCACCCCAAGCTAAAGGAGGCTAGCGACGCGTTCAATGACTTTCAGCAGTCTCATTTAGCCATTTGTTACCAACCATCATTTAAGGGTAAAAGATTCAGACATTCACCCGTCGGGTATTTACTGATGTTTTTTTATGTTGTAAAACAAAACCTAAACATCTCCCCAGCTTGAGTTAACCACAGACCTGTGGTCAGGTATCTAACCCAAAAGAAACATTGATTTTGACACAAGGGAATATACAGTACTTGACTGCTAATGCATTGTTTTGTTTGTGACTGTTTACAAAACAAATGTCAGAGTTTGTCCTTTGCCTGTTTTTTTACATTGTCTTTGTTCCATCCACAGCAAGAGGAGTGGACCAGCCACAACAACCATCTGGTGAAATACATCCGCACCAAGACCAAGCCTAACATCTTTTATGCGCCTGGGAAAATGTGCTCCGCCACACAGAAACTCCTCGACGAGTCCACCAAGAAACTCAATGGTGAGTAGGGGGCTTCTTTGCTAAAGTTTAAGAGTTTACATTTTTGGTTCTTGTAGTAGCGAAAATACTTTTTTAACCTATTTAATTTTTCTAGTTATTTGTTTGGACTGCACATGTTGTATTTTGTTATCGTCACTTCTGTCAATTGTCCTCTTGTTGTGGTTTCATGGTACTAAGTCAACTTGTTCACACGTGTACAGAGGGCTTTTGGAGACGGAAAGGGCAGGCTCATCCATTTTCTAATGTTTCAAGGTCCTAATTTAGTCAATTATTTTTGTACTTTATTTAACGATACAATTATTGGAAATCTTTATTGTTTCGGGAGTGTTTTTGACTGTCACTGTAACGGGCCAAAGCAAACATTTTTATTAAACGTTTATTTGTTACATCTCCTTTTAAAATCCATCATTTTCTAATCTGTAACATCTTGTTCTTTTTTGTTTCTCTTCAGCTGTGTTTGATGAGAGGCGCGAGGCTTTTGCCGAGCACCTCAGTAAGATGGAGTCCCGCCCCCGGCGACAGCCAAACCGCGACCAGGACGGCAACACCGCGGCAACGGGAATGGACCGCCCGGCGGAGGGTAAGCCAGCAGGTCAGGTAGTCAAGGTGACAGGTAACAGGGGGGATGCAGAGATGGAGGAAGACGAGGAGGAGGATGAGGAGATGGAGGAGAGGGAAAAGGAAGGGGCTAAAAAGGAGATTAATATGGAGGAGGGGGAGAAGGAAGTGTTGCAGAAGGTTGAGGAAGAGGTAGAGGGGATGGAGTTGAGTGAGGAGGTTAGGAAAGTGGATGAGGAGAAGGAAGGAGAGGGGGGGGTTAAAGCTGTAGAGGAGAAGGAGGCAAGCCCAGGGTCAGAGGAGATGGAGGGAGAGGGGGAGGGAGAGAAACAGAAAGAGGACAGGACTATGGTAGACGAGGGGGATGCAGAGAAGAATCTCCCAGAGATCCAGAATGAAAAGCCCCAGGAGACCCCGTCCTCCGAACCAAGCGCACCCAGCCAAGCAGCAGACAGCGGGCCCCAGCCCCCCCCCATCCTCCCTGCGGGGGAGCTAGCAGAAAAGCCCTCCGAGATCCCAGAACCCCAAAAAGCCTCCGTGGCTCCCGAACAGGAAGTGAGCCCGCCTGGCCTCGTGCTGCAGAACTCAGCCGCTGAGAGCCACGCTGCGGAGGGGAAACCGGAGGAGGCTCCCCAAAAACCAGCCGAGGCCCCCGCCATCACCCCCTCACCCGCAAAGAAGGGAGAGGAGGGCGGGAGAGGCAGGAAGAAGGCAAAGGAGCCAAAGAAGAGCCGCAACACCTCCTCTTCGTCCTCGGGCTCCTCCTCCAGCGGGAGCTCGTCCTCTTCCTCCGGGTCCAGCCACTCCTCGTCTTCCTCCTCTTCTTCGTCCGCGTCGTCAAAGAGTCGCAGCCGAGACCCCAGCAAGCGCAAGAGGAGGCCGTCGGAGAGGGCGAGGGACAGGAAGAAAGGGGAGGAGAGGAGTCAGCGCAAGAGAGGGGGGAGCAGCGGAGGAGGGAGGGACTCAAAGGCGTCCAAGGAGAAGAAGAAGAGGAGGAGCGATGAAGGGAGGGGCAGGTCCTCCCGCGGCGATAGGGAGCATAAAGATAGAGACAGGAAGGACAAGAGACGCTAATCTGCTTCTCGTTCAGCTGTACGGTGACGCTGGCACACTGAGGGGAAATCAACTTCACTTAACTACATAACGTTTTTAAACTAGCATTTTCCCTTAAAATGCCACTTAAAGGCCTGGAGGATTTTTCTCCAGAGTAGGGATTTAAAAGTTGATAGAAATGGAGGATAAGTGGTTATAATTTCCCTTTTTTATATTTGGCAAAAGAAGTGTACCTGATTGGACGCCTTGCTAAACAGGGTCAGATTTAGCTAGGGTATTCGAGACACTTGGCTTTTAAAAGGCTCTCTGGACAGATGGTGTTGAATGTTCTCCATCCTAACGCCATAGGCTGGGGTTGCCGGTGGTTACGGTAGCACCATTCACTCACAGTACTGTTATTTTTAAGTCGATGTGACAATGTTGTCAATCGACGTTTATTTCATTGTTGGATCAATGTGAAAGCCCTTGTACCTTCACCCTGCGGGGACATGTGTGATTTGCTGGTTTTTGAAAGTGTTTTTCCATTTTTTGTATGAACTGATAATCTGCTTCAAATTAAAGGTGAGGTATTGGTGGAAATAAGTGTGATGTGCTTTTATTCAAATCATATTAAGGCTGGGACTGCTTAAATGATCTCCCATTAAATATTTAGGCTGTTAAGTGTCAAATCACCAGGGGTTAAGGTAACCTCTTCCAATGCTTTATGTATGTTCAACAATCCATAAAACACATTTGTTATTAACAATGAGTTGAAACGGCAAAGCATAAAATACACTCATTTAAAATAAAAACTTAGAGCAAGAGATGGTTTGGGATTTTAGCTTGTCTATTAATTTAAAACAAACGAAATGTCAACTGTTATCATTCTGTCCGTAGATCACGTCTTTCTTTGTAAAGTCTGCATTTTAAGAGGTTATAAATCAAAATGTCTCATTCTAAAAGAGATCATAGAAGTTTTGGAAAGTAACTCGGCACATCTACTGAAGTATTGAACAAAGGTAAAATGACGAGGTGTTTATAAGATGAAGTATTGTACTTATTACATTACTTTCTATACAACCAATAAAGATTTAAACAAGCCCAAGAGTCTATACAAATGTAACTAGAAAACAGTTTAGTCAGACATATTTAATTGGCATCTATAAACATTTAGATGGTTTTTATTTTCTGCATTGGGTACTTTAAATATGAAGTAATTTTACTTAAAATGCAGGACTTTGATTTTTTACAGTGTGGTATTTTCACTTTGCTATAGGATCTGAATACTTCTTCCAACACTGCTGAAGTTTAAACTGGGTTGTTAGAGATAACTTGGATTCATAATCTGTGGGTGATCTAAAATTAGGCCTATTGCTTTGTCTAGCAAAGATCCAGAAGGAACATCGGTGACTATGCAGAGACCAACAATAAGCTCCACACACTTAGGCAAATGAGTTTAATAGAACAATCAAAAATAACATCTTCTGCTTTGGTTGCTGTCCAGTCATGAGCAGGGATCCACGCTAATTGCAAATATATTTACAGAGTGAGTTCATGATCCGTTTGGTTTATCCTCAACTTTCATCACGTCATGCAGAATCCTCACAGCTCTCTACGTGTCCTGGTTACATTATCTCCACCTTCAAATGTCCATAAGTACATCCTGCTGTCCAAAGGCTCTGACATTTTCCTCAACATTGACACAGTCCAAGAGTTAAATCCTCACTCGGGCTGGTCTGCCAGGTCACTCTGCTCAAAGTACCTACAGGAAAGACAAAGGGAAATAAGCATGTGTCAAGTGTTTAGCACGCAAGTATATCTGATAGTAATATTTAATTTAAATAGTATGTTGGTGTTTTCAAACATTCAAATTGTATTTTGGTCGTGTAGACTAGGCCTTACACTCTTTGCATTTGATTTATTACATGACCAAAGGCAGACAGCCTGATGTATTAAAATGTCATATGGACTGACAAAGAATAAACTACCCAGGACACAGTGCTCGTTACCTGGCAACAAGACAGACGAGTAGGTTCAGGGCAGGAAGTTTCTCATCCTCCTCACTCTCCTGTGGAATCAGAAGAAAAAAAAGTCATGCTGTGAGAAGACATTTAAAAAGTCTTACAGCCCCCAGGAAGTGTGCCGGCCGTTGCAGCAAGTCTGTGACATCATTTGGCCCAGAAAGACTTCTTCCCATTGACTTACATTGAGAAAAAAAATCAACTGTCATGAAAATCAACAGATATTTGTTGTTTCTAACTACTCAGTGTGGACCCTTAAATAGCCTTATTCACATCATTAGGTCCTAGAAGTTGTATAATCCAGAGTTACTTTGTCTGTCCATTCATTTGACTGAGCCGAGACTGGCCATGTGGATTGGAGGCGGGGCTTAAGAAAAACACATGCCGTTAGTCCAGATTATTTATTTTCTCACTAGTCAAGTGATTATTTTCTTCATGTGCCCGAAGAAACATTTATATGAATGAACAGGGCCTCGAACACTGTATCCAGTTCTCTTAAACATCAATGCTGTCTTCCTACAGAAATAACAATGTACCAATAAACCGATCACAGTTATCCCTTCCTGTATTTAGCACCAAAGAAAAAATTAGGGGAAAAAGGCAACTTGTATATTTCCACTTGAATTCACAGGAAAGAAAGGAGGACGGCACACAGGTATTACACCTCTGAGGAACGGCAGCATTACAGTCTCAGCAAGGGAATCGTACCAGCGCACTGCGGAGCTGAGCACACCTCCTGGCCAGCTGTCGGATGCAGGAGTGGGCTTCAGGCAGCAGGGGCTTCTCCAGGCAGGCCAGCAGAGCGTACAGCCAGCGACCCTGTGTGACACACACACACACACACACACACACACACACACACACACACACACACACACACACACACACACACACACACACACACACCACACACACACACACACACACACACACACACACACACACACACACACACACACACACACACACACACACACACACACACACACAGGAAATAAGTTCTGTTAAAGTCACCTTTCATATTTTAATCGTGGAAAGGGCTGCAAACTAAAACAAGAAGTATTTATTCCCCACATTCAGAAAACTAGTGCTTATTGCTGCTTTACAACGGTTAGAATAATTTAGCAATGGGGCTGTGTCCTACAATAGCATTTCAGGGAAGCCAAATTATATTATGGAGGTTGGGAGGGGAGGGTAATACTCTAAGAAAAAAGTCTAAAATTCCCAGATGAAAAAAAACGAATGAACTAGAAATTAAATCACAAGATAAATACAATGAATTGAGAGTCTTTTCCTCAGACTCTGGCCTGCTTACCACCCCCCGCACCAAACTGCGAACCTTCGGGGACAGAGCCTACAGTGTGGCAGCCCCCACCCTCTGGAACGCTCTCCCTGCGGAGATTTGCAACATCCCCACACTCGACGCCTTCAAAAGGGCCCTCAAGTCCCATCTGTTTGCAAAGGCTTTCGGCCCCTAATCGATCTGTTGTTTTGTCTGTCTGACTTTTGTTTTGTTATGTTTGTTTTTGCCCTATTACTGTAAAGCGACCTTGGGTCCCTTGAAAGGCGCTATATAAATGTAAATGCAAGCTATTATTATAGTCGTATCCATTTTGCACTGAATTTCAACATCCTGTCTTTGTCCAACTTAAAGGTGGGGTAGGTCATTTTGGAGAAACCAGTGCGCTAGAATTTGAAAGTACACAACCGGAAAAGATCTGCCCCTTCCTTCAGACTTCCTTGCAGAGCCCCTCCTCCAACACACACGAACGCGCACATGACCAATGAGGGCACGAGATAAGTTTGTGCACAGATGGAAGGCTGACAGGCAGGTAGGCCATCCAGTTATTTTAGCCGGGCCGGCTCAGATGATTGGTCGTGCTTTTTACAGTACTACGGCTTATACAGGTGACATTTTTTCATGTATTTATTGTCAAAGCATTTAATGTATTCATTGCTATCGGGATGTTAAGAGCATTCCATGGAATATAACAAAAAGTGTTTCTGAAATAAATTACATACCCCACCTTTAATAGCCGAGTGTTAACTTAATCAAAGACACTTTATAAGAATTGAGCACGGTTTCCAATTTACAACATGGCAATACGATCACAGCTTTGGACATTTGGAATTGGAAAACAATTAAAAAGCAGTGACTAACTAAACTCACCAACTGTGGAGCAAAGTCATTTTCCTCAAACCAGCCGACTAGAGTTTCCAACACCATCAGCACCGTGGTCTGCAGACAAGAGGAAACTATTAATCAGACTGTCAAAGTGTTTCAGAATAAAATGTTCACAGAGAGAGTTACTGACCTGGTTCAGCCTGCTGACAATCGTGAGGAAGGGAGGGAAGCCCACCTGAGCACAGACACATGCTTTCATTATTATCTTTTAATACATAGTTGAAAACTCGCCAATTTTGCGTTATTGACCGGCTCGCTGCACATTCTCCCTTATTAACAACATGCTTTTAAATAAATAAACAATGTAACTGTTATTTCTTTAGATCAAGCTTTAAAAGGCATAGCTAACATTTTTACAGATTTTTGAAGGCTGTTCTTCAAACTCCATGAGTTGTAACGCTTTGTAAGAAATTCTGTCAGCTAAATAACAATAGTTCATTTATCTTTTTCTTATCACTATAACCCAACCTTGCTGTAGTCCAGTGCCGGCTCTGCTTCAGCTGCTTCTGTCCGGCTGGATGAAGTGCCCAGATAGAGCGTCTCTCCAAAACAAAACTTCTTCCAGCCCTCCTCGTCTGTTATATCCGGCTGGACGACACACAGAAAATGTGTATTTATAACAAATGCTAAATCTCTTAATCAGTTTGCACCATCGTATATTTAAGATCCTCCTCACCATCTCCACGTTGTCGTCCAGAGTGTTGCTGCTCCAATGATTCCTGTTCTTTGCAATGCTCTAAGGGAAAAAGGCAGAACTGACGTATTTATGTCATAGAACATTTCTTCTTAATATCTTAAGCTTGTGTTAACCATAGGGCTGTGCAATTAATCGTATTTTAATCTCGATTACGATTTTGGCTTGCAACGATTACGAAAACAACGTAATCGAAATAAAACGATTATTATTATTTTTTTTTTTTTTATTTATTGGTTTTTCAGTTGAATTATACTTAAAGTTCAGGGTAATCAACTGTTAAAAACATATTGTTCACATTTTTTCATCGTTTTTAATAATCGTGATCTCAATTATTGACCAAAAATAATCGTGATTATGATTTTTGCCATAATCGAGCAGCCCTAGTTAACCACAGACCTTATTTCAGGCATCTAACCACAAAGATGTTCAATAAAAACGTTGACTTCTAGACGAGGAAATCGTGCTTAAATGCTGACTCATTCCTGGGTTTTAGGACGCATGCCTGAGCCATTATTTTTGTCATCCTCTGATATGGACCAAACCTTTCCAGCATTGCTTTTTATATATTTTATGGACTTGAGTAAAAAAAGGAAGACCGGGTTGTTTTAGTTCACCTGTCTGACATCTGAAAAGTTACTGACTTGGTGCTGCTGCCAACTGAGGCTGGGGCAGAACCCCACCGGAGCAGCATGGCACCCCGCCACCTGAGAGACAGAAACACCAGGAACAGTCAGACAATAGAAGGAATAGATACATTTTATATCATCTCACAAGCTAGCATTACCCATGTGTCCCTGTTCGCTCATTTTACACTTCATGTGGGCAGCCTACTTCTAGTAAAACAATTATTGGAATTGCATATTTAAAAAACAACCATTCATAAATGTATTATTTATTTTTACCTTAACCAAAGCTACATTTAAACAGAGACAAATTGCATTAGAATTATTATTTATTGCACTTTATGTTGAGGTTTTTCTGTTTGTGTACTTTTACTCACAGAGGCATTAATTGTTTGTTTCTTCTTCAGTTTCTTGGGGTCAATCTGAGCCACCACCACCTCTGGACACTGTGACGCCTCCAACCTGGAGAAAAGCAAAAACATTGGTATTTCATTAAAATATAAATACTTTCTAAAATATAGGTTATTAAATGTTGTTATTTTCCCTCAACAGGTACTTTTTCTAAATCTTGATCAAGTGGAGTGAGTAGGCATGATAAAATAAATAATAAGAGTATACTGTGGTTTATATTATTTCATCACCTGTCAAAGTTGTTATGTTTTATCATATCGAAGTTAAACGCCTCCCATGTTCAAATGTAAATAATAGTACAACAATTTGGTTTTGTTTGACTAAATTAATCTATTTGCAGTAATACTAATACGATGTAACAAAATGACTGTGAAATCAATGGTGTTCCATAGGAAAAAGGAGGAAAAGCAAGTAGCCCACAGTACTTCATTCAAGCAACTTGCTCTGGTGACGCACTTCGTAATACACACAAAAATAGTGAATACATACAAAGAAATGCACTTTAACAGCCATGTTGTCTTATTTGCAAGTTGAGTATTTTTCAACCAAGTGTAGAAATGGAAGCATGAAAACAATATTCATTGTAATACTGGCTTTCGAAACATCACGTGCCCTCTACTATCCACCATGTTTACAGTGTTTCCGGTGCCAGTATCAGTGTAATAGCGTTACACTGATACTGCACTATCATTAAGGTTGAAAGGGGAGTGTGTCTCTGTTCAGAGGGCGACTTACTGGACCTGTCGGAGGTATTCCCGGGGGTTTCTCGGGGGTCCTTTCAGGTCCAGCTCTTCTCCACTGGCTCCAAACTCAACGGGCAGCAGCCTCGGCATTAACTCCTCTACGTCAGACTTCATTTTTAAGCTAATACCTTACAACAACCTTAATGTAAACTGTCGCCAACTGCGAATGAAACGCCAACTTGCAACAGAAAACGACCAAAACAATGAACTTTTCACAGGTGTTGAAAAGTGCTCTCCAACTAGGTGGCCATCTTGGTTGGTTTGACACGCGGAGTGATGACGCCGTATTTGCGCGCGGCGTTTGTTGTCATGGTGATGAACGCCACACGTGTTGACATATTTTTAGATAAAGGCTGAAGTCCATAAAACACACGTTAAACTTTCCAAAACGCTGTTGCCATCTTTGTTTATTTATTTCACGGTGAAATGCCAATATAGATGATCTTCTCTAACATTTAACTGAAATAAAACCAAATAAAAACCTTTGACCAGTGACCAAGCAGCAGCTGGATGTTAATGATTATCCCAACGCTGGCCTTATATCTTATCTCAGCTCTCCCATTTACTATTGAGTCTTCATGACAGCAGCAGCTTAGAGGCAATGTCCACATGCCAGCGAAGCAGAGTTATTATGGACATCTTCTCTTGATACGCTCCTATTAAACCATCAACTATGGCTGTTTCAAAGGCCAACATTATTCTGTGGTGTACAGGCATAGCATTTGTGATTTTACCTCACTTGAATCTGGGAATGTTGTCCGACTACAAGATCTGTGGAGACTCTGAATGTGAAAGTAAGTGTCCATTTGCTAATATATCCTTAAAGTTTATGATGGTCCACTAAACAGTTTTCTAAACTATTTAATTATGATAATACGGTTATTATTTCGGTTGTCATTTAGTGTTTTGTTTATTTATTCTTTGCACACAGCATAAAACTGCATGAGACCGCTCTTAAAATTCAGGGAAATTCACAAATAAATACAACAAAACAAATAATGACAATAAGAAGCATGCAAAAAACCATACCATTACAGGAAATATTTAATTCAATCATTTACTATTTCAATCACTGATGAGTGTGTCTGTGTGTGTTTGTCTAGGCCTGATGAGTAGAGTGCAGGCCATCAGGGACCACCGTGGTAAGGACTGTCGTTTCCTTAGCTTTAGACGAGGAGACACCATCTTTGTTTACCACAAACTGACTGGAAGAAGGAACAAGCTCTGGGCCGGCAGTGTGAGTCTGATATATCCCCTCTTCTCTCTTTAGGCCGTAACCCAACACACACAACTCAAGCCCTCATCTCAGGTTGTAGGTTAACGAGATTAGTCGTGATTACAATACAGATACTACAGGTTCTCTGATTGGATCTCACACTCCAGTTCATTGATATAATGATATAATTATGTACTTAACAGACAGAATGAGTAGATAAATCACCACTTATTTTGTATCTTTTATTTTGAAAACCCCTTTACTTAGGCTATCCCCCTGTAAGAGAACAGTCTTTTTTGTAATGTATTAAGATAACGTTTATTTTTCCTTAATGAGTTGATATCAATTATCAAGTGGATAATATAATCCACAAAGACCAATGCAAAAGTACCACTTTAAAATGTATGTTTACCAGTGATTTGCACATAAGTTTCTTGAAAATAAGTCCATCCTCATGAGAAAAGCTTTAAAAATGATGAATCGACTAAAGAAATCTTAGTCGATAAAGTGCCCAATAAGGGGAAACCCCAGAAAAAAGTGCTTCCTTATCTGGGTTTTTCCTGTCCTTCTAATGACTATGTGCCGTTCATTCCATTCCTCTACAATGCTGCCTTGGCTTTACACAACTGCTTACTTTTGATTTCAGATTGACAAACAGTTTGGCTATTTCCCAAAGGATGCCGTGCAAGAGGAGCAGGTTTATGCTACTAAGGAGAACATAGTGGAAACACAGGTAAACAGGCATTGATTTCAGTAAACTGATATATGGTATATTATTTACCCTGAGTAAGTAGTTTTTGAATCTGTACAAGATGAAACCGAATTCCTTATTTCCTTTCTTCATTCAGGAATCTGATTTCTTCTGTATGGATGAGTATGGTTACCCCATTGACTCTAGTCATCTGGACAGTGATGAGGAGGATGTTGATCAGAACATACAAAACCAGGAGTCTGAAAGCACCCAAACCACACCATACAACGATGACACAAATACTGAAAGTCCTTCAACACCTGCAGTTGTTTCTACAGAATTTCCAATCTCAGCACAGGAAGAGGACGAAAATAAAAACGCTGGGGATGCTGGCGATGCCGGGACTCAAGAGGAAGTACAGGAGCCTCCAGGAACTCTGAAGGAACAAGGTGGGTCTGAACCCTCTTCCTGGTTGGGTTCTTCAGTGACAGGATGGTTAGGTCTAGCTAAAGAGGAAGAAGAAACTGGCATTTTGGTGGAAGGAGAGAACAAAAAAGAGACAAAGGAGATGCAGGCCGATGCTTCTGCTGCTTCTTCTGTGACAGGATGGCTGGGGTTGGGAGGAGAACCTATTGATGATGCTCAGGAAAGTAAAGAAGAAGACATGAAGACTGATCATTCTTTCACTTCAACCATGTCTGGGTGGCTTGGTTTTGGAGGGGAGGAAAAAACCGATCCCTCCACAGAAAAAGAGCGAGAAGAAGAGCCAGCAGATATGTTCAGAAGTAGGCGGATGTCTCTGGACCTAGAAGGTAGCCAGTTACATGAAGAAGAGAAGGAAGAAATGGGGACATTGGGTTGGCTAGGAAATGGACTCTCAAACACGCTGGGGTTTGGTCGGACTGATCAAGAGTCAGAAAAAGAGACAACACGTGAAAAAAAGGATAGGGGGGTAATCAAGGAGGAGGAACAACCGGTGTCAGGTTCTTGGTTGAATATGGGGATTGGGGACATTTTAGGCTACAGGAAAGACGAGAGTGAAGTGGATGAGAGTGAAGAAGGTAGGTTCAAGGAGACAGAAGAGAACAACACTTTAGACCAAGAGAATGTGGATACCAGTCAATCTCAAGATGAACTGACAGATGAGGTAAGAACAGAACCTAGCAGTGAATCAAAGGTTGAAGAAACTCCAACAGACCAAAATGATGGCAGTAATTCTATTGATATGGGTACTTTAGACACTAAGTATAGTGTCTTACCTGAAGATGCAGAATCCAAGGTTGATGTAAAAGATATTTCTCCAAAGACTATAAATGGTAAAGATCATCAGATGCCCAAATCAATAGAAAAAGGGGGTGAGGATAGCAACGGAGAGTCAGGAGAAGATTTCAGAGCTAAAAGTGACACTGATCAGGATTTTTTAACACAACCTAACCTCACTTTAGGGCCTGACTCGAGATTTTTGGAGTTAAATTTGAATGCCGCGGGACAATCTGTAGGCGAGGCTGAGGAGGGCACAACAAAGGGTGTCCTCGAGGAAGGGGTCAAGGTACCGATTCAGATCATAAACACGGAAGCATCCACCAATATAGTCGGGGCGCATAGTCAGGAAAGTGAAAGGAATATCGCAGAGATGGAGGTACTTGATGATTCAGATTCTATGATTAATAATAACACAGAAACCAAGGGGGAGTTGCACCCTTTGGAGAGCAGCTCTCAGGACATTGGGTCATCCCATTCTAGAAATAGCGGTACTGACACTCTGTATGAAAATGCCTCAGATATCGAGAGAAGAACGTTATCCACAAGTGAGAGCACAACACAGATGGAAAACAATGCAGGTCAGGACTCTCCAAATTTGCCACAGGAACACTCACAAAGTGATGGCGATTCACATGAGCTTAAGGAAACGGTTAAGGAAATTGAGAACGATCGTGAAAACAAAATCCAGCCAGTTCAAACTGAGAGAGAAACATTGGAGTTTGGAGAGAACATTCTAAATGAAAGTGGTCTAAAGTCAGCTATAGGCCTGGAAACAGACATTAAGACTGAGGAAGTAGGGGAGTTAAAGGTAGAGGGAAATCAGGACGAGGTAGCAGAGTTAAAGGAAGAGGAAAAACAGCAGGAAGTGGTGGAAATAAAGGAACAGGGCAAACAGGAGGAAGCAAAAGAGATACAGAAAGAAGGGAGCCAACAGGAAGTGCAGGAGATACAGAATGAGGAGAAACATCAGGAAGTAAAGGAGACAAAAGAAGAGAGGAAACAGGAGGAAGTGAAGGACATAAAGGATGATTCGGAGCAACAGGAAGTGAATGAGATACAGGAAGAGGAAGAACAGCAACAAGTGAAGGAGATACAGGAAGAGGGGATACAGGAGGAAGTGAAGAAGATAAAGGCAGAGGAGAAACAGGAGGAAGTGAAGAAGATAAAGGTAGAGGAGAAACAGGAGGAAGTAGAGGAAAACAAGGAAAAGGAAGAACAGGAGGAAGTGAAAGAGATACAGGAAGAGGGGATACAGGAGGAAGTGAAGGGAGATAACAGGAAGAGGGGATACAGGAGGAAGTGAAGGAGATACAGGAAGAGGGGATACAGGATGAAGTGAAAGGAGATACAGGAAGAGGGGATACAGGAGGAAGTGAAGGAGATACAGGAAGAGGGGATACAGGATGAAGTGAAGGAGATACAGGAAGAGGGGATACAGGAGGAAGTGAAGGAGATACAGGAAGAGGGGATACAGGATGAAGTGAAGGAGATACAGGAAGAGGGGGATACAGGAGGAAAGTGAAGGAGGAGTACAGGAAGAGGGGATACAGTGAGGAAGTGAAGGAGATACAGGAAGAGGGGATACAGGAGGAAGTGGAAGGAGATACAGGAAGAGGGGATACCGGATGAAGTGAAGGAGATACAGGAAGAGGGGGATACAGGAGGAAGTGAAGGAGATACAGGAAAGAGGGGATAGCAGGATGAAGTGAAGGAGATACAGTAGAGGGAATCGGAGGAGTAGAGTACATGAATAGGGATACAGGATGAAGTGAAGGAGATACAGGAAGAGGGGAAACAGGATGAAGTGAAGGAGATACAGCATGAGGGTAAACAGGATGAAATGAAGGAGATACAAGAAGAAGGGACACAGGAGGAAGTGAGAAGGAGATAGAGGAGGAAGGGACACAGGAGGAAGTAAAGGAGATCAAAGTAGAGGCGAAACAGGAGGAAGTGAAGGAGATAGAGGAGGAAGGGATACATGAAGTGAAGGAGATAGAGGACAAGGAGAAACGGGAGGATTTGAAGGAGATAAAAGAAGAGGCCAAACCGAAAGAGGAGGAGTTAGAGGAAAAGGCAAAGCAGTGGGAGGAAGAGGAAATGAAGGAAGAGGAGGAACTGGATGAGATGCAGGATAAGAATATAGAGAAGCAGCAAGAGATCGAGGTAGAGGAGGAAAAACACAAAGAACTGGAAGGGTCAAAAGAAGATAACGAAAGAGAGGAGTTAGAGAAGATGGAAGGAGTTAAGGAAATAGAAAAGAAAGAGGTTGAACAAACAGTACAGTCTCAATTTAAGGTTGAGATTGAAAACAACGTCACATTTGTACCTGACACTGAAAGAGACAATGAGCATCCAGAGAATGTGGAGGGCGACATAAGGAACAAAGAAGAAGAGGGGAGCCTCAAATGTCCAAACAATCTTTGTCCTCAAGCTGGTCAATACGGATTTGTGAGGGCCAAAGATGGAGGTGACTCTCCGAACACATTGGGGTTTGTTCGGACCGATAAGGATTCAGAGCAAGAGACCACACCTGAAAAAGAGGATAGGGAGTTAATCACAGAGGAGGAACAAACAGTGTCAGATTCTTGGTTGAATATGGGGATTGGGGACATTTTAGGCTTTAGGAAAGACGAGAGTCAAGTTGATGAGAGTGCAGAAGGTAGGTTCAAGGAGATAGAAGAGAAAACAACGTTAAAACAAGAGAATACCAGTCAATCTCACGGCGAACTGACAGATGAGGTAAGAACAGAACCTAGCAACGAATCAAAGGTTGAAGAAACTCCAACAGACCAAAATGATGGCAGTAATTCTATTGATATGGGTACTTTAGACAGTAAGTATAGTGTCTTACCTGAAGATGCAGAATCCAAGGTTGATGTAAAAGATATTTCTCCAAAGACTATAAATGGTCAATTTCATCAGATGTCCAAATCAATAGAAAACTGGGAGGAGGATAGTAACGGAGAGTCAGGAGAAGATTTCAGAGCTGAAAGCGACACTGATCAGGACTTTCGGACACAACATGACCTCACTTTAGGGCCTGACTCAAGTTTGGGGGAGTTCAATATAAACGCCGTTCAAGAAGGATTTGGGAGGGCCGGAGATGGAGGTGATTCTGCAGATAAGTTGAGCCAAATAAATGAAGGGGCAATCGAGACAGGAAAGCAAAATCCTGACAATTATCAAATATTAGCAGATAAGACAGGAGTGAGTCTAAAGGTACCATTCAAAGGCATAGTGAGAGATGATGATGGAATACAGGAGAAGGGGAAAAGGGATGATAATAGGAATGGAAAGCAGAATGAGGCAGAAAACATTGATCTGCTCGATTTAGGTGAAAGTGGCCAAAGCTGGGAAGAGAGGGAGATAAACGTGAAGCATAATAATATACAGGGGAACATTTTAGATGGCAATGCATTTGGTTCTGAAGACAGGAAAGAGGGAGGAATCGAGGTTCCAGATGTCGTAAACCGGGATATAATATCTGAACAAACTCTTCCGTCTGATAGTCAGAATCAAAAGGAAGCAGAGACCGGAAGCGGCGGAGCATTTGGACTTTTCAAAAATGCCTTTAGCTTTTTTAGCGAAACCCCCGTTGCCGAAACCAAAGAATCCAAAGAATCTACCCCAAATGTGGACTCCAACACAGGTGAGACATCTGAGGAACCAGCATCTCTTACCCTTGATCAAGAACTGGAATCAACCACTGATTCGAATCAGGTGCAAGAGTTGCCTTCTTCCATCACCATGCCGCAGCAGCAACTTCAGCCTTCTCTTACCTCTTCAGAGACATCGCTTCCGTCCCCAGAAAGCCACCTCCAAACAAAAACCCTCACCAAACTTTACAAGAACCTCCACGCCCACATGAGCGACGACGAGACGACTATTCTCGTGGAACTCTTTGGGCCACACAAGCTGCAGTTCTTGGATTACATTTTAGGAAGCTTGGGAACCGTGAACGATGACCCGGACAATGATGAATCCATATTGCTGGATATAGAAATACTTTTGCTTTATCACAGAGAGGCACTGGTCGCTCCTAGCATGAGGCTCGCGGACGCACCTCAGGAGGATAAAGAAAAGACCAAAGCTCTCATCGCACTTCAGAAACTAGAAATGCTTCTGGAAAGAGTGAGAGAGACTTTCAAATCAGGTGAATCAGTAGCATCAAGTATTGTATGACTACATGTCCTTAAAGATCAATAATTATATCCGATGTTGGTATGGGTTTGACTTGCTATGATCTCAATTAATCTCATTGAATGCATGTGTTTCCCTATTAAATGCAGCCGAGGCCAGCTGTGTCGGTGAATCCTGTTCAACTCGCATCAAAGATAAGGATCAGACAACTGAGGAAGATTTGTCTGTAGGCCTGGATGACAACGCTCAAAGAGATGATTGGATGAAAGTTGATAAGGAGAATGGAAGACTGAGTGGAGATACAGGAAATGAGATGTCGACTGAGGATGACAGAAAAGCAGAGAAGGGACAAAGAGGGGAAGAAGAGAGAGTGAAAGAGAATCAGCCAGGATCACCACAGCCTCTAGAAGGTATGGGTGAATCAAGTATCCGTTAATCAAAAAGGGTTCCAAGATGATTAAAAGATATATAGTGAGATATGAAAAGACCGAGGTCTGCTGATTCTTCAAGCTGCTACACACAATCTGGAACATTACGACAGGGCCACAGACTATAGATTTGTTTCACACTAGTACATTAATACATGAAACAGAGATTAACTCAAAATCAGAAAATGTTTTCCCATACCTGTAAAGCTATTTATCAATCTAGATTGTTTTGTTTTGAGTTGCCTTATTTTGGAGTTATCGGCCGTTTCTTCTCTTGAATACAATGGAACTAGATGGCACTTGGCTTGCGGTGCGCAAATGCTCAAAATACATTTAGGAACTCAACAGCAATGACTATTTTCCAGAAATCATGCAGTTTCAGGAAAGTTTTTATTTCTACCGTAAAACACTCGCCAACCATATCATCATGCCAAAGGAAGCGTGCGTAATTCAAACACTCGGCTACTCACTTCAAAACTATCTAGACTGATAAATTACACTACAGCTAAGAGGAAAGTTCTATATTTGAATAGAAGTGAATTATACCTTTTTAAATATAAATTATTTGAATTTTGATAATATATCATTGTGACAAAAAGGGGAAAGCATACATTTTTAATTCCATTATGTTTGTGACTCTATTCCAGGGATAATGAAGCACATTTTGGATTTAGTTCATCAGATCGCTGAAGACTCAACCACTCATGTTCATGCAGTGGAGGAGCTCCTTATATGGCTTATTGTACAGGTAAGAGTTAGCTGCACATTAACATACATGGAAGTATAAGTGTTTGTCATACAACTTCAAATTCACAGCTAAAACATATTGTATGTTAAAAAGGTCAAAATGCACTGAAGCCAACACAAATATGTGATTTATCAGTCTATTTCCACTGCTAGCGTTACAGTATTTGCAAAAATCACAATACTGTCAGTTCTGCTCAGCCACATTTCATTCAATGTTTTCCCCCTGCAGCATTGCAACCTACCTATACAGTCTACAATTGTAACTGAGGTCATAGCAGGATGCATTTTGTTTACTCAAACTATTGCCTGACCCAGTTTAAACTTTTTATCAGATAACCTAACATAAACCTCCTTCTTGCCTAATTGGTCATTTTTCTATAGGGCATTTTTGGGATCTTTTGAAATTGACAAAAGGTACCTAACTATACCGTACTAAGCCGTGCGAGGCCCTGCAGTGGAAATGTGCCATTAGACACCTTTAGAGGTTCACACAGCTGTGTTTTCACCCTGTATAGAGAGTATACTTCTTTAAAGCATTAAACATGTTGCTCTGACTCTCTCTCAGCTGTCAAACTTGCTGTGCTCCGTCATCATAACTCGCATTCCTCAGTGCTGGTGGCTCTATTACACACGTTGAGCCAGCTGGTAACCCACTTGCTCTAAAGGCAAAGTGTTTAAAATGTTTTTAGGAGTATATTAATTCTGTAGTTTCAAATGGACGAAAAGGAGGCCAGGTCGGTAAGTACATTTCAAAACATTTGGTGACAGTCGAATCTTCCCCTACAGTGTGTCCTACCTATGTCCTACTTTTGACTGGCCTGTTCAGACCGGCCTGTTATGCCTAAATGTCTGCCGCCGTAACTCAACACAAGTGACACATGTTTCGAGAAACATGGTTTATGTGAGAAAAACATTTTACGATTTAAGAATACAAAAATGATGTTAGATATTTGAGAAGTTATTAAAGACGACATTGAAAACTCTCTATTTAGTGACACCTGTTTCTTTTGGTGTCACTTTAAAAGTGCTCCGATGTGCCAGTGTGGCAGTTTACAATTGGTGACGTTGCGTGTGAACCATTTACACCGGTGGGGGTGTGAGCATATCTACAGACACCTGTATATACTCAACCTAGTTTATAGGTATTTATAACTTGTGTACATATATTGTATTATGTGTATGTTCATGTTTGGAGGCAATAGCAACCTAGTGGAATCTCTACGAGGAGGTTTTAGAGAGTATCCAACATCCAGCCACCCCTACGAAGTTGAATGTGACGTGGTCCACTCTTGAGCTTCGGTGTTGTGAATAGGCTGTGAAATCCGCCGCTAGCTAGCCCGGTTGATGGCTATCGTTTCTTAAATGTCCGTTTTTAAATGACAGATATCAATAAAATAACCAAATGACCTAATTCGGTAATGGAGGAACTTACGGCAAGCGACCGGTTGGCTATTAAAGCGGTCGACTTCCAGACGACGGCAGAGGCTTACTACAGTATCGCCGTGGAGAAAGTGAAGGATGTACGTTATGTGGCAGGTTTTGTTAGCATTTATTAACTAGCCAACTGACATAAGATTGTCAAGCGTTGGAAAATAGCTCAGTATTATAACTAAGTTCATATGTTGTTTTTATACAGCTCATGTTTGACTTCATGTGTGTAGTGCCAGTGCTGTTCACCAGCTGTCAGCACTACAGGGATATTTTAAGTCGCTTTTTCAGAATTGTTTGTAATATTGTTTAGCTAGTAATGGTTAGCTAGCTAATTGATAGTAACGTTAGTTTGTCTGAGCAGGTGATGTGCTTTCCTGCGGTGTTTTCTGTTGTTATTCTCTTTGCATGAGATCATTTGCGCTAGATAAGCCACTATCTAATTCGTTTAACAGGGAGTACTGTGATCCTTTACTAGTACAAGTACAAATGCTATGATCTTAAAGTACTCCATTACAAGTAAAAGTACAAACATAATATCAAAATATACTTAAAGTAAGTACTTGTGCGTAATGCCCCAATTCATTATCATATTAAATAGCTTGATAGTTATTTTTGTTGCATTGTGTACATCACAGCTGGTACAAGTGGAGCTACTTTTACTTTACTTACTTTATATAATACTGCTGGATATTTTAACCTATAATTTTATAGCAGAGATTATTTATATTTTGTAATAGCTAATAAAATAGATATGTAAAGAAACTTGTATCTAATGTTATCAAATAAATGTAGTGGGTATAAAATAGCATAACAAAATACTCAAGTAAAGTACAAGTACCCTTAAATCGCACTTCAGTACAGTACTTGAGTAAACATACTTAACTACATCACATGACTGGTAGGATTACTAGTCATGGCTTACTACTTGCGATACCAAATGATATAATATACATTCAGTGGTCAATTTGAATAACAATAACATTCACCACAATGATTGGGACTCCTCTCAGTTAAATAGATTAAACCAAGGTTCCCCCATCTCTTTTAACTATGTTTCAAATCCTAAATTAACCAGATTTCCTCCCCTCTTTGTTCAGGTTGTATTGGCACTGCCTGATGACATCAGACCCGGGCCAGACCTGTACGGGTTGCCGTGGGAACCGGTCATCGTGTCCGGTCTGGTGGGGCTGGTGACGATGCTGCTGTTCACCTGTAGATTGTACAGCTCTGTGAGTACACACACATGTACTGTTCATATAAACACATCATCATCACACAACACACAACCCACTTGTTCCTATGGTCCATTTATAAACCAATGTATCCCTTTTAGGGCTCAGCAATATATTAATATTATATCCATATTGTGATATGAGACAAGTTATTGTATTAGATAGTCTTTTCCTGGTTTTAAGAGGCTGCATTACAGTTAAGTGATGTATTTTCTAGATTTTACAAGACAGTCCTAGGTGGTCTGTTTGACGTTACCCACATAGCCATTAATTCCACATAACTAATGATTATTTATTAAGAATGAATCTCTTTAGTACTTCTTGCTCACCATTGCTTTCTTCTTATTTTTCACAGGTCAAAAGCAGAATGTATCGAAGTAAGTTCTGACTCATTTTTTCACAATATCTATTTTTTTTATGACTTAAAGGTGGGGTAGGTAAGTTTGAGAATCCGGCTCGAGATACACTTGTTGTTATATTCCATGGAATGCTCTTAACATCCCGATAGCAATGAATATCTTAAGTGCTTTGACAAAAAAATCCATAAAAAAATGTCATCTGTGGAAGCCGTAGTACTGTAAAAAGCACGACCAATCATTTTAGTCGGCCCGGCTAAAATAACTGGATGGCCTACCTGCCTGTCAGCCTTCCATCTGTGCACAAACTTATCTCGTGCCCTCATTGGTCATGTGCGCGTTCTTGTGTGTTGGAGGAGGGGCTCTGTAAGGAAGTGGCAGATTTTTTCCGGCTGTGTATTTTCAAATTCTAGCGATCTCGAGCTGGTTTCTCCAAAATTACCTACCCCACCTTTAACACAAATACATCACAAATTATTAGAGCTGTACGGAATCGTGAAAAGCTTTGTAGCTTAATTTATTGCAATTACATTTGCATTGCCTATGCAAACTCTCCCAGAAATAACAAAACAAAGATTTGAATGTGTTCTGAGCATTGTTTTGTGTGTTTTCAGGTAGAGAGCGGAGGATGGGTGAGCAGGTTACGCAGCTCCTGGATGAGAAGTGTAAAGTCCTGGAGACTCTCAGCAAATGTCAACAAGAGGTCTGTACTCGTGCTAAAGCTGACTGACACTGAGGCACTGTTTACACGGGAACGTAACGGAACCGCGGAAAAGGACCCCTCAAACGATAACGGGTCCCAAGGTGGATAGATCTGTGGACGGAACTCTCTGGGGGGGTCAAACTGCTCCGTGTGTACGACCTATACGCCATATCCCCGCCTCTCCGCACCTCTCCTGCTCACCCCCGTGGAGGTGAGCAGGAGAGGGGGAGGAAAAGAGAGGCTCCATGTATTATTCTTATATTATTACATGGCTTAGTTGAATACTCAATTCTGATTGGTCAATTCAGAACACGTGACACGTCGTTAATCCAGAACAGACAGACCGCTTTCAAGGACTTATTGACCGTTTGTTAAGGACGCTCACATCTGCACAAAGAAGTCCGTTAGATTTAACTGTATACAGTTTGGCCGAAAAGCAAACTGCCTGCAGTTTGCTTTTCAAACTGGGACAAGAAAACAGCGGAGAAGTAACGGGGCAGAAACCCTCCTTTTTACGCAACGGTCCAGACATAGACATCAAACGGCAAAACATATTCAGTTGCCAGTTACTTTTGCGTTAGGGCAGGGATATCTAGATACTTTCCAAGGTTTGACATATTGGATTGTGCTACTTTTAAAGCAAGCAACGATGTTTTCAAATCTGTAATCAAAAAGGTCCGCAAAAACGCTATCGAAGCAGTTCCTGCCGTTGCTACGTAGTTCAAACGGACTATTTTTCTTAGCGGATGCATGTAATTTTAAATCAATAATAGCCTACTATTTTTTAAATCAATAAAAACATTTTCTAAATCTATAAAAGCATTTCAATTAATATTGGGAATCATATCGTTACTTTGTTGAGAATGTGGCCATGTAATAAGCGGGATAATGTGCAGCGTGGCGGTCATTATGGGTAAAAGAACACCCGACAGGCAGATCAGGAGCCCGACGCGAAGCGGAGGGATCTTGATCAGCACATTATCCCTTACTTATTATATAGAGTCGTTATTAATTAGTTTTAAAGCTCAATAAATAACAAAAAAGACCTTTGACTGGCAATTTTCACATTTTGCCCGGAAGATTTAAACTTTAACGGACATGTTGACCGGCGAAAACAAATTCTAACGGAAACTCTGCCGCACGGTTCCCTCGTCCCTTGGAAGAGGCGGAGAGATGGGTGTTTTTCATCTGCTGGTGGACTACCGGGGAAATTTACAGCAGGAGCACACGCTTGCCTCGGGGAGGGAGACAAAGAGAAACAGCCAGAGCCCTGCCTCTCCCCACCTCTGCTGCTAAATCCAGCGCGGAGAATAAACAGAAAGGCAACCATGGCAACCATGCTCGGGAAGTCTTCTTCGCTGCTTTTGGTGTATTTTGTGGCGGAAGTACAGCGCCACTTACAGGCCCGGCATATGTACTACAGCATCTCCAGCGGGTCGAACGGTCTCGTGTGAACAGACACGTTAATTGAGCCGATTGCGTGTGAACGGAAGACTTTTTTGATATTGAATTCGGTTCGTTTTCGTTTGCGTTCCCGTGTAAATGGGGCCTGAGCCTGCACACACAACACTGTTTGTTCATCTGAAATTCATATAAAGTGTTTTGTTAATCGTGGCTTTAAGTTTAAGTGCTGCCCACATTTCATCAGATGTATTCCTCCCTTTGTGTCTTTTGCAGTACGATGAGGTGGAGAGCTCTCTGAGGGACAGTGGAGTCTTGGCACAGACTCAGAAGACAGAAGAGCTCGAGGTAAGGCACACGGGAAAAGAGAATTAAAAGGAGAATAATACATTGAAACTTCTTCAAAACCAGGAGAAAACTGCTAGACGGCATTATGTGTTGCTTCAAGAAATCTTTGTACATAAGACATTATTTATTTATTTTTTGTCTTTGTAAATGTACCCAAAAACCTCATGGCATTTTGTTGTGTCCACTTCATCCCAAACTGTCCTGAACTTGAAGTAACTGATTTCTTTTTTTTGCCATTATTTGTGAATGCTTTATTTAGCAATCATCATCTTTACAAGTCGATATGGCGTTCAATCCTCACTCACTCTCACTCTTTTGCTCACACTTGGACACATGTTGTTTTCCCGCTCCCCCAGGTCAAAGCCAGGCAGTTGGAAGAATCTAAAAGGGAGCTGGACAGAGATCTGGAAGAACTGAAGGAGCAACTGGAGCAGCATAGAGAACACAGGATAGAGCAGGAAAAAAGGGTAGGAAGACTCAAAGTGACATTCAAGTAAGGAATCCGATATTTAAGTGTGCGATTGATTGGATTGTTTTTGTGGTTATCCTTTCAGATAGCAGTGCTTGAAGAGAGCATGACAACATTTGAAGAAGAAACCAAAGACCTCCAGTCACAGGAAGAGCAGGTACTTGTTCCTGTCTTTTCCTTCTCTGCTCAGTCTGTTCCTTTATTTGCGTTTCACATGACTATGGGATATCAATCTCTGCCTCTTTATCTCCAGGCACAGACCACTCTGAAGGTGTACAGCATGAACAGTGACAGACTGCAGAGGAATCTGGAAACAGCCGGAGAGGAGAACACACTGATGCGGGAGAGCAACGCTCAGGTAGGGTTCATTACACACTTGGGTCGCCCTGAAAAAAGTGTTTTTATTCGACCAGTAGTCGTCAGTTCAAGCCGTAAGTTGACTAGTCCTCGCATGTTTATGTTATATTCCGATTATTAATATTATTATTTCTGACTTCACAAAATGGTTTCAGTTCCCGGCTGAGGTAGAACGTTATTAGTAACATCAATACTAGTATGTTGTTCTACCTATAAAGATAATATAACAGTGTAATAATGCCTTTGAATGTTACACGTGCAAAGCGCATGACAGAGAAAGCGATCCGCCAGTTAGCAACAATGCTAATGGAACAATCGCCACAACGATGCTTCATGTGTGCCGGAACAAGCAGCTTGGACAAACACTGAACCTTAATTTAATTTTCCCTCAACACAATATAACATAATTACCACATCTCAAACACATTTTATAAAAGTATAACAAAGTTGTAACGCCATCAAAATAACTAAACAAATGCAAAAAAAACAACAAAAGTGCAAATAAACTTTATTTCTAATTTACGCCTTGAGATCATACACAATTCAAACAGAATTATATATATATTATTGGTCATTTTATATAGATCAGTTACTGCTGAGTTTTTTCCTCCCATCCATTTTCGCATATTATGAGAAAGGAGCAACGGTTATGTCACCTTCTTTGGGTCGTAAACGTATCCAACACTTTGAATAGAATGAACAGGCACCGCTCTGATGAAGTGTGAGGGGTTTTGTGGCTGACGCGGCTAAAAACACGAGCGCCCAGATAGTTTACTTTTTTTCATAGGACTTTAGCCAACTAACTGTCAATTATTTGGGGGCAGCCCTAGCGTACACACACACACACACACACACACCCACACCCACCCACAAGCATACAGCTACTGTGCTTTAAAGCAGTGGTTCTCAACTGGTGGGTCGCGACCCAAAAGTGGGTCGCGGACCCGTTTCGAGTGGGTCGCAGATGTGTGAGGGAAGAAAATATTTTTTGGTGGAAAAAAAGTCAAACTTTTATTTTGAAGGTCCGATTTTCTAACGCTGTGCATGCAGTCGGCGTTGGACTGGAAGTACCGGAGACCATAACGGTTTTGAAAACTTCTGTCACGTAGTGATCATCTTCTCAATAAAACATCTTTGCTGATGTTTTTTTGAGTCTTCTGGCCAATCAGAATCAAGATTGTTGCCGGAAGTCCCCACGGAGAATAACTTTGCGGTATAACTATTCTTTATACATCCATGGGTACAACTTCAGATAAAAATGAACACATAATGAAATATGACCCCCGGTTTGATGATTGACAGGTCACAGAACAATGGGAGCTATCTACCCTTACCCACAATCTCCTCTTTGCTCTTCTCTCTGTGTGGAGCAGCAAGCTGTCAGAACAAAGTGAAAAACAAACAATGGCATACAATATTATTAATATGTCGGGTAGTAATACATTTATTTATTTTCTTCTCAGAGTGTACCAGAATGTGTAGTTTATATGTTAGTATTTCTAAAAATCTCCTGAGGGAGAATCCCCCCAGACCCCCTGCTGGGGTTGGGTTTCCATCATCTCATTAGACCTTTTTTAAAAGCATACTTTAGTTTTGTGAAGGGATATAAGGGATATATGCACTGTACTTCACTTTCATTAATATTGTCTGCTGAAAAGCGTATATATTACAGCACCATTTTTTGTTGAATAGATTTGAGTGGTTCAAAATGTCGGGTCGCGATTTATTGACAAAGGAAAAAGTGGGTCCCGAGGCCTGACCAGTTGAGAACCACTGCTTTAAAGCATGTGGAGTTGTTTTGCTTTTGTATGGTTAGAATAAGTTTGAGCTAGTTTGTTCCATTAAGTCCATCCAATCACATACTGTACTAGTTCATGTTTTTTTCTAAATGAAGTCTTCACCCTTGCTCTGTGTTGCTCCCTGCAGTTGAGGCAGCAGGTGGAGGGGTGGGCAGAGAGAGTGAGTGAGCTGGAGGCGGATATGAGCCGGTGTGAGGTGGCTCACAGCGGGATGCTGCAGGACGTCGCCACCAAGGACGAGCGCATCATGGTATGTTCTGTACTAGCATTCATATTAGTATGTTGCAGCCTGATGTATATGGTTGCAGCTGGAAACTCTGTGTTATTTATTTAATCTGATTTAAAAACTGGAAATATCTTGAACTACTATCCAAGAAGACTCCACGTTTTATTTCTATAACTCAGTTGAATATATATAAATATAAATGTTGCAGTCGTCGATGGTACTTACCTTTCTGAAAATAAAGCATCTTTAGTACATACAGAGGATAAAATGAAACATTTACCAGCAACTACTCACGTTATAAAACCAAGAAAAATAAATAAAACATAAATAAAATGACTTAAAAGCAATTCTAATAGAACAACAGATTTAAAGAGCAGGCAGTTTCCAGCCCTGATCCTCTCAGGAGGGAAGATGAACTTAAAGTTGTTTTATCTAACATTTCAGCATGCACATTTCTAAAAACCACTAGACCTATGTTTTTTTTTGTTGAGTCATGTGTTTGCATTATCCCCAAAAAATAATTCAAACCTGGATATATCTGCAATTTTTTAAGTAACCTTTTGTTTCATTTTCATTCTAATGGAGACTTTTTCCCCTCCAGTCCAAGTTGTGATTTTCTGCAAAATCTACCGTTTATCCAGTTTTAAGACACATTTTGTCTTACAAAAGTGATATACATTTGGCAAACCCCACACAGCTCAGTAAAGACTGTGAAATGTTGACTTTATTTGATCATTTCAGTAAAAACTAACGTTCATATTTCTCTTTTTGATTATAATACTGATGAACGTTCAAAACAAAGCACTTTGGCAACTTACCACATACGTTTTAAAATGCTTAATAAGCACCGTAATTTTCATGATATCATTTCTCGTTCATAATCGGTTGTTTCCGTGAACGGCCGACTGTTGTGTGACGGCAAATGCCGTGGCTGCAAGGCATTGTGGGGCAGCATTTTCTCCTTTTCTTTCGTAAAGGAAGGTCCAGTGGTTCCTAAGCTAAAGGAGGTTATAAAGGAAGTTTGAAACCTCCTTTCCTTTCATCTAGAGAATTGGAACGGCTCTTATCATGGCTGCCACTGAGGGACTTCCGGGTCATTTCACTCGGTTAGGAAGGTTCCTAAGCTAAATGGACTATTCGACCGCAACCTTAGTGTGTCATGGCTGCATTCATGATTTTTACAGTTTTTACTCACCTGGTCTGTTTGTCTTGGAGAGAATAAGACATTTGCATTCTGAGCAAATATTAGTGGCAACTCGGCTTAAAGCTCCCTGGGATGTCGGCTTTCTACCAATCTGCATTGGGGAAACATTGATTTTTAATGTGAAACTGCTTCATTAAGGGTTTTACTACTTTTAATCCAAGAGACTGTTAGTTTTGGGGAGGAGGGGACTTCTGTATGCGTATCATTCGGTTCTCAGTAAAAACCTCCTGATTGATATACAAGACACCTTCTTTTGTTTTTGCCCTAGTGGCTGAAAATGGCATATTGTGCATTACAGTGATCATATTAGTTCACATGACTTTGTGTTGTTTGGCATAAACGTAACACCTATTATGTGTACGCCTCCAGTCTTTGACAGATCGCCTGCTGAGTATGAAAGCTTGGGATTCAGAACTGGAGGAGGGGGAAGGTGAGGAAGGAGGAGAGAAGGAGACGTCCAACGGTACAGCCCAGAACGGAAAAGGAGACACACAAGGCCATCTGCAGAAAGTCCAGAAACTCATCTACGCTGCTAAGGTATTTGACACAAACGGACAAAAAACATTGACTTGATCGGAAACATCTTTCCTCTTCACTGAGTGCTGACTTTTTGTTTGTTATTGTGTGTAGCTGAATGCAGACCTCAAATCTGTCGATGAAGACAAGGACAGATTATTTGCCAAACTGGACGATGAAGTCAAAGCTAAAGAAGACCTGCAAGGTGAGGCAACTACACAACAATTTAGATTTCCAATTCCAAATGATGTATTTCATCTGTACAACATAAAAACGTCTGTGTTTTTTCCCCTTTAGTGAGCATTAAGGAGATGGAAAGTGAGAAGTCCTCTCTGCAATCAGAAGCTGAGACATACTCGGATCAGGTACCTGCCTCATATTAGTGTGATGTTTTATTTTATTCTTGTTTCACATTCATTTGCTTTGGGATTCATTTATTTTCTCCACGTGTTTAGGTCCAAAGATTACAACAGAAACTCCAGATTATGACAGAAATGTACCAGGAGAACGAGCTCAAGCTACACAGGTAGGCTACATGTTTAGTATCAGAAATGATTTTATTCATAGGAAATCCTGCCCACAGTTAAGCTCTCACACACTATTTTATGAACATAAAGGTTCACCTGCTGAATTAAAAAGAGAACAAATGAAGCAAAGAAAGTGAAAATCATAAAGCAGATTCAGGCAGTAGGCGTATAGATTCCCACTTAAAGTATTAGCCTACAGAACAGTACAGCTTAAGGTCCTTACACACCAAACTGACACCAAAGAACACCAAAGAACACTTCCCGACGGAACGTCGCCTCACGTCGCCTCACGTCTCCTGCGTCTTGGCCATGTTTGGCACTGGAACACACCGCAAAGACTTCAGCCGACGGCCAAGAAGCACGTACGAACTGCGCATGCGTGAGTGGCAATAACTCTCCTTACCAGCAGGCGGCGGTAGTGTGTATTCGTCATTCAAAAGAGGCAACAACCGGAAAACAGACTGCGTGACACACCGAGAGAAGAAGAACAGACTGCGTGATACACCGAGAGAAGAAGAACAGACTGCGTGATATAAACAAACAACAAATAGCGTGTGAGTTCCATTTTCACTCTACAGCGAGAAGCTCATGGGGCTTTCCCGAACCTGTGTCGAGAGCTGGAGTTAAATGAAATCTCAGATTTGCCTTCTTAATAGTTTGTTTGGGTCCCTCACTTCCGTTTCACTTCTCGTGCACTGATTCGCTAAGCTGAACAGCCAATCAGAGTGATTTCTTTGGCCGACAGCCAACATGTTGAATCGGCGGCGGAAGGTGTCGGCACGGCCGAAAAGACACGATGGTGCGGGACACACCAAGACACACCAATCTGAGTAGGGCGACACGACGCTCATCGGCGGCCCGACATCTATCGACGCCGAAAATGGGCTTGGTGTGTAAGGACCTTTACAGAGAAGAGATAACATCTGATCCTTTACAACAAACACTATATGCTCTTTGTAATCCTGCTAGTAATCCATCATTTTTAGAACAAATTAAATACAAAATGATATAACGTAACTGTACGTCCATAGGATTTCAAATATTGCAGAAAATAATCTCTGTGGCAAACCAATGATATTTACACCTTTTGTTCAACAGGATAATCTCCACACATTAACACCACTTTTATAATAGTCTAAGCATTAATGCAATCACCAAATCACCGTTTGGCTATAAACTAACTATATCACGGTGACATGACTTCACGCCACCACCGCTAAGCTAAAGGCGGCTGATGTTCGACGTGATGACGTTTAGAAGTCTCATTTAGGAACTTGTTAACACCAGTGGGGTATTAACTGACATATTTGATGTCGTAGAACAAAAAGTTAACATCTCTTTAGCTCGTGTTAATCAAAGACTTTGTTACAGGCATCTAAAAAAACACATTTAAAAAACCATTGACTTTGAGGGAACCTGTAAGTGCTGAAATGCTGAGTCATTTCCGGCTTTAGGACTTATTCCTGAAGAGCAAATACATGTTTTGGTAGTTTCAGGATGTTGACGAGTGTTTGTTTGCAGGCTTCTGACAGTGGAGGAGAAGGAACGCATGCAGAAAGAAGATAAGTTAAATAAGGCGGACAAAAACATTGCGATGGCCATGGAAGAACTTATCAACTACAGGTAGCTGCTCCGCTAAAGTATCCCTAAACACATTGACAGCGGACATGTGTGAGGATGCACATGTTAAGTCTCACCTGTGTGTCTCTCTTTCTTCAGACAACGAGCAGGAGAGATGGAGGAAGAGCTGGATAAAACCAAACAATCTTACCAGACTCAGATATCAGCACATGAGAAGAAAGCACACAATAACTGGGTAAGTAACACACCAAACGTGAGCAAATAAAAGTAGAGAGATGTTTATTTTTACAGCCAAATAGTTTTCAGAAACAGAATCAGAAACAGGTTCATTGCCAAGTAGGTTTACACATATGAGGAATTTCCCTTGGTGCATATATAAACACAGTAAAGAAGATACATTGCAAGAAGAGGACCACAAAACAATTATAAAAAACTATCTTGAGAAATCTATTTTAACATTAAAATATATCAATATTCACATGAAATATAGATACACCCGTTAAAAATAAAATAAAATATGTGCAGTATTGCTGAAGTGGAAAACTGGGCAAATATAACAGGTAGCTGGTACTGTGAAAAGTATGCAGGATTCGGAGGGTTGTGCATGACTGACAGTATTCAAATGAACACCATATTATTTGCATTGTGTGCATTCTTACTCCATTTCCATACTCTGACCTTAGATCTGGGATCGTTTTTTTAGTAGGGTTGTAGGTATCTGTAAGCAGTATTTGACCTGCAGTCGATGGCAAAAGACAGGAGAGCCAGTAGGAAGCTAAGCAATGTACAGCTGTGGGCAGGGCGGCAGAAAAAGGTATTTTAGCCACCTAAAATAAAGGCCCACATAACATAATCAATATCAGTCAGCTATCTTTAGAATGCTTTTACCTTCCCTGGTATTGATATTTTAGGCTTGAATCAATGTTGCTGTCTCCCTGGCCACAGCAGTACATTGCTTAACTTCCTCCTGGTGCTCCTGTCTGTTTCTACAAACCGGGGTTGTACCGACTGTCATCCACTGTTTATAGTGAGATAGAGATTATTATCTAATATATGCATCCGATGAAGCATTGCATGAAGTCTGTTGATGAATCAGAGGCTGTTGTTGGGGCTGCAAAAACGTTCTTTTATTGTAGTTTTGTAGGCAGACCATGCAGGCCAGCCCGATGGTCACCAAGGTTCATGTTTTAATAGCATTTTTACAAAAAAAGCCCACGTGAGCCTAACATGTGAAGAAATGGCTTAGACCTCAGAGAGTTAAACTTGGGCCTGCGACCATAGTTTTACTGTATTTTGTTTTGAAAATCCACAGCGGAGGTTTGTGTCGTACTATGCGGTGTATTTTGCATATCTCTCAGTAGCCAACGATCTGTGAGTCTGTTGGACATAAACTCTGTAATAAATGTAGTCTACATTTCATAAGAGGTGTAAAACCTGAGCATTTTAAATCGCATTTGAACAAAATGCTTATGATCTGTAGTTGTATTTGTATTGTTGATTTAATGTGTGAACGAGGCGATACAGAGAAGGTTAAGCTGTCATTATTAGGCTGTCATTTGTTATATACTGTTGGAGTGGTAAGCAGGCCTATTGGTTTTGGATATTTGTGGAGTTAAGGTGGTCCGCGAGTGTTTTTGTATTGGTTAAGTGGTCCTTGGTATGAAAAAGTTTGAGAAACACTGGTGTAGGCAGACCCAGAAGTTGGCATCACAAGGGCTCCCTCGACAAAAAGCAATGGGATTTTTCCATTGGATTTTGAAATATTGCAGAAATAAGATTGTTGACAAACACTCATTAATGATACTTACACATTCATATCTTAAACTGCACTGTAACTTTTATTCATGTATTTTTTTCTTTTAATGTTTATTTTATTATCTTTGCTTTTTAATGACTGTTTTTAAATGCCATTTTCTTAATGTCTTTCATTTTTGTAAAGCACTTTGAATTGCCTTGTGTTGAAAGGTGCTATATAAATAAACTTGCCTTGCCTTGCACATTATGATCAGCAGGATAATCTCCAAATATGAAAACCATTTTAGGATTTTTGAAGCATAAATGCATCGCCAAAAAGTACAAGGCTAATGTAAATGCATCATGTTCGCATTTTAGGATTTAAGGAATCCTTCCTGCAGCTCTTGATACGGATAAGTACAACGCCATTTCAAACGTTGAGCTCTGTATTCACATTACATCGAGCTTAACTGTTTGTTTAGACAGTGGTGGAAAGTACATTCATTCAAGTATTGTACATTTTTGAGATACTAGATGCTACTTCTTACTTCTTCTCCACCACAATTATTTTTACTCCACTATATTTATTTGAAAAGATAGGTTACTTTGCTCTAGTTTGAGTACTTGAGTATATTTTGATGCTTCCACTTCTCTACTTTTTACTCAAGTAACATTTGGAATGCCTGAATTTAACTAGTGACACAGTATTTATACACTGTGGTATTTCTACTTTTACTTAAAGGTCTCCTATCATGCATAATGCACTTTTGAATGTCCTTTATACATAAATATGTGTCCCCAGTGTGTAAGGAGACTCACAAAGTGTCAGAAAACAAAACCCTCTCTCTTTTCATCCGTACCCACATCTCTCAAAACGAGGGTACGACCGAGCTGATCCAGATTTACTGCGGTCATGACGTAATATTGGAAATGTGGGAAATGTGGACTGGCTTTACACCCGCGGCCCTATCAGAAACGTTGCTATCAGAAACAATGCGCAACGTGTTTTGGACGTAATATGGTCTTTGTTTACATTAGTAAGCATGCTAACACTCAGAGCTAACCTGTACTGGAGAGAGCATGTGTAAAAAAGCAGGAAATATGAAAAGGAAATCACCTTGTGGTAAACCGGCAAGAGAAAAAGCATTTGAGCTCCATACCGTTTCAGAAATAATCCTTGATGTGGTTTGGAACGTGATATGGCGTTTAATCACGGCAGCATTTAGCTGTATCTCGTAGAATTCTGAGCAGGCATTAGCTCCCCTTCCTCTTTTTTTTTTTTTCAAGCTAAGGACCCGAACCTGCAGTTATCTAGCAGGCCTGAAATAGAGGGATATGAGGGATGTCTAAAATGCATGATCTGTTTGGTATTTTGAGCAAAACACATCATAGATATGTTTTTTATATATTTGTATATATCTGAGACCCTTAATATATGCCTAAAAATAGCATGATAGGAGATCTTTAAGAGAAATATTTGTGGACTTCTTCATTCTCTGTCTGTATAAATGTACGATTGTCATCCTTGTGACTGATCTCGGTTTGTTGTTGCAGTTGGCCGCCCGAGCAGCAGAGAGAGAGCTGTCAGACATCCGGAGAGAGAACGCCCTCTTCAGACAGAAGTAATCAAACAGCAGATAAACTGTGTTCTGAATTCCTTAGAAATGTTTAAGATGTTTCCTGTGTTGTTTCTACAGTACAAACTGTATTGCATAGCCGGTTCTGCTCGTCACATGTTGACTTTAAGTGTGTTTGTTTACAGGCTGACAGACACGCAGTTTAAACTCGACGCCCTCGACAAAGATCCCTACGCCTTGGACAGCCTGGCTAGACCTCTGCCGTTCAGAGGTGAGCACACACACACAGAAACAAACACATGCTCGTGTAAAGAGGAGTTCTGGGAAATAGCTGTGAGGGAAATGTCAACAATGTTTTGGTTATCTCCAATTAAGAACCCACTTATACTATTAGGCAGAGGTGTGGACTCGAGTCACATGACTTGGACTCGATTCAGACTCGAGTCACCAATTTGATGACTTTGGACTCGACTTGACAAAATCACAAAACACTTGCGACTCGACTTGGACTTGAACACCAATGACTCGGGACTTGACTTGGACTTGAGCCCTCTGACTTGAGGTGACTTGATCATTTAATTCAGAGGTCTCCAACACACCGATCGCGAGATGCCGCTTGAAGAGCAGACTCCCGTCGGGGAGAGCAGAATCTCCAGCCGCTGCAACTCTTGCTGAGAATCCTTGCAGGCAGGGGCGGGACTTTATTTAGCTGGGCCACCATGCGGCCAATCATATGCGAGGACACACTAGGATCATACCATTATGTGAAAGAAGGGTGGGGGGCAGACGCTCCAAAGACAGCAGGTGTAGTGGTACGGGCCAGCTACACAGAGCCACGGGGAGACGGATTTAAATGCAAGCGCGTCGGAAAAAGTCAAGAAATTAGCGAAAACAGAAAAAAGAAGCAGCATCTGGCTGCATTTCAATGATATTGGAGAAAGCAAAGCTGAGTACAGGATTTGTCAAATGAAAATAACCTTCAGGATTTATTGTCAGAGGTGGGAGAAGTTCAGATCTTGTACTTGAGTAAAAGTACCAGAGTGTAGGAATACTCGGTTACAATAAAAAGTCCTGCATTCAAAATGTTACAAGTAAAAGTACAAAAGTATTATCATCAAAATATAGTTAAAGTACCACCTGCAGAGGGATCTAGATTCAGGTGTTCTTTTCCCCATGAGACCGCCTCGCTGCACATTATCCCTTGCATAAAGATAGATTGTGGGTCCCTTATAACATGCTGTACACAGTGGAAATAAACATTCTGGTTACCTCAACATCAGGGATCTTATCAATTAAACTCCTTCTGAATCAAACCGTCACGGTAGCCTTACCTTACTGATCCCTCTTACAATAGAAGAAAACACGTTACTTTACCAGCAGAGAGAAAATGGATTATTAAATTATTAATGTGACTAATAAAGAGCAGTTTAATTATTAAGTATTATTCTGTTGATGGGTGTCATTACATTTGTTGAAAAGCACATAAGGACTTGTTTAAGACTCGTTTTGTCAAAGTTTAGGACTTGGACTTGACTTGAACTTGCCCATCCTGACTTGAGACTTGACTTGGACTTGAGCGCAAAGACTTGAGACTTGACTTGGACTTGAGCGCAAAGACTTGAGACTTGACTTGAATTTGCCCATCCTGACTTGAGACTTGACTTGGACTTGAGCGCAAAGACTTGAGACTTGACTCGGACTTGAGCGCAAAGACTTGAGACTTGACTCGGACTTGCAAAACAATGACTTGGTCCCACCTCTGCTATTAGGAAATAAAAAAAGAATGATACTTATTCCTTGTAACGTAGCAATTATTAAACAAATTACAAGGAAATAGTTCAGAGAAAATAACTTGGCTAACTCACAGAAATGGGTCACAAAACATTTCGAATGACCCTGTGGTAATTAATGTACATATGAGTGTTAATGATGTATCTGCTATCAATCCTATGAGTACGGCAAACAAGCTACATCCATACTTGCCAACCTTGAGACCTCAGAAATCGGGAGCATTTCAAAACCACCGTGGGGGGGGGGGGGTTGCTAGTGGTACGCCGGAGCTGTTAGATTAACATTAACATGCTCATTGTAGTTGTAAGTGCACTGTCTTGCGGCCTGTAGCACCATCCTTGATGGAGCATATGTGTGGGCTGGAAAGGAGTGAGCAGAGGGTCGAGTTGTCGATTCTTGTTCTGTTTTCTGTGACTATCTTCCTCACCCTCTCAGACTTTCAGTTGCGCGCGCTGCTAAAGAGACGCGCTACCATGGAAACCAAACAATGGTGTAGCTGTATTAAAGTCCGAGTGGAAACAGTCGCGAGTAAATCTGATTTTGTCAGAAATCGGGAGAAATGCGGGAGAAATATGACCCCGGGAGGAAACCGGGAGAGGGCAATGAAATCAAGTCTCCCGCGAAAATCGGGAGGGTTGGCAAGTATGGCTACGTCGGCCCAGAACATTTCCATTAGGAGAAATGCGCTGTACTTTCAAAAACATTATACAAGTATAAAAACACAAATGTGCCAAAACACAGGCAAATTTGTTTAACATCTTCAACAACTTGACAACACATGGAGCAATTAGAAAACATTCTCCAACTCGGTGAAACATGCGCTGCTAATAAAAAACGGAAACAGGGACACTAAAAAGTGATGCACACAGCTGGGACCGGAGCACTTGTTGACGTTCGGGGATTATAAAGTAAATTATGAGTTAGTCTGTTTCATATCTGTAAGTGTTTTGTCAGTATATTTGAAATGATTAGGTTAGCTTGCTAGCTTACAGCAGATCTGCAATAATATCTGAAAGAATCATGTGATCACATTGTTAAAATAAGACAATACAATGTACATTTAAAGTTTCCAGTGACAGTTTGCAAATGTTTTAATCCTGAACCTTAACGGCGTTTTGGTCCCAGCTGTGTGCGTCACTTTTTAGTGTCCCCATTTCCTTTGGGTTCTCAGCTTCTTGCAGCGTTTTGTGTATGCAGCGTTAGTAAACCCCTGTAAAGTCATTGTTATTCCGTTTTTTGTTTTTTTATGATGTGTGGAATGTTAAGTTATTTGATGTATTTGACCTTTATCTCATGTCGTCATGGAGGCCCTGTAACCGTATCATTTCCTAAAATACAAAAACAAAACAAAAAAGAAACAAACACATGCACACATTCCCTGGCCTCACTAAACTCCCCCCCCCCACCTGCAGCTGAGAGGTCCCCATACGGGCCCTCCCCTCTGGGACGACCTGCCTCTGAAACCAGAGCCTTCCTGTCTCCTCCCACCTTAATGGACGGACCACCTGCTCGACTCTCTCCTAGAGGTACACACACACACACACACACACACACACACACACACACACACACACACACACACACACACACACACACACACACACACTAATGAGCAGTAGAGTTATCAAGAGTACACCCATCCCTCTGTTATTTCTTATATGTGATTTACTTTATCACTAGGACTTAGCTGATTAGAATTTGAAAAACATCTTCACATATGGAACATTTATTAATTCAGTCACATAGTAATCACCATAACACTGGCAGCATGTTGGAGAGGAGCAGCTGGCTGCAGCATGATCAACTGTAGAAGCTTAAACATGAGTAGCAAGGTGTGGAAACTGTGGAAACTCAATGAAAATAAAAACTGTGATGCGACGATGTCTTACATCTCATCTCCTGCTTAATTTTCTGATATTTTGTCTGTTGCCGATTGGTTCTTCCCTTTCTGTCTCCCTCTTTCTCTCACGCTTATCCTCCATTACCTCTCCTTTCCTCCTCGTCCTCTATTTCCTCCGGTCCTCTCCTCCACAGTGCCTCGCGGTCCAATGGAGCCCCCCGGGGGCCAAGGAGAGATGGAGCGGATCGGAGGTCCTCATTCAGACAGCGGCTCCATCTCTCCAACATGGGAGAGAGATCGCAGGGGCCCCCCACCAGGACCCCCTGGGCCACTAGGACCCCCAGGTGTGTGTGAGAAAGACAGTCGCAGTCGAATATCAAACGATATATTTTCTTAACCACTGTTTCTTGTCCTTGAGGGAGAATGCCATAAAGTCAAGGAATGATAGGAAGGAAATCATGAGGGAAAGAAAACCACGGTGCTAAGAGAATCTCACTACATTGGGATGGATGTTGTCTTCTGTTCTTCAAAAATAGCAACTTTTAGAAAAGCAACAATTGAGTGTGTGTAATGTCCAGTAGGTCAGGATTTAGATCAGAAATGGCCTCAGGTTGCCCCAAAACTACCCAGGTAAGTGCTCCAGTGTAAACGAGTGCTGTCAAAGTGAATGATTTCTAAATGTGTAAGAACGCAGCCTGACTGTGTGGCACCGTGTGTTCAGGCTCAGTCTTTGCTGTTCTAAAGGTGTTGGTCTGCACAGGTGTGGCTCATCACATGAATGACTCTGAAGCAGACCTCATTAAGGTTGTGCACGTGAATGTCTAAAGCTTGTTGATGGTGCATGTGTATTTTCTTGCATGCATTTTGACACTGGGGACTGCAGTTGTCTGTGAAGCTCTACTTTAAAACATGTTGTGTCATTTATCACATGAACCTGAGGGAACTCCACCTACTGAATTATCAACATGACACTATCACTGTTTGCGAGCTAGCATACGATCGCCGCTAGCTAGCAAACAGCGGCTATCGTTACTAGCTGGCTATCTAGCTAGCAATGTTATTCTTATCATTTTTTAATTAACGTTATTAGTGCGTTTTTCTGTTATTCAAAGTTACTGTTGGAAGAAGTACTCGGATCCTTTACCTAAGTAAAAGTACTCATACTATGGTCCTAAAATACTCCACTGCAATTAAAGTCCTGATTTCAATATCTTACATTAAAAGTACAAAGGTCTTGGCATCAAAATATAATACTTCATTTACAAGATGTAATACAGGTCATTTTGCAGTTTTCAGAATATTCTATAAATGAACTCAAGAAATATCCGCTATATGTACTCCAAGTATCAACAGTAAAAGTACTTTTCACAGTATTTTATTTTTACAGTAGTACAAAGTGAAACATTTACCTCTGGAATGTAGCGGAGTAAAGGAATTAAGTATCATTAATGGAAATACCCAAGTAAAGTACAAATATGTACAACAAAAAGTACTATGCTTGAGTATATTGACTTAGTTACTTTCCACCTCTGCTCATAGTGCACTCCACATGGCAGATGGAGTCCAGAAGAACACAGATTGAGACACAGCTTTAATGTCCACCCCCTCTTTGTCTCTCAGGGTACATGTTCCCTGAGCCAGGCGGTCCCATGTACAGGAGACCTCCCCCAGGAGCCCTCGGCCCACTGCCCCCACCTGGAGCTTTCCCCCCCCGGCCCTCTGCATCCTAGGGGTCTCCCCCCCGGACCCCCTCACCCAGGGCTAGACATGATGGGTGAGTCACTGCCATCTGTATATATATTGTATTGTATATCGTATTTCACTGTAAATAGGTGAACCAAGGACATGTGTGTGAACTCTTTGTGAACTAGACAAGATGGACACTAAACCAAAAGCACCCATGACCCGTGTCCTTGATCATGGCTCATTTCCTCTGTTCTCTATGTCAATGCAGATGGCTCCTACAGAGAGAACCACCTCGGCCCTGGGGAACAGGAGCACCGAGAGGTAAGAGCTGGCAGAAATCCTTCAAAGCTGGTGACATTTAAAGGGAAAAATCACGGCTTAGAAAGTCAAACATTTAGAAATAAAGGCAAATGAACTTGAATGTGCAAAAGCAGAAATTGAAGTCGTTTTGATATTATTAAAGATCTGCAGCACATCCATTTGGACCCAAGCAGAGCCTCCTGGAAATCAATAACCATTCACACTATGACCATGACTTGGTTCCTACGGGTCCTTGAAATACTTGAACAGGGAAATAACCAGGGCATTGAAAGTGTTTAAAAAAAGATATAAATAGGCAGAGGTCATTGAAAACTTGAGTTCACTGGCTGCGTTCTGGCTACAGCCGATTGGTTCTGGCTACAGCCGCTTGGTTCTGGCTACAACCGATTGGTTCTGGCTACAGCCGATTGGTTCTGGCTACAGCCGCTTGGTTCTGGCTACAACCGATTGGTTCTGGCTACAGCCGCTTGGTTCTGGCTACAACCGATTGGTTCTGGCTACAACCGATTGGTTCTGGCTACAGCCGCTTGGTTCTGGCTACAACCGATTGGTTCTGGCTACAGCCGATTGGTTCTGGCTACAGCCGATTGGTTCTGGCTACAGCCGACGTCAAATCGACTTCTTTCTGCGTAATGATATGACTGCACATTCTCTTAGGTTCAGAGTGTCCTCAGCAACTTCCGAATTTCCGAATTGACCAATCCGAAACGAGTATTCAAACAAGCCATGTAATGACCCCTGATAACTACCATTGATCAGTGTCTAAGGCCTCCTTCACACGGGAACGTTTGCGTTTATGCACAGTATGCGTATTCAAAAAAGTCTTCCGTTCACATGCATTCGTTTCATTTAACGTGTCTGTTCAAACGAGGCCGCTGGAAACGCTGTAGTACATATGCTGGGACTGTAAGTGGCGCTGTAACTTCCGCCAAAATACACCAAAAGCAGCGAAGAAGAGCAGCCCGAAGCAGCCCGCAGCAATGTTGCCATGGCTACCCTTCTGTTTATGCCCCGCGCGGGATTTAGCAACATGTAGTTCATGTAATTCTCCATGTCCACTTGTTGCTGATGGTTGTGGTAGAGGAGCTGTAGATTTTGCACTAATATCTGTAGCATGGTCAGTAGCAGTAGCACTAGCAGTAGCTACTGACAGGAGGAAGTGTGTGGCGATTGCTGGTATTCAGCGGGATATAGTCATTTCCTCAGCATATGGATAAATGCAACGGGGAAGTTAACTGAAAGAAACCGAATCTGTGGATATTGCATCGACCGACCAAGAAGCACGTCTCTGTGGAGAGGACGGCTCAGAAAGAGAGATATTCTCTACAAACACCGGGTGAGATCCTCCTCTGGGACACGCTGGTCCTCTGCCTACAAACATTTCTCTTTTTGCCGCCGACGGGCGCAGGAGCAATGAACAATAATGGCCTGGATTAGGCAGTAAAGACAAGTTTGGTGTATCGCAGAGCGGACTGTTTAATTTTGTTTGTGTTGTTTGGCTGGAAAATTGTCAATATAATGGATCAATGCATGAAATCTGACTCTGTTTATTTTGTTTAAGGAGTATATTGGGCGTTAACAATTCTGGTTTGCCTTTTATAATATTATTTCATTCAAGAACCCCTTGTGCGTTTAATTAACACAGCTATTTTTGATAGTTGCTACAGCAGTGAGCAGGAGAGGTGGGGAGAGGCGGGGCTATCGTTATTTTTTCAGGAAATATTCGTATAGAGGTGATTACACGGACTCGGTTGACCCCCCAGAGCGTTTCGTTTGCAAATCTATCCACCTTGGGACCCGTTATCGTTTGTGGGGTCAGTTTCTATCGGCCTCGTGTAAATAATAGGGCTATACGCACGCAAAACTATGCAGATACAAGCAGTTTTCTCCTCGTGTAAACGGCGCCTTCGGCTGCCTTTACACGGGAACGTTTGCGTTTATGCACAGTATGCGTTTTCAAAAAAGTCTTCCGTTCACATGCATTAGTTTCATTTAACGTGTCTGTTCAAACGAGACCGCTGGAAACGCTGTAGTACATATGCCGGGACTGTAAGTGGCGCTGTAACTTCCGCCACAAAATACACCAAAAGCAGCGAAGAAGACCCCGGAACAGCCCCGGAGCAATGTTGCCATGGCTACCGTTCTGTTTATGCCCCGCGGTGGATTTAGCAACATGTAGTAGTTCATGTAATTCTCCATGTCCACTTGTTGCTGATGGTTGTGGTAGAGGAGCTGTAGATTTTGCACTAACATCTGTAGCATGGTCAGTAGCAGTAGCACTAGCAGTAGCTACTGGCCATGCTACAGCAGTGAGCAGCACGGGGCGGGGCTATCGTTATTTTTTCAGGAAATATTCGTATAGAGGCGATTACACGGACTCGTTTGACCCCCCAGAGAGTTTCGTTTGCAAATCTATCCATCTTGGGACCCGTTAGTGGGGTCCGTTTGTTACGGCCTCGTGTAAATAATAGGGCTATACGTAAGAGAAACTATGCAGATACAAGCCGTTTCGTTCTCGTGTAAAGGGCCCCTTATGGCGCAGTTCCACTGCAGCGCGGAGCTCGCTTTAAGCGTGCCGTGTCGTGCCGTCCCCTTTTTTGGTTGTGCTTCCACTAGGCCAATTACCGGCGCGGCACGGCGCGGGGCCACTTTTTCACCTCTTTTCTGGCCCTAGAAAATTGTGGTTCTATCGGGGCCAACAAACAGGGCTGAGTCGGGCTGAGTATGCTAAACTAGAGAGAGGAGCGCTGGCAAGAGGGCTAGAACTACAACAAGATGGACATATTTGACCGTGATTTAATTGTAATACACGTTTCAAAATGATGCCGAAGTAACAACATACTGATACCGGTTAGTAAAAACCATGAATTAATGCTTTGTCAAGTCTGCAGACAGACGGCAGGCGAAAAACCTTTTAAAATGCGTGTTTTTCTAGATGGAGATTGGCTAAGCTAACGCAGTATATGCTCCGACCGTCCACACTCACAACAACGGCCTATACAGACATAAATAAAGCAGCGACTGTATTCACCATGACACAGGCAGTCTGTGGTTTGTACTTGTTTAACTTTTGTCGAGTTTCTGAACATATATAAGGAGCTGTGAGCTCTGAGTGCTAACAGCTAACGGCTGTGTTGTGTTTCTGGAGTTCTCATTGAAGATGACGTCACGGCTCCGCCTACACTGCGTTACTATAGTAACTGCCCCAGTTCCTAAACTGTAATGGAAGCGCAGCATGAAGTGAGTCGGCCCTGTTAAGGCCCAACGCGGCCAAGCCGTACCGAGCCGTACCGAGTGTGGCCGAGGCCGACCGTGTAGTGGAAATGCGCCATTAGTGTGTGTGTGTGTGTGTGTGTGTGTGTGTGTGTGTCCCTGTGTGTGTGTGTGTGTCCCTGTGTGTGTGTGTCCCTGTGTAACACCACTCTCTCTGTCTCTGTGTGAGCAGTCCGGTCCCGGTGATCGAAGGACCCCCCCTGACTCTGATCCAAGGATGGGTGGACGCCCCATGGGTCCGATGGGCCCCATGGACGGTCCCTTTCCTCGTCGGGCCCCCTACGGACCACCCCATCCTGATTTCTACCCCCCGAGGGGACCTGGGGGCCCTCCCATGATGCCTAGTAAGCCGTCACCTCTATCATCACAACATTTTATCACATTATCTCCAAATGTCTTCAGAGTTAAAGGAGCCCTATTCTGTAGTGTGTTATAGGTGTTTGTGCATATAAATGGTCTGCAACCCCCCCCCCCCCCCTGCCTGTAACATCTCCTTTAGACTCCTATGTTTACTACTCTTACATAGTGACATCATAATGCTCCAACACATTGTATGTGAACCTGAAGATGAGCAGAATTTGGCCCCTTTAACCCTCTATCTCTCTCTCTCTCTCTCTCTCTCTCTCTATCTCTCTCTCTCTCCAGTGTGGGCCCCTCTCACTCCAGGGATGTTCCCTCCTCGTTTCCCTCCCGGTCCTGGACTCCCTCCTCTTCACTACGCTCGGCCCCTTCCACCAGACGGCCCCCCACATCCCTCACTGGGTCTTCCCCCTCCTCAGCAGTCCCCCCCACACAGCCAGTCCCCACAGCAGCACCCCCCCTCGCCTGAAGACGCCATCTGAGCAGGTTTTCCACTTGGAGCTGTGGGGTGTTCCTGGTTAAAAGTTAACTCAGCGGGCGGTGGATTTCCCCTCGTTCTGAACAGACTAACCAGGAGGATGTTTTAAATAAAGGTTGTCAGCGCGGGGGGGGGGGAAACCATCGGCCTTTATGAGCCCTTTTTATTTCTGTCTGTCCGCTGCACACTCTTCCTCCTCTCTTCTCCTCCTCTCTTCTCTTTTCTCCAGCTTTATTCCCTGTGAACTAGTTCCTGTCGTTGTGGAGTCACAGTGGCAGCTGAATCAGTGTGTGTGTGTTAATGTTGCCATGAGAACCAGCAACCAGCAACATTTGCTTTATAAGGGTTAAAAGCGTGCATGTAGAAAGGCTGTGTGTGTGGGATGTCAGAGAATGGGAGTGTTTTTACAGAAAAAGACATCAAGTAACATTTCATTCCGAGAAAATCTAAATTGCCCAAAGCTATACATTACTATAAGAAAGAAAACATTTGTGTTGTACTAAACCTCTAATGACACTGATCTTAAACTCGATTCAAATGAATCCTATCCTGTCAAGTTTTGTTTTGTCCTAAATCTGAGAGGCGTATACTTCCAAAAAGATAAATTTTCTTAAAATATGATAAAGTGCATATCTGAATCTCCCTCCTGTGAGGATCGTTCCTTCATCGACAGCTTTGATTTCAAACAGCAGCGAGGAATCAATGAAAGTGACTTGTGTGTTCTGTCAGAGCGCTGTGACTCCTGCTGACCACCAGGGGGAAGGGAAGGACTGCAAGAGACAGACAAATAACACTCATGTGAATTTTGTAAAAAGTGATTAATAATAGATACAAATAAAGACTGTCAAATGATCAATGCTCTCATCTTTCAATATTGTATCAAGTGAAACGTGTTGTGCATGGAGGAACATCATCAGAGCCTTCATCCTATTGATCACAGCCATTGATCCATTTTTAAAGCCAGATTCAAACTTCTCAACTATGTTGACGACTTAAGAACAGCTACAAAAATAAGGTTTGCTAGAATAATCTTTCTCAGTTCCTTTGAAAAAACCGTTTCTTAATGAATGCTTTGAGGAGCATTGAGTGGCTCACTGCAGCCTCTTGTGGCTACAATGAGTATTACAACAACAATCCGTTTCCACAGAAGAGGTGATTGTGCTTTGATTGATTGATTGAAAAGTTTATTAACAGCTTGTATATTGGGTACAGTACAGTACAGCTCAAAACATACAATTGTTAAGGGGATGCAGACCAGAGAAAGACTTTCGTCTTGTTTACATCAGGGTCCCCCATTTCCAATTCATCATATCATTTAAGACATATAAGACATATTTGACATACAGATGGCTTATTTACAATTTACATACAGGTGGTTTTTTTACATACAGATGGCTTATTTACAATTTTCATTTTAGATTTCGTTCTAATACATCCTAACCGGACATTTAAGACATACCAAGTCTACAGATATACAGTTAGTAACAGAGTCTAAAATGCGAGTATATACATAGATGGGGGGGGGAAGCTGTCCATTGTACGACAGGTTGAGATTTGTACCATTACCGGGGCCAGTTTTGCAATGCTTTCCCCCGAAGGTGCTCTTTGTGCCTGTTCTTCAGTGATTAACACGGTACAGAAAAAACACTTTAGATCAGACTTAAAGAATTTATCACCAAAAACGGTATTTCTTTCTTCATTTTAGGACTTGGTAGACAATAGACGGTTTTCAAAGGAGACACTCTGTCTTCTCGCTCAGCGTAGAGGTCAGGGGATTCACTTAGGATATGGATTACTCCTGCTAGAAAGGACATTTTGGGACAGTTGCTCCATTTTGGAATGTTTCTTTTGAAAACACAAGTTAAAGTAAAATGTCCTATAAAATAGAATAATAACAACAAAATAATCCAAAGATAAAGTTGAATATCCAATAAAATACAAGTATTAAATGAACATATACAATAATATTTAAATAAAAAATAAAAGTAATAGTAAAATGTTCAGTTAAATAAAGTAGAATCAAAATATTTATATAAACATTAAAAGTCATAGTAAAAATGTCCAATTAAATTGAATAATTGTACATTATTTATATGAACATTAGAAGTTATGATTTTAATTTCTTATTCAATTAAAATAAATAATATTTATATAAACACAAGAAATTAAAGTAAAATGTCCAATTAAAATAAAATAGAATAAAGATATTTATATAAATATTAGAAGTTATAAATCCAATAAAAGAATACATTTTGAAAACATTTATTCAGTAAGTTACATAAAGTAAAGTTACAAATATTAAAAAGTAAGCCTTTTTCAATTACAGCTAAAAGACGCAATGTATTTATAAAACAACTTTTATTGTAAAACCCACACAATCAACACAAATATACCTGACACAATATTTAACATTAACAGTCAAAAAGAAAATCATTTTTTTGATTTGAACATCCCCAACAACCTAATGTTCAGAAAGCTGTTTAAGAAAAGAATATGAATAAATGGCAGTTTGTTCAGACTCCGTTCTAAACAGTGGGCTGTATGTAAAGACTCAGTATGGTCCTAGTGATGGAAGCATTTGAACGTTTATGAGCCATAATGCACACGTGACGTTTGAAGAGAGGGGGTAGATGCCTGTGAATACCAACTTTCAAATCATTCCTTGGGATTTGATTTGATTTGTCACTCAAGTTCCAAAATGATTTTGTTAGCATGACTCATCGCTTTTTCATCACTGGTTTGCAATGAGCAGTCCTTAAAGGCTGTCATATCAGAGTGTATGCTATGTGTTCATAATGTTACACTGCTTTACCTCGCTGCATCAGAACGCCCTTCAAAGCCCCCAGAAAAACAGGTCTACCCATCCCTTCATTGGTCATTTAGTTTGTTATTGTGACTTCCTAGGTAACAAACTAAACGACTAAATGTCAAAAAGAAATATAAATCTTTATTTTTTCTTTCTTAATGTACTCACTAAGTCTGTCTTGCACGTATGCAACGTATGCACATGTTTTTTTATATGTATCGCCTTATTTTCATTTGAACTATTGCTCTCACTAATTAGTCATTTGTCTCGACCACAATCACCGCAACCAAGGCGTCAAAAAGCAATATGCAACATGCAATCAATTCAACGTGAAGAGTAGGCACTGTGGAGTGCTGGATGCAAAACGGTACACAAATTAGAAAAACAACAACGTAATAATAAGTCTCATACAAGTCATTTAAACTGATCCACGTAAAAAAAGGTTTTAATGGCACAATGAACCACCGGTGTTTCCTATTATGGCGCCGGAAGCTTCCACAATCACCCTCTAGGTTTAGCGTTACAAATCTCACATTGTTTACAATAACATGCAAACATCTGGATCATGTGAAAAGAAACGTTATAAAAGTACAGAGGAGGACTATGGCCACATTGTGATCGGATTAAGTCAGAAGTTAGACTTTTTTCTTAGACTTCTGACTTCAGATCCAAACTCAATTCAGAGTCCTAATCCTCTTCTGTATAAAAGCTCCATTATCCCAAAGTAAAAATGTGATGTTCTTAAAGGCTCTTGAACAGCTGGTGTAAACCATGTGACTCGTGGTGCGTGTGTTGAATGGCGTTCATGTCAGAGATGTTACTGGTCAAACACATTTGTAAAAAATACTTTGATCACATTTACTCTCGGAAAAAAGACGGAAACCTGGGTCACGCAGTCATTTCTGAAGCCTCACAATGTGATGAACAGTTTCAGTGTTTCCGTCTCTTTCCTCCGATAATGAAGAACCGGTAAATGAAATATGAGTGGAAATGATGCTTCTCTTCCTGTTGTCCTGAACAAGGGATTCAAACCCTGAGTCTTTATTGTGTTTGCCTGTTGGCACGAGAGGCAGCTTACCGACTGGTGTCGCTGTTCGCTAAGGAGTGCAGAGGATTCAGGGGAAGGTCCAGCTATGAGCTCTTTCATGTTTGAGGAATAAACTCTGTCCATGTGATATATCAACAGGGACACTTCAGTTTGAAGCGGGGTTGAATGAGGAACTTATCCCTACTGTACGCTATATTTTGAATATTTTCACTGCTTCCTGAATCACTGCCTTTTCCAACTGTAGTCGTTATATCCGTTTATGCCGTCTTCAAAGCCACCAGACAAAACAGCGATATGAGCAAGAAAAACAAAATAGTTGTTTGTCTAATGTTGTCTCCAACAATTTGCTTGTTTGTGTTATTCTTGGGAATAATATCTGAGGAAACCCCGCTGTAAAATGAGCTTTTTTGTCCCTGTGGCTTTGATCAGCAAGCAAAACGTCTTGTTCCCCTCCGGAAAGAGTTGGCAAACGGTGAAAACAGTCTAAATGTGGCGTCCAGGTGGCTCAAATAAATGTTGCTGCTACCCCGCCAACAGCAGTAAAGCCAATCGACTGTTACAAGGGATACATTACTGTACCTTATATCTGGTGTATTGTCTGTGTGTTTGCATTCCTGTGTGTTTAATGTGCTTTGTAAAGTGTGTGTGGTGTGTGTGTGTGTGTGTGCTCCTCAGCAGTTGAGAATGGGCCTGTTTCTGTCTTGTCTGAATGGGAACACGGGGCTGTCGGAGTCGGACTTCCCTCTGTGCGGCCCCAGCGTGGCCACGGCCTGGAAAACCACACACACACACACACACACACACACACACACACACACACACACACACACACACACACACACACACACACACACACACACACACACACACACACACACACACACACACACACACACACACACACACACACACACACACACACACACACACACACACACACACACACACACACACACACACACACACACACACACACACACACACACACACACACACACACACACACACACACACACACACACACACACACACACACACACACACACACACGTTAAAAAAGATTCACAAACCCCAAAACACACCGATGCCAAAGCCCAGGGGACGAAGACACAGCTCGGGAAATGGACACACACACACATCTGCACACCTTTCTGATGGCGGTCCAGTCCTCCAGGATGTCCAGGTCGGGGAGCATGTAAACTATATATGGGCGTGGGCGGAGTTAAGGGCGGTGCCACATGGAGCAGGGATTAATGACATTCTAAATATAAGGACATATCCAGAGTGCAGCATTTTGGATTAGGCAGTTTAAATAAATGAAACTCAATCAGAAACACAGAAGGGAACTTTATTCCCCTCCAGCGCCATGTCAGATGTTCTCTCTTCTCTGTATGCTGATACTTTCAGTGGGAATCTATACGCCTACTGCCTGAATCTGCTTTGTGGTTTTCACTTCCTTTGCTTCATTTGTTCTGTTTTTAATTCAGCAGGTGAACCTTTATGTTCATCAAATAGTGTGTGTGAGCTTAACTGTGTGTTAAACTAAAACGCAGCATTTCTGTCAGCTCAGGTTTGATTTCTGCTTTTTGAAACTGCAGTATGTGCTCATGTGTTTCAGTGTGTGTGAACAAGCTACTGCCTGGATCTGCTACCCATTGGGCCATTTCAATCACACTTGTGTTAGTTGTGCAGCTCTGGTGTAAATACTCTGGTATATAAACGTGTGTGTAGAAGGTGTATTAGCAGTGGAAGGATATCAGACACCACTGAAGGTCTCCTCCTCTTCTTGTCTGGACTCAGAGCGTCTTTCTTCTTCTTCCTTCCCGACAGCTCGTCATTCCACAGCTCTGATAGAGAAACAGGCACATAGAAATGTATTGAGCATGATTTCAATATAGTATACACTGCTGAATGTGTGTGTTGTGTGGATGACATCACACGATGTATTGAGTGTGTCACCTGATGTGATGTCTATGCTGTGTCTGTCTTCCTCCAGTCTGCGGATCTTCTCCTCCAGTTCACTCTGGACGGTGTCCAACAGCAGCAGCTTCTCACTCTGCAAGCACAAGCACATTGACACATGTTTAGAAAGAGAAGTAATAGTTTGTAGCTTCATTCATAACACAGTGTTTCCCCTACCATTGTCTTGCCAACGGAGCCCCGCGCCCCCCCCCCGGAAATTCAAGGTGTTTAAAAAAAGAAATTATAATTTTTTTTTTTTTATATATATATTTATATATATAGCACCAAATTGCAACTAATCTATATCTACTGTCACTTTTCACATTGCACATGTGCTCTTTTATTAAATAAACTTAACGCTTTCATTTTAAGTTGTGAGTTTAGTGGTTTTGACCCTAAGAAACAGGCAGCACCCCCCCAAAGCAGTAACCCTAGGGGAAACACTGAACATATACAATTCTAAATTAACATTGAAAAGCGGGGGCAGCTTTTTAAGTCTATTTAGCCCGGTATTCTGCCACAGTTGTAGATCAGGATGAGCCTACAATCATATTATTGGTAATATACTTCTATGAAATGAAATACCATGATGTTTGGAATCGAGTGATTCAACCATTTTCGATAATTCCAGAGCGTTAAGTCCAAAACAAAACAAATACAAAATAATTTTCAACTTGTTAAATAATCTGCTTCAATGTGTTTTTGTACATTCAGACCTAAAAAAAACAACTAACAAATCTTTTTTTTTGTACACAAAGTAAGGCATGCTGCTGTATTGATATGATAAAAGTCGTTTTTCTTGTCTTAATATTTGCCGATGATGTGAATGTAGCTGCTGTGATGCAAGAAAATGTCAGACTTGATCATCATTGATCATTCACTTGAAATCATTTTTGTACCCTATCTATCTGAAATAAAAAAATATCACAAAAGATTTGGAAAAGCCCTAAAACACCACATAAATACACCCAAAACCTTTGTTTGTAATTGTGAAATAACACAACAGTGAAGAACTAAAGGTAAATAGTGAGTGAGTGAGTGTGTGTGTGTGTGTGTGTCTCACCTCCCAGTGCTGGCACGCTGCCTGGATCTCACACTCATACTTGTTTTTCACAGACTCCAGACACAGCTCTCTGTAGATGCCTGATGAAGACAGAGTGAAACACAGGAGAGTGAGCAAGGAAACGTGTACGTGTGTGTGTGTGTGTGTGTGTGTGTGTGTGTGTGTGTGTGTGTGTGTGTGTGTGTGTGTGTGTGTGTGTGTGTGTGTGTGTGTGTGTGTGTGTGTGTGTGTGTGTGTGTGTGTGTGTGTGTGTGTGTGTGTGTGTGTGTGTGTGTGTGTGTGTGTGTGTGTGTGGTGTGTGTGTGTGTGTGTGTGTGTGTGTGTGTGTGTGTGTGTGTGTGTGTGTGTGTGTGTGTGTGTGTGTGTGTGTGTGTGTGTTTAGAGCTTACCTGCCACCTTGGTGCGGACCTGCATGTTCTCCAGCAGCACGGCCAGAGGCTCCAGATACTCCGCCGCCCTGCCGGCCTCCACCTCCGTCAGCTTGCTGTTCACCTGACTGAGGCGCTCATGATACAGCCTGCACACAAACACACGTGTTACCATGGCAAATTACTTTGAATTACTTATAGTTAATAATGTTACAGTCTCAAGATAAAAATAATCTATTTCAGTCTCACTGGTCTTTGAGATCGGTGAACTGTTTCTCCAGGTTGGTCATTTCATCCAAACACTCCGTCCTCCTCCGCTCACAGTCCTCCTCGTCCATTTCTGGAACATGATCAAAACACACACAAACCTTTACATTAGGGAATAGGAACTGGGAAGCTGTTTAATGAGCAGATAAGGAAGCAAAACATGGTATACATTCACTATTTCTGCCAGGTTATGCTTCTGCCAGAGAGTTTTTATTATTTTGTTATGATTTACAATTTTGGGGGCAAAAACCAAATCAAAATTAGATCAAATTCTGAATAAAGTGTTTAAGTTGATGACGTTTAAAAAAAGTTACAATAACTGATTGCAGACGTAAATAAAAGATAATACTTCAGTGAGTGCTGAAGAACAACACATTCATACACTGAAATAATGTGTATTTGAACCGAAATCATTAACATTTCTACTGAATAAGAATGTTGTGCTGGTTTTATAGGGTTTCAGACTCTCTCACCAGAGCTGTCTCCATCCTCGGAGACAGAGGAGGTGTCGGAGTCCTCCTCCTCGGAGCTGGACGCCTCCTGCTCGTGCTCCTCCACCTCCATCTCCTCGGCCGTGCTCTCCTTCTTCTCCCGGTCCCGGTGCACCGGCATGGCAGCAGCTCCACTCCAGACTGGTAGACAGAGAGAAACAATGTCATTTAGCAGTTTCATAATTCCATTTTTTAAGGCATTAATTACAATTTTCTTTCTGAACACTACAACGGAGTTTCTTTCGCCAGACATGAAAATAGCATTATTTATTTATCTAGGCAGTTGCTCCATTTTAGAATTTGTTTTAATAAAATTGATTCAATATATTTATACAACCGTTAGAAGTTCAAGTCAAAACGTGCGATGACATTTTTTTATAACATTTTTATATGTATATAAACACAAGAAGGTAGAGTAAAAATGTGCACGTTGTAGTAAATCATATACAGCAATAAATGCATAAAATGTTATATATTAATGTACATATTACAATAAATACAGTGGTGTATTAGTATTAATGCAGATAAGAATAAGGAACACCTGATCAGATGTACAGTGACAAACTCGTCATGTTAGTGTTGTTTGATGAGTGCAATATCAATAATAGCATAAAGCATAATTTCAACACTTTGTTAGATTTACATGTATTTTTGTATATATTTATTTGACTGTGTATTAACCCCAGGCAGTGGTGCAGGGATAGCCACTGACATTTTCTTCCGATCGAAAGATGCCTGAAAACATATACATTCCGTCATTTATCTGCATACCTATAATCGATCATGTTGGAAAATAACGTCTTATACGTTGCGCGAAATGCTGTTATCTCAATGAGTATCCCTAAAAACGAGAATGAACCCGTTTGTCAGAATCAGAATCAGAGGAATTTGACTTGATGTCATGGTGCATACATAAAATATACTGTAGATGGCTTTGTTATATTGCTTGAGATAATATATTAAAAATATAAACTATGCAAAGCAGTTTTAATTGACTGGGAAATCGGGTTTCCTTTAAATAATAAAAATATACAAGTTAAATACACAATAACAAACGAAAACACATCAGTTAGCATTGCTTTAGCATGTTAGCTATTAAGATAGCAGGCACCTTAGCACGACTTGATACACACACATATTAACAAGGACGTTTTAAATAAAACCGTAACTCACAATATGGGGTCGTGCAAGACGTTTGCAAGAGTGTTTAAATAATTCAAAATAAGCTTGAACTTATTTTCCCTCGCTCGGTTAGAATGTCACTCGTGTGTCTCAGCTAAGCTAAAAACAAATGTTCGTTGGGCGCTCTTATTTGTGTTGGGAGCTGTAGTCTTATGTCTTGCCAATGTTCACATAACCTAAGTTCTAAAAACCTGCCGTGAACTACGTTACCCATCAGCCCTGTACCTTCAGGAGGAAAGCTCGAGCAAAACTTGTCTAAACGCGTTTAAAACGTTACCACTAGTTACATTTAAAACAACCTTTGTTTAAAAAGTATATTGCCGTTTTGTTACAATTATACAGTTCTTATTTCGAATAGAGTAAGTAAAGTTAGCTTATTGTTGAACTACTATGACGTTGAATTTATCTGGTATCCATTATTTTGTTTTCCCTCCTGCCTCCTCCGCCATGATGTTTTCTACTGAACAGCAGAGCTAAGTAGCTACTAGCTAACCAGCTAGTTTAGCCTTCAGGCTGCGGACTGTTGTGGAAGGGAGGTGCAATGGATGGATGCTTTGCCCCGCTACGTTTTACATATCTGTTTTAGTATGAACACAATGCGTCGACGTCAATTCACCCGTTGATAAACTCCGCGCTGTGGCGGAGGGCTGCTAGTTCGCAGCGTTAATACATCATCCAGGCGCGAGGGTTTGTCGGTATAGTTACAGATTATCTCGAGCTGTCTGAGCGGCTACACAGCTAGCTTCTCCCTACTGTCTACTATCGCATTCTTGTGTCTCCTGCCCCAGGAATGTTCTCCAAAAAGCCTCATGGGGACGTTAAAAAATCAACACAGAAAGTGTTGGACCCAAAGAAGGACGTGTTGACAAGACTGAAACATCTCAGAATAGTCATAGGTAAGTTACAATAATAATTAAGCAGCTAACAGGTTAGCTTATACCTGCCAATATGGGGATACAGGGAATGCCAAACCAAAACCTCATCGAAAATCACGGAATTAAAGTTGCCTTACAATGAACAGAGAGGCAGCCTTTATATAACAAACTTTAAGACCGGTTCAGATTTCTTTTAGTGTATACGCATCAATTCGGCGTCACACCTGTAGTTCATTGCATGTAATTTGTTCACTTTTATCCCAAATGTATGATTGTTTTTGCTTGTTATTTCTTCATCAGAACGACTATCCTTGACAGTATTGAGTTTTGTGTATACACACTTAAAGTAAATTATGTTTAAAAGTAAATAAGGCCAAGTGTATCCGCTGTCAACGGACTCTATTGAGGTATAGGAGGGTTTAAATGCGTGCTCCACACCTTGTCTAAGTGACAGCTCTATTCAATTGGCAGGTTTTGGAATGGAGTTTGGCTTATGGTCTCTGCATGGATGAAAATCGGATGTATTGCTTTTATTACCCGGTGATAACATTTGATTATGAAGCTGTCTGCAAAACATTTATGTTATTATTCATAATGGCTTGTTGTGATTTCTCCAGGGGCGTGCCTATTTAAAAGTTAGAAATACTGAGTGTGTTAAGATGTGTTGCAACACTATACTAATTGTAGCATTTTGATTGTATGGAATAAAGGAGGTTGCGATGGGTATGAATAAGTAATGGGTGTTTGAGTGCCTATGTGATTTCTGTGTGTGTATCTTTCACTGTTACACACTTGCTTTCACACATGTAGTACACACCCACACAAACAAACTCTGACCGGAGAGGGGAAACTGCCTCTACTATTTCCTCTCTGTGTCCAGTACAGTAGCTCAACTTCCTGTTTCTATTGTGAGAGCTTCTGGGCTGTGTGTGTGTGTCTGTGTGCGGCAGAGAGAGAAAGGGGTGTGCCCCTCTATGTGCACCAGAGGGAAAACAAGACCTTGATAACAATCACAGAGGAAGACTAACACACTTGCACTCACATTGTTTGAGGAGGTAAAACAACTCAGACAGCTGAACAAAATCTAACAACCCAGTTTTACTTATCATGGTGCCAGAAGACCATTATAAGAAAATGGTCACTTAAAGTTGTAGCACTGATGAGGAGAACTGAAGCAAGGCCACTTTAGAGATTTAAAATGACCTGACACAAGAGCCTCCCCTGAAAAATGTTAACCTTTGCCATTTTAGGAAGTGAGCACAAAGAGTGTTGGATACTTTTTGAGTAGTTCATACCTGAGGCCTGTACTACGAAGCCGGTTCAACATAACCTGGATATGTTTGAGTTAGCCGGTTGGCCCAATCCAAAACATACGCGCTCTCGCTAAACTGTACTACGACGCTGGTTATCAAGTGGATCGCTCAAGCCAGCCGTGTCCTATCTAGCTAGGTGCGCGTTCACATGAAAGGGATGGTATCTGGAGCATTCGACCAATCTCAAACACGGACAAGCGTACTGACAGCGCAGCGTCATACTTCCTGAATGAAAAGTGAACTTCAATATTAGTCAAATATGAAGAAGTTAAACTTTAAACATCCATGACTTAAACACTTTATCCAGGATAAAAGCCACATAGCTGCACCTGCAAGGTGAATACAGCTGGTAAAAGAAAAAGTGTTTGAATGCGTACATTAACAGGTTTATTAAATCACTGCCCCGTCCAAGACACGAGTGGATCTGACTTTAATTAGGAGAATTTGACTCGAGTGTTTCGTCAACTTAATGTGTTGCTTAAAATAATACTTCTGCATACAGTATGTGACACTGTGAGTGTTGCACGGCCAGATACGGCTCAGCTGACTCAAATAAGGAAATATATGATACATTATGATGTGATATGATGTGATATGAATGATAATGGGACACATCGACGTCTGCACTCACAGTGCCGCAGACTAATGTTACTCTGATCCGGTTACTTATGTTGTGGCAGATATTTAAGTAAGCTTTCTTAACGCTAATGTTATATTAGTCAGATTGCTCTGAAGATGGGAGGTGATATTCTATTCATTTTCACGTTCACACAGTCAGTTGATTTTGGCCGGCCGTCTTTCCTGCAACGGCAGTTTTTCTGTATTTCCTCTATCCTGTAATATGAATTGATCGCTTTAAACTCCGCACACGGAGCTCTGATTGGTCAGCAGGCGGTGCTTTCACTGAGTTGATCTCTTAGCCTGCCACCTAACCTGCTCCGGAGCAGGTTTGCCGCTCAGCATAAGTTACCATGGAAATCTAGCCTGCTAAAAAGAGAACCAGCGTCGTAGGACCGGAAAGCCCGAGATTTCCCTGAAGTTAGCCGGCTAAGCGAAAATCCAGCTTCGTAGTACAGGCCTCTGTTCTTAAAAAATGTTTGCACAAGAAGCGGTTTCATCCTTTTGCAATCCCTTTGATGCAATCGGGTTATTAAGTAACTGATCCCAAACCCTTTTGGCCCTGCTGCTGCTTGCACAGATATGTTCAGGAAACCATGACTACATGTCTATAGAAGGTTATAATCTAATCATCGTCTAAAAAGAAAGTATTGTTTACAGGCTTTTTCGCCTGGTTTAGAGTTGACCCTACATGCCAACTCCATCACATCGCATTACAAAGTCATTTCCTTCCATTATGATAAGTCAAAGTTAATCTTTCTGTTCCTACCTTAAGTTTCTTAAAGGGGACCTATCATGCAAAATGCACTTTTGTACATCTTTTCTACATGAATATGTGTCCCCGGTGTTCCAGGGAACTCACCAAGTGTCAGAAAACACAACCCTCTCTATTTTCCTCCATACCCAAATCTCTAAAAAAGGGGCTGCAACGGATCTGATAAAAACTGATCCAGATTTGAACACTGTCCTGACGTCAGGACAGTGGCGCTACGGCTATTGGGCCAACTCTCCACCTATCAGGAGGAGACAACCACGGCCATTGCCGTTCGAAAGCGCTGGAGATGCTGTAGTACATATGCCAGGCCTGTAGGTGGTGCTGTTCTCACAGAATCAGCCCTTGCAAAAACAGGGGTAAAAAAGTGAAATGAGGCATGGCTAAAAGGCATGATCTGTTTGGTATTTTGAAAAAAAAGTATAAATATGCCTTATATAGGTATGGTCCTACACTATATTATTATAATATAGCATGATAGGTCCACTTTAAGGAACTTGTTTTGCCGAAAGGGGCCTTATTATGCTTTTGGAGTTTCCACTTCCCTGTAGTGTGTTATATAGGTTTTTGTGCATTTAAATGGCCTGCAAAGGCTGAAATCCCTGTGTTCCCTCCAGAGAGAGTTTCTCTCCAACACACAATGCTTTGCGCACGGACCAATTTCCAAAATCTGTGGCGGAAAATGTAAGGCGGGGCCTATCATATGACGCACACCTGCACACTTGCTAGCCTGTTCCACTCTTTGTTTTCCGAATGCCAGGAAGTATTCTTGCCTCGCTTCTGAAGCAAGATGCTCGGCAGACATGTGCTACCAAGCAAGCGTACTCGCGATTGAGAAACACCCACAGAGTCTGAGATAAGGATCTTTCCTCACCTGCAACTGTGCAAGGTCACTGAGCATTTCCTGTGGTCTCTCTGGAGATCCGATGTTGGGCCACCGGTGTCTTTATTGGAGGGACAGAGTTGAAAGAGGCATTGAAGTGCGGAAAGGTTCCAGGGTCCTATTTGCAAGCAGGTCATTTGATTTAAGAATTGCCTTTGTAAAAATATTATTCTTTCCAATTAGGAAACCTATTTGCCATTGGGGCAGGCGAACACAAAGGAACTGTAGCTCTTGTCATCATACATTCAAACTGCTGAGGTCTGAACTGAAGTAGCATTCAGTGCTTCTACCAAATATTGCATTGTCAATTCACGTAAAAGGGCGACTCAAAAAGGTCATACTGCCTTGGTTCAAATATAAAGCTTTCACAGATCTTCATGTTGTGGTTAAAATGTGGTCGCGTTACAAATGTCAGTCTGTGGAGAAAAAGAGTACAAGGGCAACCAGTATGGCATAGGACACAGATGGCCTCTCTGTGTGTGTGTGTGTGTGTGTGTGTGTACCTGTGTGTGTGTGTGTGTGTGTGTGTGGTGTGTACGTGTGTGTGTGTGTGTGTGTGTGTACCTGTGTGTGTGTGTGTGTGTGTGTGTGTGTGTGTGTACCTGGGTGTCAGTGCATAGCCTGATGTGCTGCTACATGCTTGTGGGGCAGGGCAGTGACTTGGCTTGAGAACCAGAGGGTTGCCGGGTTAAGTCCCGATCCGACCAAGTACAGTGTGTGGCAACCCCCTCCCTCTAATGCATGTTTATAGGCCCTGATTGTGCATGGGTGCAATATAATGTAAAATAGCGAAACATTTCACTTTTATATGAATAGTCTATTTCCTAATGTGTATTTCTTTGACTTTTGACTCTAAACTATCATAGTGGTTGTAGTGGTAGTGTGTTTTATCTCCAGAAACCAATAGGTACACTTGTCATTCTTTATACAGAGTCTTTATCACTACAGTTTGACATTTCACAAGTGTGTTTAGAGAACCTAGATGCTGCAGTGAGGTCACGTTGCTCAAGTATATGTTTCCTGTGGTGAGAAGTCAGAAATACAGTCTTTACAAGACTGTAGCTGTGTTTATACTTCTAAATTTAAATAATTTAGTTCCCATTTACACGGGAACGCAAACGAACCGAATTCGATATAAAAAAAGTCTTGCGTTCACACGGATACGGCTCAATAAACGTGTCCCTTCACACGAGACCGCTCGACCCGCTGAAGACGCTGTAGTACATATGCCGGGCCTGTAAGTGGCGCTGTACTTCCGCCACAAAATACACCAAAAGCAGCGAAGAAGACCCCCGAGCATGGTTGCCGTGGTTGCCTGGTTGCCCTTCTTTTTATTCTCCGCGGTGGATTTAGCAACATGTAGTTCATGTAATTCTCCATGTCCACTTGTTGCTGATGGTTGTGGTAGAGGAGCTGTAGATTTTGCACTAACATCTGTAGCATGGTCAGTAGCAGTAGCTACTGACAGTAGCTACTGACCATGCTACAGCAGTGAGCAGCAGAGGTGGGGAGAGGCGGGGCTATGGCTTAATCGTTATCAGGAAAATGATCGTATAGGACGTACACACGGAGCGGTTTGGCCCCTCAGAGTGTTCCGTCCGCAGATCTATCCACCTTGGGACCCGTTATCGATTTAGGGGTCCGTTTCCGCGTTTCCGTTACGGCCTCGTGTGAACGAACGGGCTATACGAAAGAGAAAAGTAGCGGATAAAACCCGTTTCGTTCCTGTGTAAACAGCACCTTAGACCAGCGGTTTTCAAAGTGTGAGGCGCGCCTCCCCAGGGGGGCGCCAGAGAGCTTCAGGGGAGGCGCAGCGTGAGAAAAAAATTCTGCAGCCAGAGGATGATCTGCGTTTATTCCTGTCTGCATTGCATCCCTGCATCATCTGCCTGTGTGCATCAAAGACGCAGACTCATTGCTCTCACTAAAGTAGGGGAGAGTCATAAGGAGGCAAGGTTGACATTCAGTGTGTTGCCGGGAGCATATAAGGATTTATCCACCATGTTGAAAATGCTAAAACAAATATGTTTAAAACATAAAGATAAAAAGGTTTAAAAAAGTTATTGTTTAATGTTTTAAGGAGGTGACTCTACTCAGCCAATCAAATCGGCAGTCAGTGAGTCAGCACGATGGATTCAAACACACTCACAGAGACGAGACAAGAAGAGAGAAACAGTCGGAGTCATTTCAAATGGCGTGCTCAATAAAGAGAAAGGTAGACAGAGAAAACAGAGCATAATGACATGTTCTCTCACTGGACCTCTTTGAAGTGCAATTGAATACCCCTGCATTATAGGCAACAACAACAATAATAATAATAGCAATAATAATTGGGAGGGGGGGCGCGGCTGTTCTTATGTTGTCTGAGGGGAGGCTCACCTTCCCACACTTTGAAAACCTCTGCTTTAGACTAAACTGGTTTAAGTAATGATTTTAGAATCACACTACTTACATATTACACATATCTGTCAGACTAAAGTCATAATAGCTTCAGAACATTGTCAGAATTATGTCATAAGAGTGATCGAATAGAAAAAAGATTCTAGAGGAATCAAAGTGAATGTGCAGTTTGGAGTTAACCTTGGTGGTCTCCTGCGTTTTTCACTAAATGTTTGTTAGTTTTCATCTTTATTTCCCCTCTGATTTCCCAGAGAACGCAGAGCCGTCAGAGCTGAAACAGTTCTTCGACCTGAACTACTCGCATATCTACTATGTGTTCTTCGAGAACTTTGTCACCATTGAGGTCAGCCTCAAACAAAAAGGTACGTTTTACTCACGTTCAACACGATGTACTCTGATTGGTCAGCTTTTAGAAGTAAGGCAATGCTCTGTTGCTATTAAGACTCGATCACGGTGCTTTGTTCTCAAGTTAGTCTGTGTGTTTCAGGTCACAAGTCTCAGAGGGAGGAACTGGACTCAATTCTCTTCATATTCGAGGTAAAGTATTTCTATGTGACTGTGATGTAGTTTGTTTATAGCCTAACCATAGCTCTTTACTCCTGGTGTTTGCATTTACACTTCTAAAAACATAAAAGTGTAAGTGTCATAAACATTTGTTAGCCAAAGATCTTTTTTCTGCAATATTTATAAATTCCCTTACTTTTGTGTCTAGTTAGCCTTTGTGATGCTATGATGGTATAATACTTATGGGTAGGCCTACAAATAAACGTAATCACTTCACCATTCTATGGTTGTGAATACTGTTTTGAGAGATTGAGAGACCCCTAGTAGACTGTGTTAAAAATAGAAATCCAGAGAAGACTGTTTCTAAGAGGCAACATGACTTCAGAATGGAGCTCTGACTTCCTGTTGGTCAGTACCACAGCACCAGCTGACTCTGACCTCAGACTGAGAGCGCTGGCATTCAGCTGCACTGGACTGGGTGGTGGAGCTTAGAGTAGCCGGGATAAGATAGCACAGTCAGTATGTGTGACCTTCATTTGGCCCCACACAACTCAAAACAAGGCTGGGCAAGTACAGTGAGTACTTGAACAAAAGATTCAAGGTTTCCCCTGAGAGGCATTAGTTAGGAAAAAGATGGACAATAAAATAGAACATTACAATGATGAAATAAGGGATAATTACAGTGATCCAGTCATCATAGGGAAATAAAGGAGGGTTTCCTTTCCATATAATTACCAGCTAGCTGCAGCATAGCTGTATATATCAATCATATACATGATATTATTGATTTTACAATGATCGTATTGCTTGCACTATCAATTGTGAGTTCTAGTAGCAACATTTGGAACTGTGGTGATAGCAATGCAACAAATTGACCAATCAGAATTAAGTATTCAACTAAGCCGTGTAATAATACTTTTTAATCCTACACTGACTCAAATATATTAATATGGATTTTTTTGCAACCAACCAATACAATCAAAAATAAATCAATGGGACAGCAGTAAATAAATACGCTCATTACATAATGGGCACAGGATCAATTCCGACTCAGGGACCATTCACTGAAGTCATCCTCTCCATCTCCCCCTTTCAAATCTGTCTCTGTAATAAAGGCACAAAATGTCATCTTAAAAAGATGGTCCTTAACATCAAAATGTTTCTTTTCCTTTAGAAAATCCTCCAGCTCCTGCCAGAGCGAATCCAGAGCCGATGGCAGTTCCACAGCATCGGTAACTCGCACACAAGCACCCACAACCCTTTCAAACCCGCTACATACATAGCTGTGCAGAATGTGTGCTGCAGATCAGATCCCTGTCAACTAGTTTTGGTTAGAGTATATGGGTCATATTATGTAATGTGAGATACAAACCTAAACTTTGCAGAAGAAGAAAACAGAGTGCCGCTGTTGTTGTCCTGTAATCCTGCATGTTTGTTATATTATTGCCCGGGTTGCTTAGCTTCACCGACACCCCGAAGGATTAGTAGTGCTGGTATGGGTTTTATGTAAGCTTATTACACAGCTATGTGCTAAAGACCTGCAATATTCATTTTATATGATTTCATTGGTTAAAAGATTATTGTGTTGCTTCTGCTAAGAAATATAGTCTGTTCTACTGCGTACCAACTACTGGAACTGGGGCGACAGCAGCGTTACTTAAAATGTCGGCAGCACTGATTGAGGTTTTCTGTAACTTTCCAAGTCTGTCCATTTTATTTTCCATTAACCAGTCTTTAGACACTGCCAGAGCCCATAGTGTGTTCCCTTTAGTGTTCACTTCCTGTCTGTCTTCCTCTACTGTTTACTTCTCTGACGTCCAGCTCTCTGTCTTTAACCTCTCTTTTCACTTGCGCTATCTTTACTTGGGATAGTTTAGCCATCATAATTCCAAAGCTGCTCTCCACAAATATAAAAACGAATATTTAAAAGTATTCCACTGAGTTTTCCGATTTTTTTTTTTTGGGCCACCGCTGATGTGAATTGACCAGACCTCTTTTTCGTGGATTGATATGACTGCACTTAGTCCCTTGATCGCAGCATCCTATTTAGCAGTGGTCTGCTATTAAAAAATAACAAACCTCTGGTATGTCGTATTGGCCAATCAGAATCAAGTATTCAACTGAACACAGATGTTTCACCAGAACAAAAGCGTGTGCAAAATGAGCTTTTGGTGGTTTTAGAGCTGGCTAGCTTTATGCCATTTTACTGTAATTGAATGCTGACATGTGTTTCTTTCTTCAGGGCTGATCCTCAAGAAGCTGTTGCACACTGGGAATTCTTTGAAGGTACACCTTTGACCCGTCATTACCTCTGTCACAGCCCCTACATCCTCCTCAGACGACTCTTTTTAATTGAAAGTCTTACTAAAAAATGAATGAGTAAATGCTGCAAGTAAAATCTGGATCTTCTTCTCGTCTACATTATAGATCCGTCGTGAGGGCGTGCGCCTGTTCCTGCTGTGGATGCAGGCGCTGCAGAGTCATGCCGAGCGGGAGCAGCTCTGCATGTTCGCCTGTTTGATTCCTGGCTTCCCGGCTCCACTCTGCCACGGGACCCCACGCACTCTGGACACTCTGATCAACCCCCCGCTGAGTCTAACAGAGAGTTAGTACAAGTCTTTTACTGCTCCTAGAAATCGTTGATATCCTGGTCACTATTTTCATCCCCATACATTGATTCTACACAGAGACATATGACTTCACATTCAGCAGTATTCATTGTATTATGAATATAAAGTGACCCCGTTTCCCTCCTACAGCTCAGGTCACCCCAGAAGAGATCACCCCATTGGTTCCCCCCCAGTCAGGTGACAAGAACCAGGAAGACCTCACCGCTTACTTTTTAGAAGCGCTACTTAAATACATGGTAAACCAGGTATTATCATCATTCCTTACTAACACAAATTACACCATTGAACATGTTGTAATGCCTTACTAATACACGGGAAAAGCAGTTATTAGGTCTGTTATTTACTAGGGATGGGAATTTGAAAGCAAATGTATGTTAGAATATTCGACCCCCAAAAAAACGGTTAACCGAAATGTACATATCCTATAAAAAAAAATGTGGGAAACCCTAACCTTGAAAAAGTAAATAAATACATGTTCAAATAAGTATAGAAACCAAGTCGAATTTGTCAAATGTATTGAACTGGTGATCACAGTTTGAACAGTTGACAGCTATAGGCCTACAGCTTTCATGCTTAAAACATAACTTGGTTTTTAAATGAAAGAGGGATCATACACGAACAACATAACCGGTTAGGGTAACGTAACCCTATTACAACAGAGATCAACAACCTGTAACAGGGCCTCTGCACAGAATGCAGCTATTCAATACTCATTCTTGTTTAAGAATATGAGCATGTCTACTCGGGGGAGAGGCGGGTGCGGAGGTGATTCACAATCAGGCCAGCTGTAGAGAAGACCCTCTCAGCTGGAATTTGGGCATAAGATGAGGTTTGAGTCTGCGTGATCTGCGTGTAGGGAGGGGCAGCAGCCATATCATTAGCTAGAACTAGCTAGATCTGATGGATTTGGACATAGACGCGAGTGAAGTATAACCGGACGCGAGAGAGAGATCAGCACCTGCAGCTCTGCCCGCTGTGAGGGACCGGTGAGCGGAGCAAAACACACCTTTAGACCTAACACACTTAGCTATGGCACTGTCGTATACATTGAATTATTCCATTTGATAATATGTAATCAACTTCGGCACCCCTCCCAAAAAAAAAAAAATAAAAAATTATAATAACAATATTCATAACTCATATTCGAATACCTGAATTATTTTGAATATTCGATTAATTGTTCCCATCTCTATTATTTACTGATGTTTATCATATTGATGGTAGAGGGAAGTATTCTTCTAATCTCTTACTAGTATCACTAACTCCTTTAACACTAATGTCATCCCTTATTGACTTTATTTCTGTATTTCCTCTTCCTGCTGCTGCTATCATGCACACAGACACACACTGATAACAACATTCTTTTCTAAAAACAATGGTGCTCTTCCCGCTTGACCCTGATTAGTGTGCGTCATGGTCTCTGTATAACACAAGCTTGTTTGTCTGTGTGTGTGTGTGTGTCTGTGTGTCCACCAGGCCAAGTCTCTCGAGTGGCGCTGCAAAGACAACCATGAACGCGCCTTCAGCTTCCTCTTCGGTCACTTCAGGAAGTTTTACCTTCCTCACATCTTTCCCAACTTCGCCATGGAAACCAGCCTTTACAACCCCATACTGGGTCAGTTACATTAGCTCTTAAAGGGACAGTTTATATTTTTTTGAACTCTGGTTGTATGAGGCACTTATGTCAATGTCAATAACAGTGAAAGTGTTCGCTATATTCAGAAAATTGACAACACTTGACCTTGTGGTGAAGCAGCAATACAGTCTTTGTGTTTGACGGGGAACCATATATATAGTCTCCTCAAAGCCACCAAACTCAATTGTTTTTGTTTGTGTTAATGTGTGACTAAGGTTAGTCCAGATTCACCATTTCACAGATTAACACAAAAGTAACTAACCCCAATGAGGCGGTAAGCCAGCAACTCCCATATTTTGCAAGATAAATTGACAGTTTTCAGTCTGGTGGCTTTGATGAGAGCATAGATAACAGCTTCCATCCTTGTTGGAAAGAAAAAACTGTCTCACAAAAGATTTGGCTGTTAAAATATTTTAACTGTATTCCACACTTAATTAATTCCCCCTAAATCAGTAAGCACATGAAGATATTTTGGAAAATGTATTATTTACTATTTTTATTCAAGTTACACTCTGCATCTTCCGAGATACGATATTGCGCCTGTATTACACCCATGTTATACCTCTTATACTCATGTTACACACATGTTTCACTGTTATTACACCTTTGTATCTGATTATCTGTATAGGCCTATACTCCAGGTAATACACTGAATATGAATTAGTACATCATACAACTCCGCTTCAAACAAACTGTAATATCTCTTTCAAAACGACTGGACACTATAAATCCACAGTGCATCGGAACACATTGAATAGTGTCGTTGTATTATTGTAACCATAGATAGCATAACTAAAGATGCTCCTCCGCCCCACAGACGTGCCCCCGATGCGTCCTAAGCCTTACTACAGCGTGGTGCGCAGGGAGCAGGACGGGGGGGAAACGGTGTACTGCACCAAGGAGAGCTTCCTCCAGGCCCGGGTCATCTTCATCCGCTGGCTGGTTTCCTTCTGGCTGGAGCCGCGGCCCAACGCGCAAACACACATCCCGGGAACAGAGGGGGAGAACGTCCCCAAGAACATACAGGTTCATACACACTGTACACACTCTGCTGATAGAAAGCATGTGCCTACAATGGTTCACTGCACATGTCCAATGACCCAGATGAATCAAGGTCCTGTATACAGTACCAGTCAAAAGTTTGGACACACCTTCTCATTCAATGGTTTTTGTTTATTTTCATTTTGTTCTACTTTGTAGATTAATACTGAAGACATCAAAACTATGAAAGAACACATATGGAATTATCTAGTTAACAAAAAACTGTTAAAAAAAATCCAGAATATGATTTATATTTTAGATTCTTCAAAGTAGCCCGCTTTTGCTTTGATGCCAGCTTTGCACACGCTTTGCTTCTCCCTCTACTGTATTTACAGACACGTTTGACTCCAGCTTGACTTATTGTTGAACCTCCACTGATATTAGATCATCATTATTTTAAAGGCTTCACTTCTTGTTGTTGAGAAAAAACGACTATGTGTAAACTGCCAATGTAAAAGATCCATGTGATGTTCGGTGAAAAGGATATTAAATAATATCAAATTGTCCGATATTTACACAACAGCAAAATATGACAAAAAGTCACTTTTAAAAACATTTCCAAAGGACAGTATTTTCTGATTTCGCTGTATTGTCCCGCCCCCTCCACAGCGTGCAGCAGCAGGACTGGCGGCTCGCTCGGCAGGCAGCTCTGAGGACTGCGGCGGAGGCGGGCTCCGATTGGACGCCCACCTGGAAAGTAGCGGGTGCTTGTCTGGGTCGGGCGGGGGCAGCATGGGGCTGTCCGGGGGTCTGGGGTCCGGGTGCGAGCCGGAACAAAGCCACTCCAACACCTCCACACTGACGGAGAGAGAGCCCAGCTCCTCCTCGCTCTGCTCCATGGATGAAGAGCAGCTCACGGACATGGAGGTGGTGAGGAGGGTCCTGACCTCCTCCAGAACCAACGTCAACTTCATCACCGAGATCTTTAGACAGGTGAAGGAGAAAAGAAACCTTTTCAGGGAGTGGGGAGGGTCCTATGATTTCAATCTTAAATGTTAGGTTGTGTCTGCAGTACATTTAAATTAAATGTAAACACTTATTACTTATAGATATTTTTGTCCAAAGTCTTTTCGTTCAGAATACAAACTCATATTTTACAAAAAATACAAGTAAAACCAAATAAAGAAACAGGTCTTATCATATGCCTTACATTTTAAACGAGAGAAAAAAAGTCAAATAATAACAATAAGTTACATTGAAAATACTATCATATTTAATTTGATATCAAATGAAAGCTGATTACAAAGCAGTGCTGAGCAAAGGGGTCTGAGATATGTCCTCATATGGCTGCAGTAGATCAGGTGGATTTAATGGCCACATTCAAGTCACATCTTTCTTTCTCCACCTATAGGCCTTCCTCCTCCCCATGTGTGAAGCTGCGGCGATGCGTAAAGTGGTGCGTGTTTACCAGGAGTGGATCGCCATGGAGGGCAGGCCAGTGTTCATGAAGGAGCCGGAGGAGGGCCCCTACCCCCCCACTGGCAGCCTGGACTCAGGCTCCCAGCTCGGAGACAAGGAGGACGAGGCGAGTTGTATTAGTGTGTCTGGGAGAGAAGGGGGAAGGGGGGAAGGGGACACAAATAAGAAAATATTTCTGATTCAGAGTTGGGTTAAGTAGGTAACAAACACAAGGGATTTGCTTACGTTTAAATGGGCCGTAGATAAACACAGTAAGAAGAGTCAATTGTGGAAAAGGAGCAAACACTTTAATAAAAACTGTTTTGTGTGTGGGTTAGGGTTAAAAGGGATTAAAGTTACTTAGCAAACCTGTGTCAGCTATACTCAAAGTACATATTGCTTACTGTTTAAGATTTAACCTTACACTTTTTTTATTGACTCAAAAACGAGAAATATTTAACATTTACATTTCTTCAATTAACACTGGAGGTGGCGTGCAGTCCCAATTTTAAATATAATTTTTTCACAAATGATATATTTAGTAAGATAGAAAATGTGTTTCACAGAGAATGTGTGTGAATGCCTGAATGTGGTTAGGTCATTATATCTTACTTTAAATGTGTTCTCTTCTCTCTCCCTCAGGGAATGAACAGAGCAGTGGATGAGGAACTGCTGGAGTACAGCGTCCATGCTGGAGTTCAGACCACACTACAGGTGTGTCCCTCACACACACACACACACACACACACACACACACACACACACACACATCCCTTCATACACACACATTCTCAGTCTCATCGTTGCAGTGTCAAGTTGTTACATTTCCTAATTGTAGTATCTCGTCTCCTTCTCAGGTATTCATCACCCACTCCTCCAACGTCTTCCTTCTGGAGCCAGCCAACGACATCAAGATCCTTCTGGAGGAGCACGTGGACATGTGCAAGCGCGTCCTGAACATCTACCGCAGCCTCGTCATGCACGAGACCATGGACCAGAAAACATGGTAAAAGAAATACCTGAAAGATGATTTACCTCCTGTTTTTCCATCATCATTTCATTTGAGCTATTGTTTGTATTTTCCTATAAATTGGGATTTTTAACACTGTTTCAGGTTCCAAAAAAGACAAATGGGTTTTCTTGCCTGTTCCTGCACTGTTTGTATTTTATGTGCGTGTATTTTTAATTGTGCAAAAATTCTTTAAAAAGATCTTGTACAGGGACGACAACACAAACATTTAATGTCTTGATTCAAATACGTTTCAAAAATGCGATCTTATTGGGGGAAATCTGGGAAGGTAAAGAAATGATCTACATGACTTTATATGAATGAATAGTGTTCTTTGATTACAGGGAGCAGGCTTTACTGGTTATGCTGAGGGTGACGGAGTCTGTGATGAAAAGGCCTCCATCCATCATGCCTCAGGGCAAGAAGAACAACACGCTGTCAGGCAGGCTGGCCGGACCCATCTTTCAGGTACACATATTTTTACCAAAAAGAAAAACATGTTTTTGAGGTAAATTAGGTTTAATTGTGCCGAGAAGACTTGTATTGAGTTTCAATGAGTAGAACGCTGGATTCCAGCCTTTCCTAATGAGGCTCTCTGTCCTCTCTGTGCTCAGACGCTGATCGTGGCGTGGATCAAGGGGAATCTGAACGTGTACATCAGCAGAGAGCTGTGGGACGACCTGCTCTCCGTCCTCTCCTCTCTCACCTGCTGGGACGAGCTGGTCACTGAGTGGTCTCTCACCATGGAAACGCTCACCAAGGTACTACAGTGGTCTCGGCCATGTTATCCTCCAGATGTATGCCTAAACTGGGTATGGTTATAAGTTAATCAGATACGATTTCATTAGATATTTGCTCTCACACGTTGTCTGAAAGAGCTTTAGTTTACACTCACCGGCAGCAACACTACCGGTTGCTATGCTACAGCAAACAGGTTTTCTGTCTTTTTTTATCACTGTTTTTGTCTCAAAAACAAGCTTCTCCACCAATTTCTACAGTGACGTCACCAGTGCTTTTCTGAAGGTCAAAATATATATTTTTTTTAAAAAGGCGAGGCGCTCTGAAATGAAGCTGCAACGCTTTTTCTCCAGGCGGCCCCATGTGACGGCATGCGCTCTGTTCTTATTCAGTTTCAAGTCAGAATGCTGAGAAAAAAGTCCGACCTGACCACTTTCCTCACATGCTTTGGTTAATGTTTACTCTATGAAAACATTCTTCCTCTGCATGAGAAAGCTTTTTGCCTTGAGCAGTAGTTTAAGCCACACCAGTTCTGTTGCTGCCATCTGAATCAGTAATGTAACATTAAATGTGTGTGTGTGTGTGTCTCAGGTGTTGGCCAGGAACCTTTACACTGTGGATCTGAATGAGCTGCCTCTGGACAAACTGAGTGAACAGAAACAGAAGAAGCATAAAGGAAAAGGTCAGTGAGTCATTAGAGAGCAGTGGTGCAATGTAACAAAGTACTGTATGTTAGTAAATGTTTACAAATCTTATCTACCTAATCTCATCTGCACATTACACACTTTCTTTACACACAATATCAGTGCATAGTTACAGAAAGATGTCAAATATGTCATTACATATGTAACACTTAGTGTGCATAGAGAAATGAAGTCCCTCTCCATTCTCCTCCACCAGGCATTGGCTCAGAGGGTCAGCGGCAGATTCCAGACCGTTCCTTCTCCAAAGGCTGGAGCAGAGACCAGCCGGTGCAGGCGGTGGCCATGAGGCAGCGCAGCGCCACCACCGCCGGGTCACCTGGCATCGAGAAGGCCCGGAGCATCGTCCGCCAGAAGACTGTGGGTCAGTATCTCTCCCCTCACACCTCTGACCTTCTGCGGGGGAGATTAAAGAAAAGATAGTGCTATCAGGGCTGCCATCGACCAGTCAATTCAAGCCATTAATCGACTAGTCTTTGCGTTTAATCGGAATATTAATAACATTTTTTGTCTTCGCATAAAAGGTTTCCGTGAAAGGCTTTTACACGTACATAGCCCATTTGAGTCACGTAGCACAAGCTGTTAGCGACAAAGCAAACTGCAGAATCGCTTGAATAGTTAATGTGTGTCGAAACAAGCAGCAAGGACACCGTTAAATCAATTAACATGTAATCAATGAAATACACTTGTTGGAAGAAAATGCCGATTCACATTAAGCCCTCAACATGGAATGAAAACTTGAATCTTTCCTACGATGCCACTCTTCTCATATTATGAGAAAGAACTAACCATTGTCGAGAATAAGTGAGTTCTTTGTCTCGTTCACAAATGAAGCCGGCTTTTAAGAAGGTGTGCTCCGACAGCTAGACCTGGAAGGCACATCTTTGCTTGCAGTTTGCTTGTCACCTTCTCGAGGTCGTCCTTTAAACGTTCAAATGATCTCACACTATGGTTTCCCTGCCTGACATAATACCTTAATGTTCCAGGCGTAGCTCCCACATTAAGTGTGGGTGGTTTTCCAGCAAACGTGACAAAGCACACGCCCAGAGGACGTTTTTCTTCCTTCGACTAATAAATGAATGAAAAATTGCTCGACTAAGACCTTTTTAGCTAACTAATGTTTGGTCGACTATTAGTGCTCTCAGGCACTGTTCTGTGCAAGTGTTGAGGCACACGTGTGGCCCTTCTTTCCTGAGTGTATTTAAGAAGGCTTCTCCTTCTAAAGTTATTATTATTTGACGGGACATCTGCACTTTTTTATCCTCCTGCTGAAATGGACATGAGGTATGCATACTGTCAGGGCTGCAGAATTGCAGATTCTTTCCTTGCTTAAGCATCAAAGTCTAACATGTCTAACAGTCTAACTCCTCCTGTAGGAAATGAGTCCACGTCTGCTAACCAACATTCTTGCAGAGCTGCAGTTGTTTTGTCACATTTCTTCAGTTGACTATTGAACTGTATATTTCATAGACTTGGTCAGACTTGCATGTTGTTGTGACTGTAAGTAAACAGTGGGTCTGACAAATGTGGAGTATTGTGGTTCTAAGAGGAGACATGAGCTGTAGTGCGTCGAGCTGCCACGCCTCCCCCCGTCTTCCCTCCAGATCCTTCCCTTTCCCTGTTTCATTCTATTCCCTCCCTTTAACCGTCATCTTTCTTATATTTAAATCTCTATTTTCTGGTCATGTTTTCATCCCTTTCACTTTCCCATCCTCGCCCATACATCCACTTTTCGTCCCCTCACCTCTTCAACATTCCTCTCATTTACTTCCTCTCCTGTCTCACACTCTCCCCCCTTTTATTCTGTCCCTTCCTCGTCTCTTCTCCCCCCTCTTGCAGCGCTGCGTAGCTGCTCTACGGGGGACTCTCTGCTGTCCTCAGCCTTTATCCGCAGTGCTAAGAGTGCTCCCACTCTGGCTCCGCCTCTTCCTGTCCTCCTCCACCACCACCACCCTTTACTACCCCCCCTTGCTGACCAGCTGGCAGGTACACTCTCTTTGCACTGCCTGTCTGCCTGCCTGCCTGGAAGCGTTCTCTTCGTCTGTCAGAGATTGAAACTTGATGTCTGTCCTCTCGTCTCTATCGATTTGATTTGTTTCATTAGTGGAACAGTTTGCATGGAATCATAAAGTCCTTCCCCTTTGGACCTGTTACAGTGTGATTCTTTTCTTTTATGCTTTAACATCAAATATGTCTTTTTCTGGTGAAATACTCTCTTTGTTTAGTTTGCATGTGAAATATGGATGATCATAGTTATTTTATTTTCAATACTCTTTTTAACCATTCTTCTACACAGTTCCCCAATTTTGTATGTCTTTGTTTTAGCATTTGGTGGTAAACTTGAATTTTGCCAAATGAGAGAATAAAAAATGGCCTTGACGACCCTTTAGAATGACATCTGCAGTTGGTAGTTAAAGATATGCAATAACTGTTTTTTCTAAAATAATGAATCACAAATAAATCACATAACCAAGTTGGACCAAGAAAGCAGAGGAACTTTATATTTCCAGTCAATGCGGAGAAATGGGCACAAGCTGTTAGCAGTTAGCAAGTGAGCAACAGCACATCTAATCCATGACAATAGTCTGCACTTGTTAAGGAAAGGCATTTCTCTGAACCACGCCCAGTTTCTTGAGGAGTGAGAGACAGTGCATAGGGTCACCACTGTAGGAGCAGAGAGTGCTCACAGTGTGATAGCAGCAGAGAGAAAATGCCCTGTGTAGTACACATTCACACTCTGTGACGGCAGCTTTGTCAATGCTTCAGATAAGTGTAAAAAACAATTCTGATTTAAAGCCAATAATTCAAAAATGATTTCATAATAGAATAAACAGCCCTCTGATTTCTCTTACCAGTTTTTCTTTCAATTATATATTACAACACTACATATTTTTGTATTATCTCCCCCCTAAAAATACAAGTAAATCATTTGTTTTTGATTGACAGTGATATAAATGATGATTGATTTTATAGGTAGATGAACATAGGTTGTGTATGTCTCTGTTTCTGTTGACTTGATGCATGAAACTTGCCAGTGTTCCAGTCTGCTTGCTTGTCCCCTGCACATTTGACTAACCTGCCTGCTCACATGCATGTCCCTCTGTCCTTTAACCTGCTGCCTGCGTACATTTCAAATGACAAGCATTTATATCAACTTTGTTTCTACGCCCTCTTCGTTGAGTTCTCTATTACAGATGTGTGTGAAGTTTCATTTGCCTTGTATTCTTGGGATGGCATTTTATTCAATTCCCTTCTTTTTTGTATGCAATGGTGATGCTTTTACTTTATCATGTCTTCTGATCGATTCATTTTCTAACTATGATTTTCCTTATTCTTTGTGTGCGTTTTGTCATGAGGTCTAAAAGATCATTCAGGCTCTCTAAAAGTTGCCTTTTTTTTTAACTCTATCCAAGTGAAAACTGCCAAATTGACATAGCAAATGTTTTTACAGGCCAGTCAAATAATAAGCTTAACATATTTTCCGTACAAATCCAAAATGCGATTTATTGTTTGCTATCACAGCCACAATTCTGCTCTGAATCCTATTTATATTTGATTTCACTTTTAGGCTAAATCAAATAAGGACCAAGAGCTACATTATCTTCAAATATAATTATAAAATATAATACAAAATATATATATTTTTTATTTTTTTTAAACAAAATATTTTATTTAATTTTTTTTATATAATAAAAATTAAATTCTAAAATGTTTGAACCCCCAGAGGTGACAAAGGACTCAGTTTTCTACTTAAAAGTAGTAATGCCACATTTGAAAAGTAAATGTCCTGCTATAAGTACTGTAAAGTGTTATCACTAAATTATTACGCAAAAGTTAGATTTTATTGTTGGATTATAGCTGCTTAACTTTACTTAACTTAAATGTTGCATCTGGTTGATCTTATTTTTCCTAGTCTAAATACTGCCGGATAGTAATTTTACCAAAGGATCAACGTTTGTCCTAACCTGTAATATGCATCCCAAATAATCATGCTAAACTGTTTGTTGATTATACTTTTTTACAATACACTGTATCTAAATATTCAACTTAAAGAGCAACTTGCAGGTTAGAGACCCCAGTGAATAAATGTGTAGGAAAATGATGTATACACTAGATTTTCCCCAAAAGATACATAAATATACACTACAGTGACATCTGGCGTCGTTTTTGTAAGACATTTTTACTTCCGCATAAAAAAAGACCACCCGCGTGTGACGTCACATCAGGGAGAGTGGCCGGTCTATCGTATTAATAAACATGGTTCACAATGCTAGTTTTGACACAGAAGAGGTTGAAAATGTATATTCGTATGCATATGACGGACCACAACCTTAGAATTATGAGCCAAGAGACCAGGAGCAGCCAAGGATTAGAAGAAATAACGGCCATCGGAGAGAAATGGAGCTGTGGTGTGAGGAGAACCAGTGGAGAACTGGGCAGCTGTCTTGGTGACTGACCGGCGTTAGCTACAGTTAATGTTAGCTAACGTCGGTCACATCACAACATTGTAAAGTTAGCTATCATATATCAGGCTATAACTAAAGTAATATAGTAACGTTACTGGCAGGACTGTTGATACTGATCCATAACAGAAACTAATGCGCAAGTATCAGCCGTATCTCGCGTTACCTAATGCAACTCCACACTACGTCATACGCAGCGTCCACACGGTGGCGTGCGTTGAAGCTTGCCGGTGGGCGTGTCTGAAACTCGACCAACAACCAATCACATGAATCCCCCGCCCCGGACACACAAGCACGCGGTTTGATTGTCTAGAGCTTGTACTGGCATATGATTTGATTGGCTGATGCTTCCGTCGAAGCTTAAAAAGTTGAACTTTGCTCAACTTTTGAAGCGAGCAACGCGAGCAAACAGAAGCAACGCTACCACAATGCAGTTCGACAAAGCGTGACGTCACCCCATTCAAAGTGAATGGGCAGAAGCGTTGAAGCTTCTGCTTCCATGTGGACAAGCCCTGTGGATGTTACGGCCCGTCCACATGGCGTCAAATCATATGCCAGTACAAGCTCCAACCGCGTGCTTGTGTGTCCGGGGCGGGGGATTCATGTGATTGGTTGTTGGTCGAGTTTCAGACACGCCCCCCCCACCGGCAAGCTTCAACGCACGCCGCCGTGTGGACGCTGCGTTACGGTGCTGTGTACCGGAGGGGAGAGAGAGAGGAGCGAAGGGGGGGAGAGAGAGAGAGAGCAGCGAAGGGGGGGAGAGAGATGTAATACGGTTTCCTGATAAACGTTTAGTTTGATAGGCCTCAGCTGTGGAGAGTATGTGCTGCAGGGAGGTGGATGCACCTCGCACAACACACCCAGGAACGAAAGCTAGCTCCAGTCCTTTTCCTGTTAGGGAAACTGTGGACTCGATGTCCTGACAGGTCATCAGCTCACCATGATTAAAAATGGTGAAATGCAATGTAAAATTACCGAAAAAACACCAGCTCACTAAATCACAACCACTCAAACCAACTACAAACTACTACCGCGGATTGGGCAGAGAAGGAGTCCGAGAAAGTTGCTCCCCCATGTGACGTAATATGACGCAGTTTTTAGTAGCAGAGCTCAAAACGTCTCCTTTCCCTCTGAATTCCTGCCCTTATGTCTCGTAAAACATATCAAATCCTGCATTCACTTTTTTAATTGTAATTTTCAGGCAAGGTTAAGCATAAATCTAGTAAAAGAAACAACCTGCAAGTTGCTCTTTAAGTTAGGTGGAGTTAAGTAAGTTAAGCGGTGTAAAAAGTGAATATTCACCTCTGAATTGTAGAAGTAGAACTAATTGATAGCAGGAAATGGAAAATTACCTCAAGTACAGAAGCACATCATTTGAGTAAATGTGCTTATTTACTGTCCACCACAAAGAATCAAAGGAATACTATTCATATTTACTTTGCTTTATGTTTTGGGCTCTATGCGTTTGCAATCTTTTATTTTAGGTGTCTTTTTCGGTCTTTGTTTGTTTCATAACTGTGTTTGTGTATATTTGAGTTTACATGTCTCCTCTCCCTCATACCCCTGCACTAACCTCACTCTCCTTCCTCCATCTTCCTCCAACCCCCAGACCTCGAGGACCCGCCAATCACACTGACAACCCGCTCCTCTCGGATGCGCCACTCTTCCCAGAGCGACGAGGCTCCTCCCACTTCCTGCTCGGAGGTCTTCCAGGGAGTGGCTTGTGACCTGGAAGCCGCCGCCCCTTCCTCCCTCCCGAGGAGCAGCAGTGCCTCTGACGTCATGGAGCCCTTCATCGCCGAGCGGGTCAAAGGTGACGACCCCGAAACGAATCCCACTTTGATCCAAAACCCCCCCCACCAACACCTCTCCACAACTTCTTCTTTACTCGCAGTCAACAGCCACGCAGCTCGTCCACTCTCACAACCCCTCACCCACTCCCCCTCCCCTTTAACCTTGTCCAATGGCGTTGTCTCGTCCCCCTCAGAGGGACCAGAAAATGCTAGTGATTACGAGCAGTTCTGGCAGCAGATTGGCTCTGAAAGCAGAGGTTCTAGTTCAGATTGGGTTAGCGACTGGGATTCAGCATTCGCCTTGTCATCTGAAAAAGAGATTGATATAGAGGAAGGGGAAATGGGGGCCGGGGTTGAGGAGGACGATTTATTCTCCTCAATTAGGGACTACCTCACTAACAAAGGAAATGAGAAAAAGGAAGGATCAGCAGAGGGAGAAGTTCCTGGTCATGTAGTAGAAAACAGTGTTGTAACTTTGACAGTTCAAACAGGAATCGCTAGAACACAAATGGAATACACGGGTCAGGCAGGAGAGGTGAGACAGGTGGTGAGGGAGGACAGACAGGTAAGTCAATCAGTGAGGCACAGCAGTGTGGACTCCACTGAGGAGAATGAAGGTGAGGAGCGGAGCATCTACGAGTGTCTGGAGTTGCAGTGTCAGTGGCCGTCACCCAACGCTAGGGGCAATGCTAGCTTAGAAAGACAAGCTGCGGATAAAAAGGGAGCAGGAAGTACAGGGAAAGCAGAAGGAGGAGAAGGGAAATGTGATGGATTAAGGGAAACGGGTGAAGAGAAAAAAGAGGATGGGTCTATTTTAATAAAACCTGACACTAACATGTTAGAATCCAGCACCGAATCAAATCCAACTCCCCAAACTTCAGACCCGACAAAAACTAAAATGTCCCGCAGTAGCGCCAAGAGGCACTCCGGTGGTGTTCATGTCAGCTTCCGGCCCTCGACTGAGTCTGTGCAGTTCCACAACCCCTTGGAGAGTAAAGAGGCCCACTGGAAATCCAGGCTGCGGCGCCTCAGTCACTTCCATACATACAGCAACTCTGCCGGGGAGAGGGTGGTATCCGGAGCTGGAGCGGGCTCAGGGGCAAAGCAGGGAGCAGGGGGCTCAGGTAAGTTTGGCGCTGTGACTGGGATTAGTAGCCACAAAGCAGGGGTGCATGACAAATCAGCCTCTGGGACTTTTACGGATAACTGCGGGTCAGGAAATGCCGCAAATAGTGGGGGCCTGGAAAACTGGACTGGGACTGGAGGGGACAAGGACAAGCAAAGCCCCGGATCCTGCTCGGGATCCAACCCGGGCTCCGAGGCTCACGCAGAGCTGGCGTCCAGCAGCTCAGGTTTCTCCGGCGTGTCGTCGGGAGTTCGCGGGCGCCTGGGACGCTCCGCCTTGCGATCGCGAGCTTCCCGCTCACGCTCACAGGAGCCCGGCAGCACCGCCTCACGACACCACCAGGGGGCTCTTCTCGGCGGCGTTTATAAGTCTGTCGTCCACGCTTTGTCTTCGAAGCCACGGCCCCGAGGCCAGGGGTCCTCCCAAGGCTCTTCGCCCCAGAGGCAGGGACGCGCCGCCATGGGTGACGCGTCGCTCAGGGACCTGTACTCCCACGTCCTGGGCTACTTTGGGCGAAAGACGACAGGTGAGGGTTGCAACGAACGAACCGTCACAAAGGACACAACTTCTGGGAAGACATACTCACAAACACCAGCAACTCTCTTTTTCTTTTTGGCTGTTTTTTATCTGGTTTGTAATGATGGAATGATGTTTTTTTTTTTTGGCTGACACTCATCATCTTGCTGCTGGACTGAAATTCAAACTCCTTGTTGATGTTTTTCCTCTTGAACGTAGCCCCCCCTCCAGCCTGCCTCCTCTCAAGGACCCCCATCCCCTTACTCCCATACCTTCCCACCTGTTCCTCTACCTCGGAAGCCCCCTCCCTCCTCCCTTCCTCCTCCTATCCTCTTCCTTCTAAGGGCTTTGGGATTTTTTTAACCTTCTCTCCTTCATTCCCCTCTTCTCCACCACCTCCACCCTCTACTCGATGTTGCATGCGGCCTCCTCGCGCCTCCTTCGCCCTCCTCCCCAGAGTCCGGCCCCCTCTTCAGCTGCATGGGAGGACACGGCAGTTTACAAAAAAACACGACTGTCTGTAGCAAAGATAACATTTCAGATAAATAGAAAACAGACTTGTCTTTACACGAGAGGTGACAGAAAGCACGCAAACGTTTTTGTTGCATATACCATCAGAGCTTTCTTATTCATGTACATAAACAAAAAAGTATATCTCTTATAAAGTAATAAAAGCATAACGATTTTAGAGTAGCAAACATTAGTTTATATGTGAACATGCAGTTCATTCTTAAGCCACTAGAGTGCAGCATTGGACCTATGAGAATATTTATTATTCCTCACTTATCCACACAGAATTTGAATCCATAAGAATAGGTGTACACTTACGAAAAAAATGCCATGAGATATTATACAACATGAAAAATGCACAATTGATTCGTGATAAGGCATTTTCACAACAGCTTGTTCTCATCTCTGGCTTCAGAGCTTGGTTTAAATGATTTTGTCAATAAGATCACAGGTTCGATAGCACAGCAATTCATCACCTGAATCTATCTTGATGTGGAATCACTGTTTCCAAGGACCCTTTTCCCCTGTCTTATTTCCTACAAACAGTTTATCATTTGTCTACTTTTGTGCCAGATGTGTGGAATTTGCCAAAGTAGAATAATATTATTTAACAGGACTTTTCAATCAATCAATATTGAACTTGACTTGTATATTTTTGCAATCACATTAGTCTGGAGATCCATGCAGTCTGGAGTCCATGCAGATATGATGTGCTCTGACTGTCTGCTTGTCTGTCTGGCTGTGTGTTAAACCTCTTAAACTCGGCAAGCTAACTGTTATGCCTGATCCTAGTTCTATGAACACAGTTGGAGTCCTCTATAAGCTCAACTACACAGATCATAGCACTAACATGGATGATCTATGCTCATGAGATTACAAAACCACATTGTAATCCTGCTAGTTATTTCTATTTTTTTTAATGTTTTATTAACAAGATTTAAATGTATGGAAGGTAATACAGTTACCTTTTTTTGTTGGTATCCTGATTATGTAATCTTGTTACATGTAATCTGTTACTCTTGTAAGGGGGATATACTGTAATGTTAATTCTTGATAATAACACAGCCACAACTCAAAAGACTAAAAGGAATTGTTGCACTAGCCTCTGTGTTTGAGAACAGGCTAGCTTCTCCACTGAGTGATGTTTAATACACTTTTCAGTACATATTGAGTTTGAACGCAGCCTGTCTTGTTCTGTAGCAAGTGGAGGTTCCTTTAATCTTAACTGAAACTGTGCAACAAGGTGACATTTTCCTCAGCTAGGGGGCAGCAGAGTACAGATTTAATAACTAAGATGTATTGATCAACTCCCTGGTGTTTAGGTCTGGATGATCAGACTCAGGTTTTAAACATCAGTCTGTTCAGTAGGCAGCGTATTAAAGCTCTGATAGTTTACTGCTCTCTGCTCTGAGTTCATACACTCACACTGACTGCTGTCATTGCTACCAAGCTAACAACAACATGGTCAACATAACTGCACTAATGTAGCTCCCGATGTGCTGCCTGTTCGGCCCTAACAAGGTGAATCTCTCTCTCCGTGCATGGTGTGAATTAACTCCTGCATTGCTTCTCTGGTGGGTTTGCCTGCTGTGTTGTCGCTTTTATTTAACAATCAGTCTTTTGGCTTACTTCCAAGGCCGACAGTACATACACATCAGGACGGTTATTACATTTAAGACAAAAAATACCGTTTGTTGTATGGATATTGTAACATTTAATATAATTATCAGCAGCAATGACTTAAAAATGTCATCTTATCCCTGATATTCTGGTACACATATATTATTTTAGCGAACATCAGCAAATAAGACTTGATTATATCATGGAACTCATTTTTTTGTTTATTTTCATACGTTTTTTCATCATTTTTGTGCTTTTGTGTATTGTGGAACTCTCCATCTTTGACTATCATCCTATATCTGCCTCTAGCTAACAAAGAGGAGGTGGTCCATAAGGCTCGTCCCGTCTCCAGTGACGTGGGAAGCACCAACCCAAACTTCTCCGACCTCATGGATGAGTTTATCCAGGAGAGACTAAGGGCCAAAGGAACAGCCGTGAGTAACACACTGATTTCAAGTTTAAATAAAAGAAAAAGAAAAAGAGCAACCAATCACGGCGGATGATTGAAAAACAGTGTGTGATTTACTAAAGACAGGGAAATACATTAAAACTGTGCTTCTTTTCTTTTCCGACACACAGGGTCGCCGTGGCAGCAGCCCAGGAAGCCTGGAGGTTCCCCGGGACCTGCCGGAGCTCCTGGAGGCAGGTCACAGTCCTGGATTTCGGGCCTCAGACGATCACCGGCCTATCGATGACCCGGGCGTTCCCTCAGAGTGGACGTCCCCTGCGAGTGCCAGTGGCTCTGATGTCGTCAGCTCAGACAGCCAATCAGACTCCTTCAATGCCTTTCAGTACTCCACCTGCAAGTTTGACAGTAAGGAAGTACACCCGTTGTTTGTTTGTTTTTTCCTCCGCTGATTGGTTGTTCATGATCTGTCTGCAGATTATCTCATGTACTTCTGAACCCATCTCCCTAATATTTGTCCACAGTTATGAATGTATTATAAATAAGATGGTGCAGGGAATGAGTCCTAAACCCGGGAATGAGCTGGCATTTTAGCACTTCCGGTTCCAGTTTAGAATTGGTTTAGGTTTGGTTACATGCCAGAAACAGGATCTGTGGTGAACACGTTTTTTTGTATTGTGTTCTACAACATTAAATACATCAGTAAATACACCACCCGTAAAGGTCAGAAGCTTTACCTGTCTTAAAAACAGAGCTTCATAACAAGTGGCTAAATGAAACTACTAAACGTAATTGCAACAAAGATTAGCCGTCTTTAGCTTAGCTGTTTTTACGTGAAGTCATGTGATTGCCATGTAGTTAAAACATGTAAAAGTGGTGTTAATATGTGGTGATTATTTTGCTTAAAGGTGGGGTAGGTAAGTTTGAGAAACCGGCTCGAGATACACTTGTTGTTATATTCCATGGAATGCTCTTAACATCCCGATAGCAATGAATATCTTAAGTGCTTTGACAAAAAATCCATTAAAAAATGTCATCTGTGGAAGCCGTAGTACTGTAAAAAGCACGACCAATCATTTTAGCCGGCCCGGCTAAAATAACTGGATGGCCTACCTGCCTGTCAGCCTTCCATCTGTGCACAAACTTATCTCGTGCCCTCATTGGTCATGTGCGCGTTCGTGTGTGTTGGAGGAGGGGCTCTATAAGGAAGTGGCAGATTTGTTCCGGTTGTGTATTTTCAAATTCTAGCGATCTCGAGCCGGTTTCTCCAAAATTACATACCCCACCTTTAATAATGTGTAAGTATTATATAGTTGTGTTTATCACAGAACTTTTTTTCTGCAAAATGTCTAAATATCCAATACCGAATACCGGCTAACTTCTGGGAGCGGCCGCTGCCCAGCGCCCTTGAGCGCTTTGACGCAAGAGAAAGGGGCTATGTGGACACAGGCCCTTACTCTGTTGTAGGCCAGATATTGGTCTTGTCATAAATCGTCAATCCAAAAAGAAAAATCTTTGTAAGTTGCTGTTATGGGGTATAAATATATGTCCATTATTTGCATTGATTTGAAAATCTTGCAAGCCAAAGAAAGAACTTTATAATGATCAACTTTGTTCTTTGTTGTAGACTTCACTTACAGTTCAGAAGCTGGTGGAGGAGGAGGTGGATCTGGGGGAGGAGGGCGAGGAAGCTCATTGGACCAGGACAGCCTGGGAGGAGGCGGGGTCGGGGACGAACACGAAGTAGCAAGTTTGACGACACTTCACATCGACTCGGAGACCAGCAGCCTCAGCCACACCGTCACTGTCACTGGTATTCACTCAGAGATCTCTCTTGAAGCTTAATATCCACACCCACAGACTAAACATTACATACATATCATACACCGTGGATGTTAATTTATATATAATTGTTTAAATTAAAGAGGCCCTATTATGCTTAGGGATGGGGTTCCTGCAGTGTGTTATATAGGTTTTTGTGCATGTAAACTATCTGCAAAGGCTAAAATCCCTGTGTTCCCTTCAGAGGGAGTTTCTCTGAAAAATATGACATATCTTTTATAGATTAATGTCTAAATTTAACTTTTAAAGCCAGCAATGAGGTGTAGTGTCAGATTTTCAACACCCATCATTCACATTTCAATCACTTCAGAAGCAGCTCTACATTTTAGCCAGTAAATCCTGAATTTAGCAAGTAATTCTGTCTCCTGGACAGTTTTTCAAATGTGTTTTTCCTCTCCTCATGTGTGTAATATATCAATCTTTGTCCAGGTTCTGAAAGTGCGTCTCCCATGCATTCCCTCGGGGGTTCTCGCTCCCAGACACCCTCCCCGGCCACGCTGACAGCAGACCACGCTGACCACACACACTCACACTCACACCTACAGCTGGACCAGAAGCTCCACAACTCAATGCTGCAGACTCCAGATGACCTGGGTAAGAAAAACTCACACACTCTCAAATATGTACTTCTTTATCTGAGCAACACTAACTGATCCTTTCATTGACTGGTTATAGAAACCAGTGAGTTCCCAAGCGAGGACTGCAGCGTCATGGCGGGCGGCTCTCTGACCGGATGGCACGCAGATGTTGCCACTGTAATGTGGCGACGGATGCTGGGTATCCTGGGCGACGTCAACACAATCAAAGACCCAGAGATCCACGCTCAGGTCTTCGACTATCTGTGTGAACTGTGGCAAAACCTGGCCAAGGTGTGTAACCAACACACACTAATAACTATATCACTAACTAAGATGGGACACTTTCTATTAAGAGTTTTTAAAATGTATGTTTTCTTTCCAGATAAGAGATAATTTGGGCATTTCTCTGGACAACCAGTCGTCTCCCCGGCCCCCTGATCTGATCCCGCCTTTGAGAATCCTCACGCCCTGGCTTTTTAAGGTAGGCCTGACCATGGGATCACTACAGGACCCTTGATATTTAATGTAATCATTTATTTTCAACTAATTCAATATTAATATATACAGTTATGGTACAAGAACACAAAGTAAGTTCGAGCGTGAGGGTAAAAAGCATAGCTCATAAAAAATAGCCCTCTTTTGAGTTATCAAGGGACATCGTTTTGGGTCAATGACGTCAAATATTATTGCAAAATATGTACAAACTCTGTGAAACATACGTTTCAAAACAATCAAAACATTTGCAAATTTCATTTTAGGAACATTATTACAATAACAGAAAATGAAAAGAAGAACCAGCACCTTACCGTGGTGGAGAGGTTTATGTGCCCTGATGAACCTGGGGGCTGTGTTGTCTGGAACATTGTGTTCCTGGTAGGGTCTCCCATGGCAAATTGGGCCCACCACCTACGGGAAACAGCGATGGGGTCGGGTGCGCTGCCAGAAGGGTGGCAGTGAAAGCAGAGGGTCTCGACGGACCAGACCCGGGCGACAGAAGCTGGCTTTGGGGACGTGGAACGTCACCTCTCTTACCTCATTCACACCAACGGTGTTTCAGGGCCGGTTCGGAGCTGGAGCTTGAAAAGCACCGGGTTTTCTTGTTCACACCGCAGCGGAGCAGCCTCTTAGCTCCGGAATCCGGTTTGTTTCAAGCACCAAAAAATTGTCCGGCTAGAGCAAAAGCACCGCATACGTCACGCTTACGTCGAGGCGGGAGCAGGGGCGGGATCAACTCCTGAACAACAACAAAAAGCCCGAGTTTTATCCAGTTTGTACACAACGATGGAGAAACTTAACAAGCAGCAGTGGTCCACTGAAGAGACCAGCTACCTACTGGTCTTCCATTTCGTTTCGACAGAGCAAAACCAAAACGAGTAGCGCTTCAACACAATCGGCCATTGTTGTTGTTGTCGGTGTGAGCTGTGAGGGGTTCCGCGCGGTTTGGCTTTATGAAGCAGGCACGCAAACGGTTACGTCATGACGCAAACGATGACGCAATGACGCAGCACCAGTCGGACTCTGGGCGGTGTGAAAAGAGCCGGAGCTAAACCGAAGAACCGGTTCTGAACCTGAAAAGCTCTAGCACGGAGCTTGAACAGGAGTTGCGTTGGTGTGAAAGAGGTATCTGGGGGGGAAGGAGCCGGAGCTTGTGCGGGAGGCGGAGCGTTACCAGTTGGATCTGGTTGGGCTCACCTCTAAGCACAGCGTCGGCTCTGGAACCTTACTTCTGGATAGGGGTTGGACTCTATTCTTCTCCGGAGTTGCCCAAGGTGTGAGGCGCCGGGCGGGTGTGGGGATACTCACAAGCCCCCGGTTGGGTGCTTCTTTGTTGGAGTTTACCCCAGTGGACGAGAGGGTCGCCTCCCTACGCCTGCGGGTTATGGGGGGGGGAACTCTGAATGTTGTGTGTGCTTATGCACCAAACAGCAGTTCAGAGTATTCGGCCTTCTTGGAGACCCTGGAAAGAGTCCTGTATGGGGCTCCTGAAGGGGACTCCTTAGTCTTGCTGGGAGACTTCAACGCACATGTGGGCAATGATGGAGACACTTGGAGGGGCGTGATTGGGAGGCCCACCTGATCTGAACCGGAGTGGTGGTTTGTTACTGGATTTCTGTGCTAGTCATGGATTGGCCATAACAAACACCATGTTCAAACATAAGGATGCTCATAAGTGTACGTGGTACCAGAGCACCCTAGGCAGAAGGTCCATGATCGATTTCGTTATCGTATCATCGGACCTGAGGCCGTATGTTTTGGACACTCGGGTAAAGACAGGGGCGGAGCTGTCAACTGATCACCATCTGGCGGTGAGCTGGGTCGAGTGGCGGGGGAAGCCTCTGGACAGACCTGGTAAGCCCAAACGTGTAGTGCGGGTAAACTGGGAACGTCTGGAGGAGGCCCAAGTTCAGGAGGCCTTCAACTCACACCTCTTGCGGAGCTTTTCGGGCATCCCTGTGGAGGCTGGGGACATTGAACCAGAGTGGGCGGTGTTCAAAGCCTCTATTGCCGAAGCCGCGGCGGGGAGCTGTGGTCTCAAGGTCTTAGGTGCCTCAAGGGGCGGTAACCCTCGAACCTCCTGGTGGACACCGGTGGTCAGGGAAGCCGTCCGACTGAAAAAGGAGGCCTTCAGGGATTTGTTATCCCGGGGGAGTCCCGAGGCAGTTGCAAGGTACCAACAGGCCCGAAGGACAGCAGCCTCAGCCGTGGCCGAGGCAAAGCAGCGGGTGTGAGAGAAGTTTGGAGTAGACATGGAAAAGGACTTTTGGGTGGCACCAAAGTTGTTCTGGAAAACTGTCCAACACCTCAGGAGGGGGAAGCAGGGAACCATCCAAGCTGTGTACAGTAAGGATGGGATGCTGTTGACCTCAACTGATGGAGTGTTAGGGCTTTGGAAGGAACACTTTGAGGAACTCCTGAACCCGACAACTCTGCCCTCTATGGTAGAGGCAGAGCTGGAGGATGACGGGGGATCAACACCAATCTCCCGGGGGGAGGTCACTGAGATAGTCAAACAACTCCACAGTGGCAAAGCCCCGGGGGTGGATGAGATCCGCCCAGAAATGCTGAAGGCTCTGGGTGTTGAGGGACTGTCATGGTTGACACGTCTCATCAACGTTGCGTGGAAGTCGGAAATAGTACCGAAGGAGTGGCAGACTGGGGTGGTGGTTCCCCAAAAGGGTGATCAGAGGGTGTGTGCCAATTATAGAGGCATCACACTACTCAGCCTCCCCGGGAAAGTTTACTCTAAGGTACTCGAAAGGAGGGTCAGGCCGATTGTCGAACCTCAGATTGAGGAGGAACAATGCGGATTCCGTCCTGGTCGTGGAACGACGGATCAGCTTTTTACTCTCGCAAGGGAGTATGCTTATCCGGTTTACATGTGTTTTGTAGATTTGGAGAAGGCGTATGACCGGGTTCCAAGAGAGTTACTGTGGGAGGTGCTGCAGGAGTATGGGGTGAGGGGGTCTCTACTCAGGGCCATCCAATCTCTGTACTCCCAAAGCGAGAGCTGTGTCCGGGTCCTCGGCAGTAAGTCGGACCCATTTCCGGTGAAGGTTGGCCTCCGCCAGGGCTGCGCTTTGTCACCGATCCTGTTTGTAATATACATGGATAGGATTTCGAGGCGTAGTCGTGGGGGAGGGGGTCTGTAGTTCGGTGGACTAAGGATTGCACCACTGCTTTTTGCAGATGATGTGGTTCTAATGGCTTCATTGGTCTGCGACCTTCAGCACTCACTGGATCGGTTCGCAACCGAGTGTGAAGCGGCTGGGATGAGGATCAGCACCTCCAAATCTGAGGCCATGGTTCTCAGCAGGAAACCGATGGACTGTCCACTCCAAGTAGGGAATGAGGCCTTACCCCAAGTGAAGGAGTTCAAGTATCTCGGGGTCTTGTTCTCGAGTGAGGGAACAATGGAGCGTGAGATGGGCCGGAGAATCGGAGCAGCGGGAGCGGTACTGCAGTCGCTTTACCGCACTGTTGTGACGAAAAGAGAGCTGAGCCAGAAGGCAAAGCTCTCTGTCTACCGGGCCATTTTCATTCCTACCCTCACCTATGGTCATGAAGGATGGGTCATGACCAAAAGAACGAGATCGCGGATACAAGCGGCCGAGATGGGTTTTCTCCGCAGGGTGGCTGGCGTCTCCCTTAGGGATAAGGTGAGAAGTTCAGTCATCCGGGAGGGACTCAGAGCTGAACCGCTCCTCCTTCGTGTCGAAAGGAGCCAGTTGAGGTGGTTCGGGCACCTAGTAAGGATGCCACCTGGGCGCCTCCCTAGGGAGGTGTTCCAGGCACGTCCAGCTGGGAGGAGACCGAGGGGCACACCTAGGACCAGGTGGAGGGATTATATATCTTCGCTGGCCTGGGAGCGCCTTGGAATCCCCCAGTCAGAGCTGGTTGATGTGGCCAGGGAAAGGAAAGTTTGGGGCTCTCTGCTGGAACTGCTACCTCCGCAACCCGACCACGGATAAGCGGGAGAAGATGGATGGATGGATGGATGGAATTTGCCATGTTTTTAATGTATTTATTTTGATAAACAGAACTCAAAATGCATTTGTTTGCTAAAAATCATTAAGACAGTTTAAACATCCATAGAGACAGTTATGCATCCAGAACCAGGCCGGTTAAGCCCTTATCTTGCATGGATACGTTTATCATCGTATGTATTTATTGTGTGTGTTTCCTCCAGGCCACCAAGCTGACTGAGCGTTACAAGCAAGGGAAGCTTCACGCCTACAAGCTGATCTGCAGGATCATGAAGAGACGGCAAGATGTTTCCCCAAACACTGACTTCCTCACACACTTCTACAACATCATGCATCAGGGACTGCTGCACCAAGACCAGGTGGAGTGTGTGTGGCTGTCTGACAAAACAATTATGTAGAGCAAAGTTTGTAAGAAAAAAACCCATTCAGATCAAGCAGGGATTTGTTTGTGCAAATGCTCTCTAGTCGGCGCTGCTATTGTTATATATTATTATTTTTTTTTTCCACAATACTTTATGAAAAAAATTCAGCCTTTTGAAATGTTGAAAAAACTAAACATAAAACACAAGAGTTTAGAAAATGCTGGAACATTTATATAAAATCAAACATGCTTTATCTGAATATAAAAATATAAAAATGATGACTGCTATTGTGATATATATTGTTTTCCACAATATTTTTATTTAAATGTATAACAACATAAAATACAGCCTTTTAAATTAATAAGGTCAAATTAAATCACAATTTTTTTTGCTGCATTCACTCAGGAGACAAACTAAAAACAAAAGGAAATTAAGAAAAAGTAAAAAATGTTAATCGAGTACACAGTGGAGTACTGTATATTAAAGGTGGGGTAGGTAAGTTTGAGAAACCGGCTCGAGATACACTTTTTGTTATATTCCATGGAATGCTCTTAACATCCCGATAGCAATGAATATCTCAAGTGCTTTGACAAAAAATCCATAAAAAAATGTCATCTGTGGAAGCCGTAGTACTGTTAAAAAGCACGACCAATCATTTTAGCCGGCCCGGCTAAAATAACTGGATGGCCTACCTGCCTGTCAGCCTTCCATCTGTGCACAAACTTATCTCGTGCCCTCATTGGTCATGTGCGCGTTCGTGTGTGTTGGAGGAGGGGCTCTGTAAGGAAGTGGCAGATTTGTTCCGGCTGTGTATTTTCAAATTCTAGCGCACTCGAGCTGGTTTCTCCAAAATTACCTACCCCACCTTTAATTGTTAAGGGTTCAAAATGTTTATAGGAAAACATATATAAGTCCACAAGCTCGCGTTGTTACTGCAACTAGTTGCCAGATTCATCGTCGGTTAAATCCAAATCTTTAACATAATTAATAAAGGGCCTCCTTATGTTGTCAAATAAATTCTGCCTTTAATATGTAAGATATCCTCTCAAATTGATTGCTTGTAACATCTGTCGTGAGCCTTTTGCCAAATCAATGTAATACATATTTTGACTTAAAGCATGTCTCGTTTTTAAAACATGTATTTATGTTTCGTCCAGTACAATTTGTTTTTAACCTGTTAAGCCCGAGAGACCCCGGTACCGGGGCACTGCCGCAACATCTTGCAGGAAACAGTGTCTGAGGGCATGTTCATTTAATAAAACTATGAATGTTTTATATCCATGTAACGGGAAGAAACTCATCTAACTGATCATTTTTATTTTTTTTTCAAAAGAAAACCCACAATGCTAACACTGAGCCTCTGAATCAGCAACGAGCGAAAAATGCTAACACCTTACTGCACCGAAAATCACTCACAAAACCTTATTATTTATCTTTTCACCACATCCAACACATCGATTCACATCGTGAGGTGACACAGAATCGATTGACATCGACATTATCACTGAATTATACGTATTTGCGACGTTATAAGCAAAAACGGACATCAAAACAGGTGACGCTAGGTAGCTAAAAATGCTAACATTTTTATCTTGGCTCTGTCGTCTCTCCAAAGTGGTCTTCAATGGCATTAAAACGATAAAAACGCTGCTGAAGTTAATCCATAGGTTAATCCAATGTGTCTGTGTCCCTTTGAAATGATTTCTGATAATCCATAAGCATTAAAACTGCTTTTCCGTTTCTAGATGTCAAAGCTAGAGATAGGTTCACTCTGATGGAAAGTTACATGCGCAAAGCCCCCACCTTTTCTCTTCACAATGAGTGTGTGAGGGGGACTCCCCCTTCGATTATATTGGCTCTAACGGTCAGAAAGAGGTGTCAACCATCAAAATCGAGCAAGGGAAGCCAGAGATATGGAAAATCCACCCAAATGACCCCAGAAGTGGTTTATTTTTGCTAAATCTCTCTAAAAAGGTCAAATGTAACTTGTTTTGCATCAATCTTGATACAGGGTATTTATTATATGTTGTACTTTGGATTCCTAAAGCTTTTAGTCTACTAACCCATCATCCAAGGGTGGTTTTCACTATAAGTAAAACAAAATTTTTGGACGGACACTATAATTTACAGTTTTTTACTATGTTCAATCTGAATTTTCTTTAAAATAAAAAACATCTATATTGATTCTGACTTTTCTACATCCAACTCACAGGTTTATCATTACTTTGAGAAAAAAGATTATTAATTTAAGCCTTTTAGAAGGGAAGATATGGTCATTTGTTCTGGGAATGTCATTTTCGAGCCTGAGACCTGAAAAACAGGCTCAGGGCTTAACAGGTTAAAAAGTCTTCTCTACTGTACTACATACTTATTGCCAGAATATTTTTCTGTCTATAGCTGTATTTTTTAAACAACATAATGTTTCTGCAGGACATTGTGAACACCATCATAAAACACTGCAGTCCCCGCTTCTTCAGTATCGGTCTCCCTGGAGCCACCATGTTGATCCTGGACTTCATCATCGCAGCGTCAAGAGTCACCGCATGCTCATCGCTCAACGTAAGAAACAGGATCACACTCATATGCAGCAATTATTATATAGTATATATTACATAGTGTCATGATTTCCTGTGTCCTTCTGTCTTCTATCTTTGTGTCTTTTCTCCACCCCTCCTCCTCTATCCCAGGCCCCCAGGGTGGAGGCCCAGATCCTGCTGGGTTCTCTGGTATGTTTCCCAAACTTCTACGAGGAGCTTCCAGCCCTCCACCCCACCACAGCTGATGTGGTGCTCACCAAGTTCCCTGACGTCAAGGTAGATAGTAGCAATAGCCGCGTTCACACCGGAGTACTTTCCCCACAATAGTTCATCAGAACTCAGATATATTTGCGTTCACACCAAAAAGCCCCCTGAACTAAATTAGTTCATCAGAACCATTTGTACCCCCTTTTCAGTCCCTGCTAGAGAGCAGGGACTTTCGTGGGAGAAAAAGGTTCCTATGTCTGATTGGCTGGGCGGAATGCAAACCACGCCCCGTAAAACTCCCAAAAGAGTTTTGTGAAGCTGCCATTTTATTATCCTCGCATTAGCATTATTAGCATTAGCATTAGCTCAGCGCACAAACGCAGAGAGACTAACTTATGGCAACACAAAAGAAAACATGGGAGCGGTGGAGATGAGGAGGTGTCTGCATTCTGGCGATTTACTCGGAAGGCTTCAGTAGAAGCTGCTGGGAGTCCCAGCAGCTTCTACTGTTCTACTTCTACAGCTTCCCAATTCCGGGGACTTCCGGCCGGGGACTCCGGGTGGCAGTATACGCCGTGAAGTGGTTTGCGGCCTGCCAGTAAACCCAAAGCAGAAGAAGAAGAAGAAGTCAGCGGCTTCATTTGCCTAATCCACCCCCAGGAACTCATTGCGGTGTGAACGCGATCTGCTTTAGTTCATCAGAACTAAAAGAGTTATCATGAACTGAGTTCTCATGAACTATTGTGGGAAAAGAACTTGGTGTGAACGCCCCTAATAATAATTAGGGATGAACCGATGCATCGGCCATACATTAGTGACTTGTTGACCATGTTTATGTTTTGCTTGGCTATGTGACTGGGAGATTTAACTTGAGTGTAATTTCATTAAAGGTCACCTATTATGCAAACTCCACTTTTTCATGTATTTTATACATAAACATGTGTCCCCTCTGTGTAAAGAGATTCTGAAAAAATATTTGCTCTCTTTTTGTCCTGATCCATTTATATAAAAACCTGAAAATGAGCTGATCAGATTTTGGCCACTTTATGATGTCATAACGTTTTTTTGGCTTGTGTAACCATTAGCCAATAACCAACCAAGGTTGAATCTAGAATCTCCTCCTAGAGCACCATTGTGTTCTTTTTAACCAAATATCTCTCAGAGGGGCGTGGGGAGTGGCTCCTTATTTTCATCTAAAGTAACAAACCCAGAATCAGCACTTTTGGAACAGGGCTGAAACAGAGGGGATTATGGGATGCTACAATGATCTGTTTGGTATTTCGAGCCAAACACTTCAGAGACATGTTTTGTATATATCTGAGACCTATAATATATTGATGAAAAACAGTATAATAGGGGACCTTTAAATTAAAAGGGACAACATTTAAAGTCTGTCATTTTGAACAGACTTTAAATGCTATCCTTAACAGCGGTCTGCTATCCTTAGCAACGGTCTGCTGTCCTTAGCAACGGTCTGCTGTCCTTAACAGCGGTTTGCTATCCTTAGCAACGGTCTGCTATCCTTAGCAACGGTCTGCTGTCCTTAGCAATGGTCTGCTGTCCTTAACAGCGGTCTGCTATCCCTAGCAACAGTCTGCTATCGTTAGCAACGGTCTGCTGTCCTTAACAGTGGTCTGCTATCCTTAGCAACGGTCTGCTATCCTTAGCAACGGCCTGCTATCCTTAGCAACGGTCTGCTATCCTTAGCAACGGTCTGCTATCCTTAGCAATGGTCTGCTGTCCTTAAAGGTGGTCTGCTATCCTTGGTAACAGTCTGCTGTCCTTGGCAGCGGTCTGATAGCGAAAAGAGCAGACCACAGAATGTTCAAAATTGACCAATCGGCATCGAGTACTCAACAAAGCAATGTAACAAACAGGTTCTGAGTTTGTTATAAAAGAAGATATGCTTTATAGGAAAAGTTCCTACGAAATGTTTTGATAAACAAACAAAAACAATTCTCTAGGTAGAAAGATGATAACAGTAATGACGTAAAAGTTGTATCATTACAATATCCTTACCACCTTCTAACATGTCAGGATACTTTAAAACTGCCCCCATCTCTGTGTGTAATCCAGGTCAGTCAAAACCCTGTAACACATCAGGCTGCTGTCAGCGGGGGGTTATAGAACCAAACTATTAGGTTAATGTCTCATTACTCATTCTTGTACCAGTCCAGAGCTATTGCAGTGATGTTGTTATTGTTGTTGTCGCCGTGTAAACAGATAATGCCATGCGTGGCAGCACCTCAGCCCCGCTCACTGGTTCCTTACAAAGCACATACTTGTTCTGAATCACTGAGCGGACATTAGCAGCGACCAGAGGGACGGGACCAGCGAGTGTGTTTGAAAGTTGATGTAATCCCATGCATCACTTTTCTCACTATCTGAAAAACCAATGCAAGTTTGAGTCTTTGTGACACACACCTAACTTTGTGTGTGGGACCTGTAGAAGAAGTTGCGACATGCATGTAGATATGTCTGATGTCTTGTATTGTGTGAATTCACTGTCTTTTTGTGTATGCTTTGCTTTTTAGGAGCACATTATCAAAACCATCCTGACCTCTGCCAGGGACGAACCCTCTGCTCCTGCTAGGTAACATATTTCATTTTTTAATATCATAGTTTGTGGTATAGAGTTGGATAGCTTTTATTTAAATGTGTTTCTATTTTTTAGTCCCCCAACATTTAGAAGAAGACGTATATTATTAATTCCAGAAGGGGAAATCTAGTTTTCACTCTGTTGTTATCCACCTTATGCTTGGCTTGCTTTAGGGCGCTTCCACATTTGATATTCCTAATATCTACGTGTGTAAAGCATGTTTACATATATGTGGAGTTTTGCAGGACTATCTATTACTGTGTGTGTATAACAGCATCACATGCTCACACAGTGTGTTTGTGTTCCTTCAGGTGTGTGGCTCTGTGCAGTCTGGGGATCTGGCTGTGTGAGGAGCTGGCTCACGGGACTCAGCACCCGCAGATAAAAGACGCTCTCAATGTCATCTGCGTCACTCTGAAGGTCAGTGACTATTCAAAATATAGCTTATTTAATGGTCATTGAAGGGTTGCATTTCATTTGGAATCCAATACGTTTTTATATTATTAAACAACATATTTGTTTTTTTATACCCAGATATTTTTAAGATTATGACATAATCTTTTAATGATAACAAGATTTTTTTTTTTTATATTAATCATACATCATATATAAAACACAATATTTGAATATTGTAACAAGATATTTGAATATTTAAACAGCATATGTTTATTATCAAAAATGTATTTTCATATTATGATAAGATATTTTCATTTGATAACAATACATTGTCAGGTCAAAACAAGATATTGTCCTTCATAAACATCATATTTTATGTTATAAAAATAATTTTAAACATTATACAAATATATTTCCATATTTAAATCGATATTTTAGCTTTTGACCAGATATTTGTAATGTCAAAACATTTTAATGTTGCTCTTGTATGCATAATTATAACAATATTATCCACCATGCTCAATTTAGTCTCACCATTGTCTCAACTCAAGAATGAATTAGAACATCATCAAGGAGAGTCAAATACGACTTTTATTTTTCCTCTGCACACCTTTCCTCATTCAAACCCCGAGTGTGACATCAATAGCTAGTAATATTAATAAACTGTTATAATAACAAAAACTTCCAATACAAACGAATACTGATATATTTTTCTTCTTGAATGTAATTCACAATCCTCTTTTTAAACAATGGTTTAATACCACACAATGAGAGCTGCATTGCTAGTGTTGTGTAGCCAAAGAGTGATAAACAAACATTTTCTTGTAAATTGCCTCAGTTGGTATTGTCTGTTTCAGGCCTGTGGATCAGAAACACTGTCCAACATTCACTGTCTCATCTGCCGCCAAGTGGCTCTAGATGGACACACACACATACCTCTTCCACCTTGGAATCCCTAGCCCGTGTATCGGCAGCCAATGGCCAGCTACAACATCACATCAACACACACACACACACACTAGCATTCACTGACTCCTGGGAGCAAACCCTGGACAGTCAATATGTTTGGTCCTCCTTCAGATAGGACACTAATCCAGAGGGAATGCTGCAAGCTGTGCACACATCTTGTCCACTTGCATCTCTTGCCTTCATACCAGCAGCCAGTAGCCCCACACACAGGCCCAGTGACATTCAAACACACACACACACAATCACACACACATAAACAAAGCTGTAGGGATTGTCATATTTCCATGTGGAGCCACTTCCTGCCGTCTTGTTCCCGCTACCCGCTCCTCCTCGTATCTAGAAGCATTTTTAGTTTCCATGTTGTAATCCTCATTGTAGCATCTGTTATTTATTTCTCTTGTCACTAATTGACCTGCATGCTATTGTATAAATAAAAGAAAGATTAACACCCTTATAATATATAACATTAATAATAATAATAATGGGTTTAATTTATAAACGCACTTCATATCTGAGTTCAGATCCCGAAGTGCTACAAGCATTTAGCATGGAACTAAATAAAAACAGTACACAACACGGTAGAATGATTAAAAAGCAGTAAAAACAAACAATGAAATAATAAAAGGGTAGTAATAAATAAAAGGTCTAGGGAAAGGCTCTATTGAACAGATGGGCTTTGAGGCCTTTTTGAAAAGCCTCCACGGTCTGTGCTCTCATGTGGTCGGGGAGAGCCTTCCACAGTCTGGGAGCAGCCGAGCAGAAAGCCCGGTCTCCCATAGTACGGAGCTTGGTCCTGGGGGGTTTGAGGAGGTTGGTTTTGCTGGAGCGGGAGGTCCGCAAGGAAGTATGAGGGGTGAGGAGTTCCTTGAGGTAGGGGGGGGGGCAGTTCCATGGATATACATTACAAGAATAAAGGATCACAATAAATTCGATTTGATAATATAGGATTATGACAAACGTATTTGTTGCCCCAGTTAAGAAGCAGTTGTGCATTATAGATTGATGCAGGAATGAGTCCTAAAACCCGGGAATGAGTTAGCATTTTAAGCTCTTAAGCTTCCATTATTTTAAAGTCAATTTATTTTTAAATGTTTTTTTTGGTTAGATGCCTTAAATAAGGAATGTGGTAAATATTCAGGATTCTTTTACGTTTTGTTCTAAAATATGTGTATGAAGAACTCAGATTTTATACTTTAAAAAAGTGGCGTTCCTTAATTGTAAAACAATTACAAGTAGAGACCTGCATTCAAATCTTTCTTAAGTATACTTTTAAGCCAATACTTTCATACTTTTACTTAAGTACCAAAAATTAGAGTACTTGTTTCCCGAATCATATATATTATTAAATGAGTGGATAAAATAATGCGTTTGCTCCAAAAACCTGTGAATGAACTCACTTATTTGATTGTGTTGGCAGTACCCCAATAAGAATGTAGCCCTGGTGGCGTCGGACATCCTGCACCTCCTGATCAGCCACGTGGATTATCTTCAGGAATTCCCCCCCGACACTCCAAAGAAGATCGTAGAGGTGAGACTTTATTTGTTATATAGATATATATATGTATATAAAAATACTTAGATAAACAAGTAGTAGGTATTTATCTAATGCAGTTTAACACGTATAGTTGTATTCCAACAGTTTCTGATTATAGGTGTGTAGATTATCTAGTGAGAAATGAAGTCAGATGTAATATAATATTTTCTTATTTTTGGATTTATTTTTACATGATTAAATTCTAACCAGAAGTAATCATTGTAACAGTTCTGATGTAGAAAAACAATTCTTCTCTGATTTGATTTGTTCTTAGATTCTGATCGCCACCATCACACACTTGCTGCCTACTACCGAGACTTCTCCTCATGAGCTGGATAAAAGGGTAACACACACATTCACTTTCCCATCTTTCACTGTATTCCTCTTTCTGCTTAGAAACTCACCTTTTACCCATGTGTATGTTTATTGTGTGCCTGTGTGTGTCAGCTGGTGGTGTCCCTCCTGCTGTGTCTGCTGGACTGGGTGATGGCTCTGCCTCCAAAGACTCTCCTCCAGCCCGTTCAGACCAGAAGCCCCCCGGAGAAGGAGCAGCCCACCAAGACCCTGCTCAGCTGTATTTATAAGGTACGAATGTGTGTGTGTGTCTCATCATCTTTAACATAAGGTCAATTATGCTCTTCAAACTATAGGGAAAAATCATATATTAAAGGGACAATTGAACCGATAATCACAATTAAATCCTCTAACATGTAGTGCTTGTTATCAATTTAGAATTTTAGAGTTTTGATGTGACTTGCTGAGGGCGGCAGATATCGGCCGTAGAGATGTCGGCTCTATCTCCAAAACACATTTCTGCCAACACTCACACAAAAACGTTAAATTGTAAAAAAAATCTAAACACTCGTACAGTTGGATTTATTAGAGGCATTACCTCTTTGTAGAGGTAATGCCTCTACAAAGAGGCATTACCTCTTTGTAGAGGTAATGCCTAACCCATCTAGAGTAACAAGAGGGGAGCAATTTGCTGACATTTTGACATGTTGACTGAAAGGATGTTTAAAGGGAACTGGATACAGTGTCGTAGGCGGGAGGAAAGTTGCTCAGTGGCGCATGGAGCCAGAATGCCCTGACTATGCAATTTACTGACGTCTCTTTCCCAATGTTTCTTAATGGGCAAATTATTTTTGGGCCGAATGACGTCACATACTGATATGGAAGTTGTAGTACCAACGGTTGACCCCCAGACACCCATTTACCTCCTGAGCCACAGCCACCCAATATCTCTGCATACAATACATACAAGTATTTGTTATAACAGCAACACTCTTCACATTCTGTTATTAATGTTAACCTGGTCATAACTTACACTTAGCACACTGTTAAGCATACATTCCCCCAAAACTAATCCTATATTGAAGATAAGTGTTCATCACATAAAGTGTAAGCATCAGGGAAGTAAAGCTGAACATGGGCTATTAATGAGGCTCAATGGAGTTAAATCTGATGTCCCTTTCCTTTTTGAAATATTCCAGGTGTTACACGGCTGTGTGTATGGAGCCCAGTCGTTCAACAGTCCTAAGTATTACCCGCTGCAGATGTCCGACCTGCTGAGTCCGGACTACGACCCGTTCCTGCCGCTAGAGAGCCTCCGAGAACCAGAACCGCTGCACAGCCCGGACTCTGAGCGCTCCAGCAAACTGCAGCCTGTCACCGAAGGTAGAATATCACACACTCAGAGGACACACAAAACACAACATTTACATGATCATTTGGTATCTTTTGTGAATGAGCATGAGGATATGTATTTTGCTTTTCACACGGTCAGAAACATTACAAAAATACAACCAGCAGAAACCTATATCCAGCAGGGTTGGGATTTTTTTTTTAAATATGGTGATTTTTCAGAAATTGTTCCCCTTTACCAAATCAAAAGTAGGTCATTTGGGATAATCTTGCAATTTTTGATAACTGAGGTGATTTCTTCGTAATTGTAGTTATTTTCAGAAATGAGGGAATTTTTTTTTTTATTGAATCATCATGAGAAATGGGATAAAAATGTACTTTGAAAAATACAATGATTTTTCAAAAGTCATTGAATTTTCAAAAGTGAAGTTAATTTTCAGATATTAAGTAATTTTTTTTAAATCACCTCATTTCTGAAAAACCCTACCCTTTAATGTATTTCATTACAAATACTAGTTACCTAAATATAATCAGTAACCTTATCAGAGTATACTTGTTTTGTATCCTGATTACGTCACCCCGTTACGACTCTGTAATACCTCTCTGTATGTAAAGTGATGTATTGGCACGCACGCTGACGTGTGTGTGTGTGTGTGTGTGTGTGTGTGTGTGTGTGTGTGTGTGTGTGTGTGTGTGTGTGTGTGTGTGTGTGTGTGTGTGTGTGTGTGTGTGTGTGTGTGTGTGTGTGTGTGTGTGTGTGTGTGTGTGTGTGTGTGTGTGTGTGTGTGTGTGTGGTGTGTGTGTGTGTGTGTGTGTGTGTGGTGTGTGTGTGTGTGTGTGTGTGTGTGTGTGTGTGTGTGTGTGTGTGTGTGTGTGTGTGTGTGTGTGTGTGTGTGTGTGTGTGTGTGTGTGTGTGTGTGTGTGTGTGTGTGTACCTGTCTGTCTGTATCCGTGTGAGAGTGTGTATTGTCCCCTGCTGTGATCCACCAGGATCAGCGTCTCGGCTAATGACCGGAGCACCACGATAGACCACGCTTCACTTCTCCTCTCTCCCTCTTTATTTCCATCTTCTCTTCCTTTCCTCTGTTATTCTTTTAGCTTCAATCTCTACTAATATTATTTATTATTTTCATTTTTTACTGAAATGTCCTTTCCCTTCCTCCTCCTAAAGCTCTCCTGAGGTTCAGGGAGATGTTGAGAATGTCTGGTCAATACATATCTGTACTCTACACACAGCCCTGCCAATAACAAGCTATAGTGTGCGTGTGTGTGTGTGTCACAGTGTGTGTGTCACAGTGTGTGTGTCACAGTGTGTGTGTCACAGTGTGTGTGTCACAGTGTGTGTGTCACAGTGTGTGTGTAATGATGTTGATTAGCCAGGATCTGCTGGCAGCACAGTGTGTGATGGCATTGGCTTCTGCTCAGCATGAGGCAAACTATGTACGAGCTGAATGTGTTTGTTTAGACCTCTTCCTGAAGTTTTCTCCTAACTTGCAAGTATAAAAAGTAAAGGTCTTTACACAGTGGGGCGTTTTGTCTGCACGTATCTTTAAGCATTTTTTTTGTCATTCTTTTTTGCTCAACAAGAATATATCAATGTTTTGTGAGAACACCATTTCTTTTCTGGGTTTATTGATGTCACGAAAAATGTATATATACGGAAAAGGATAAGGGCCACATTTTTTAGATCAGACCAAACATTTTTGTAAAAGATGAGATTAAAGTCAGAATTCCGTGTAAAAAGTAAGAATTCCAAGATATATAATAATATCATATTTTTGGAATTCTGACATTAATCTCAGAATTCTGTCTTTATCTCATTAAAAAAAAATGAATGCACGTGGCCCTTATCCTCCTCCTTAGATATCATGTTAAAAATACATATACAATAATATTCCAATTACTCCAGCGCTTCGCAAAATAATGTATTTTCTGTTTTCAACGCTCCACACACCAATTAGGTTCTTTTGTCAAAAAAGAGACAGTAAACAAAGACTGTACACTTTTAATATTTGCTGATTTAAATGTATTGTTCTAAAAAAACATGTCCTCTGTCCTCTTTCTGCAGTGCGAAGCCGAATTCAGCATGGCCTGGTCTCCATCGCAGCCAGCACTGTAATCACACACCTAGTCAACCATCTAGGCCATTACCCCATGTCCGGAGGGCCTGCCACTCTGTCCAGCCAGGTACTGTGGGATTGCTGCTAATAATACCAGTGTGATGTACTCTACGGAGTGATGCAGGGAGGACTTACAATTGTAGGCAACCTAAAAGTTAGCATTGCACTGGTTCCTCCAACGGGAACACCAATTTATAGACGCACAACTTTGGAATCCAAACCACTGAGATGATTTTCTTTGTGTTTGGCATGATGCCGTGAAATGTGCCCGACAACCGTTGAGTCTCATTTAGCCACTTGTTAGCACGCACCCTGTTTAGAAACTGGTGTTAACAATCAACCTTGTTTCAGACATCGAATTAAAACGAGGCAAAAAAAACGCAAAGTCCAACTATGCTGAATCATTACCGGGTTTTAGGACTCATTCCTTCACAAATCTATATGCTGATGGGACGTGTTTGTCCTTCGGGGAATACACATCATAAACCAGTCTTGATGCTTTAATCAGATCTTACATCTTTTGCTGTAACAACACACTTTTCTATGTTGTTCTAGGTGTGTGAAAACCAAGATAACCCGTTCTGTGAGAGTGCAGATCTCGGACCGGAGCTTTTCCATTCCCCTAACCTGCAGTTCCTGGTTCTGAACGGCTCCACGCTGCTCTCCGTGTATCAGGTAACCTCAATCAAAAGAAAGGGGCTGGAGAAATCTGACACTTAACCTATAAAACAAAACCAAGGTTGCACTAAAATACAGCCACTAACATTATCTGAACATCATGGTAGTTAAAGCGTCTTCATTTGTATTTAGCCATGTAAGAATGGAAATGTTACTTAGTAAGTTAACATGCCTACATTGCATATTTTCTTTTGTTAATTGCCTTAATGACGCCGCAACTGCCCGCCAAGAACTGGTACAGAATGTAACCGCAAAACGACCGACAAACACAAGACGCTGAAACAAATCACCGGTGCTGGATGAGTAGCTTTGGCTTCCGGTCCTTTTAGAACTTAGTTTCTTTATTAGAGATGCACACATGTCACATTTCTGTTTGGAGTCATATTTTGGCCAATATCGAAACCAATGTTTGCCGTAGCAATTTAGCTGATAGCGATATAGACGCCTATGTTTTAGTGTTTTTTTATTTTTTTCATATTAAGCCTTGTGTAGTGTACATTTGTTTAATTGTTTGTTATTATTTTATATTAAATGAACCCTCTCTACCCTGAGTTGATTGATCAAGTTAAAATCATTTTAGTTTTTCTGATCAAAGTTCTATCAAGTGTAAAGAAGGTGTAACTATGAGGAAGACGCTTTAGGGCAGTTGAGCTGTGTGGTTGTTTGAAGATTCATATTTGGTGGTCTTTAGTCTAAACGCTGTCCTCCTCTTTGTCCCAGATCCGCTCAGAGTCCGGTGTTCCAGGAGGCGGGATGACGGCCGGTTTGTCCTCCGCCCCCGCCTGCGTCCGCGTCATCGTCCGAGACGTGGCGGGGAAACACTCCTGGGACTCTGCCGTTCTCTACGGACCCCCGCCCTGCTCCCCGAACAGCCCCACACACACATTCATGCCACACACACAATCCCCTCACGGCGGCAATCTTCATTTACGCACTCCACCGGGAGGTCCGGCGAAAAAGATGGGACTGAAGAAAGAAGACAGCGAAGAGGAGGGCGGGCAGGAGGATATCGAGGCAGCAGAGGAGGGACGGAGAGGGACGGAGGGTGAAAGGCAGGAGTTACAGGGGGAAGGAGAGGAGGAGAGGAGAGACACCGAGGAGGGGATGGGAGATGGAGGAGAAGATGATGAAGAAGAAGAGGAGGAGGAGGGGATAGAGCATAGGATGGATGGTGAGCGGGATCAGGGCGAGTCGGGCCTGGAGCAGTTTCCCGCGCCGCCATTGGCTAAACGGGTGTGTCGGGAGGCGGTGCCAGCGTGGGACTCGCTGAGGGAGGGGGACGACTCGCTGGATGAAATGCTGCAGTACCTGGGGTACTCGAGCCCCGAGTGTCTACAGAGAGCAGGTACACACACACACACACACACACACACACACACACACACACACACACACACACTATGGACTTCCTATTAGAAATGTTCTGCATTAGTTACTCAATCTGAAGTCTAGGTTTTACAATAAAACAAATACTGGGCAAACATGCATTATCATGAACCTTTTGTAGCTACATTGACTGAAAAACTAGCTAGCTGGAGAATGACACGTTGATTCAAACAGAACACGGAAGTGTCCAGGCTGTATGTCAGTTCTGCCGAACTCTCCCTAAGACTGCAAATGTAACTGCTAGTTAAATATGTTGTATGGTGAACTCCCCTGTTAGCTTGCAATGCACATCTGTCATCTGACTTGTTGCACATTAAAAGGTCAGCGGTATTCAAGGACAAAGTTGGAATAATTGTAACTAAGTATTTCAGGAGCCGCTCTCTCCAAAGTAAAACAACGGCAACATAAGCCCAGAGCCATTTTACCACATGTCTTGTGAATGTAGCTCTAGACTGTCCATAAACATATCTGTCTTCATGCCAAATCAGAGGCGCCACCTGAACATTTGGATGAATTTCACAGCTTTTACTGTCTGACTGATCAGACCTAGCAGTGACTTAAGATCTACTTCAATTATGTATATCTAAATGAATAGTAATTCGCTCAGAAATCACTTCCGTTGCTCAGCAACCTATTGAGGCAGAGTTTCAATGAGAAATCTCCAGATTGACATCCCTCAACTAGTCGTGTATAAATATAGGAACGTGTTACTGTCAATTTCATCTGTTGTCCTGGATCTTCAAAGAGAATGAAAGCTTTGTCCCCTGATTGGTCCTTAGGCATGCCGCTCAACATCCCGGCCCCTCCTCCAGCGTGTGTGTCAGAAAAGCAAGAGAACGACGTGATCAACGCCATCCTGAAGCAGAGCGCTGCCGAAAGAGAGTTTGTCCTCCATGTACGTTGTGTCCAATGCATCGATTTCAATATTTATTATCTTTTTCAATCTTTCAATCCAAAGCAAAAATATCAGAATGTGCTGTTTCCAGTCCTGCTTTAAAACAGATGACATCACTAAAAAGAGTCTCTCACTCATAGCTCTCGCATATAAAATACATTTCTATTTATTTTATATTTTCCTAACATTTGTTTTTGCTTGAACTGTTGAATGTGTCAGAGAGGAGAGGATCTGAACATGAGGGCGGTGCAGCAGCCGGAGCCGGACACTGAGACGCCTCAGTCCGCCTTCTACTACTGCAGACTGCTCATCAACATCCTGGGCCTCAACTCCTGGGAGAAGAGGTGAGGACGCGCACACACACACACACGCACGCACGCACACGCACACGCACGCACGCGCGCACACACACACACGCACACGCACACGCACACGCACGCACACACACACGCGCACACGCACACGCACACGCACACATGTAACTAAATGTTTTGGAAGTTTTTTTTTTCATTTCGAAAAGGTCTGTGTATATTTCAGAGTGTAACCCTGTCTAATAAAAACTTAGCTGACCTTATTTTAAAAAGTGTATTAGTATTTTTGACATTCACTGTTTTCGAGACAAGAACATTTCAGCTGCTGAGTTAGTAACAGGGTACAGAATGCATAGAGATAAAGAGTAGTGAAAGTCTATCAGAGGTATTCATATCCGAATATATATATATATATATATATATATATATATATATATATATATATATATATATAATAAATAATATGAGCTTCATCAAAATGGAAAGTCTTAAGCCTATATCAGCACAACTATGGGCGGATTCAAGGTTAGCCTGAGCCAGCCCTATAAGCCTTCTCAAAAAGGAAAGTCTAAATAATAACAAAGAATTTGCCAAAAATGTAAAAACATGTTGTGGGTCCTACTGCCCAACTACCTAAAGTATAAACTATTGTAACGTCAATCTTCTGAAAGTCTCACAAATCGAGGGTTACTTAATAAACATGACCTCTTCAAAAGCAAAAATCCCAATTTAAAATAGCTGTTGTTTTACTACAGGTCATCTTGACATGTCAGACACAACTGAAAAATGTAATTCTTCTGTATCTATATCCGACAAGCACTTCTGTTTGTACACTGGCGACTGGACCGTGGAAATAAAGAATACGGCACATCATTCAAACACAACATTATTTCACGCACGACACCCCACTACCTCTTCACACAGAAAAGGACAGGACCCTATTCTTTAACCGAAACAAAAGCCTTTCATTGGAATAGTCCAGGCATCGGTGGAGAGGCCGAAGCCACCAACCTCCGCACCGCTGATATAAAAACGGAGACCTGGGCGGTGAGGCTTGGAGTGGACTGATAATGACACGTCATTCTTTTCACTCTCACACAGGGAGAAAAAGAGTGAAAGAGCGGGAGAGAAAGAGAGAGAGACGGCAATTTGCTCTTTATTAAACTGATACTTGGTAATGGCCTCATTCTCTGCTCTCAAAGACTCCATTTACACCCTGGATTATTGGGAAAAGCATAAAAGGGGACACACACACACACACACACACACACACTACTGTCAGTATCTTCGTGTCTGATGTCCAATTTGAATACCTGGAGAGACGTAAGGGGACAATAATAGATGATTAGACACTCTCTTCCTTTTTTTTATCCATATATCCCGCCATTCTCTTCCCTATTAATGCACTTGTTTTCTTTTTCGCCTCATGCACATGTGCTTTCTTCTGATTTGCCTCTTTTTCAACCATCTTTTTCAACTACTGCCCTTTATTCTAACTCCAAATGGCTTGAGTTCGATCAATAGAGTACTAAACTCATTATCACACTCTCGTCCACACACACACACAAAGGAGGCCATTGTGCAGGCTGAATGCAGGAGGTGTAATTCCCTGGATAAAGTATGAAGAGAGATGAGTGTCCATTAGCTGGCCAGATATATTTAAAGTGATACCTCGGCATTGTGTGTTCCAGGCCAGAGTCATTGAGAAGATGAAATGCTGTTCGGTGTGAGTGTGGAAAACGTTGTCTAATTGGCTCAAAATACTTTGTTGAATGTGAATCTTTTCTCTCGTTTGCATTCATCAGGCTTTGGGGTTGTTCTTAGGGAGATAAACATGTATAAAGGACTTCCCACACATGTATTGCAGCAACATGGATCACAGCTTTTTTCGTTTGTAAGGCATACATGTGTTTTAGTATTCCTAGTTTATTCGTTTTTTCCTAAAAATCTTTCGTGCAATATGCCAGCAAAAGTCTCTCTAAGAGATTCTTTTTTTTTTTTTTTTGGAGGGTGACAATGACAATACACTTTCAAATCTTCATTCTAAAACCCAATAGGATGTTTACATGTTAAAACAAAGACATACATGGGACATAAATATGAGACATAATTGCAAAGAGAGAAAGAAGAAGAAGGGAGGTGAAATGGCGCTGCCACAGGCGGCTGCCTGCTGCAGTTGCTCCGTAACATTGTCTGTTTTGATCTGCTCTTTTTACGGCACTGTTAGTGTGCAGTTTTATTATTATGCTGCTGTGTTTATTGTGTCTTTGTAACTCTGGCACAACCATTTCCTTCGGGATAAATAAAGTCCTCTCTTATCTAAAGTCCCCTGACAATCTGAGCTTATGGCAGCATAACTAGGGGCTGGTTCAAGGTAAGCCTGGGCCAGCCCTAACTATAAGCTTTAGTAAAAAGGAAGGTCTTAAGCCTAAAGCAGTTATTGATAGCCTGATAAAAGCAATTATGTTTGAAGCTTTCAAAACATTTAGTCTGTGGAGCCAGCTCCGCCTTTGTTTTAAGGAGGCCAATACCCTCTCCACATTTAAGATTAGTACTTTTAAATAGAGCTGATAGGTCAGCTGGTTTAAGGTTAGCCTGGGCTTGTTGTTTCGAAAGCTTAAAACGTCACCGCTTTTATTCGGATATGAATACCTCTGATTGATCTGTTTTTCTCATCCTCTTTTTTTAAACCTTGAACTCTTCGGGTCTTTTTCACTAGAATTCCTTATTTTACTAGGAAGCAGTGACAAAAACAAGCAAACAGCCAATTAAGTTGAAGGGTAGAAGATGGTGGAGAAGCAGGTTTAACCAATTCTTTGGAGAGTGGTTCCTAACCTGTTTCTGTGTTACAGGAGTAACTTCCATTTGTTGAGGAAGAATGAGAAGTTACTGAGAGAGCTGAAGAACCTGGACTCACGGCAATGGTAAGAAAATATGATCATTCCTACCTCCTTTTAAAAAAATCTCTTTTAATCTTTTCTACTTTTCCACTATTTATTATTTAATTTTAGGGCTGCACAATTATATGTAACTGTCAATCAAATGGGAATATGGTCTATTGCAGGAAACACAATATTTGTTAAAATGCCTTTTGTTAATGAAGTATTTTGGAACTGCTGAGATATCCCGGCCTAAAGATTCTATTTGACAGACTCAAACAACTTTGCTACAGATCCCCTTTAAAAATCACAGCATGATATTTTAATATATGTTTAAATGATATTGATAATAATGATGCAAAAATGATCACTTTCTTCTTTTTAGTAATCACAATATCAGTCAGAAATAATCGCAAATAATACATTTTCTTAAATTGCGCAGCCTTATTTTATTCCCTCTCTGACGTTTTTTCCTTAACATTCTATAAATATTAATTTAAATGCATTTAAAAAGTCTGACGAATAGTGTTCAGAGGGTTCGTAACAGTTATAATATATATCGTGTCATGCCTTTACTCTATATATATATATATGATATATTATATTCCTCTGTCTGCAACTGATATTCCGCAGCTGTCCTCTCGGTAGTGATTGGTTTCCTTCTTTTCCTTCTAGCCGGGAGACTCATAAAATAGCTGTATTTTATGTGGCGGAGGGCCAAGAGGACAAACACTCTATACTGACCAACACCGCGGGCAGCCAGGCGTACGAGGACTTTGTCTCCGGACTGGGCTGGGAGGTAAGAACACTTTCATCCACACAAGTGTACCAGCAGCAGGAACTGAGCCCGAGTGAAGGGGGGAGTAGTGAAGCAAGTAAACACACATTATTAATACGAGGCATGAGTTCGCTTCACGTCACGGGAACACATCTTACGACAGCACTAAGATCAAAAGGGAGTTCATATTTGTATACATCCTGATGGTGTGTGTTTCCCCTTCAGGTGGACCTCACCACCCACTGTGGCTTCATGGGAGGCCTCCAGAGGAACCGCAGCACGGGCCAGACCACGCCTTACTACGCCACCTCCACTACAGAGGTCATCTACCACGTCTCCACCCGCATGCCCCACGACCAGGACCACAACCTCACCAAGAAGGTAACGCAGAACCTTTCAGGAAAAGTATAGAAGTTTCCACGGTTTAATATCCTCTGTGCAGTTAAGGGAAAGGCCACTTACTAATTTATACACACTGATGTTTCAAAATGTTCTGATTTGCTTGACAGTTGAATGAATATGTCTCTTCTTTGTGTCAAGCACTCTACATTTGACGATCCAATCATATGCTGCGCTTCCTTCTTTCTAAATGCAGTCGAGTGAGCCTCTGTAGTGGCAAAGACACGGTTATTAGTACAAATAATCCTCCATGCTTCTTGTCTCTCTGGGTGTCTTTTATCCAACTTTTTTTTTATATGGATTATCAAATTGCACTTTTAAAAACCTGAGTGAAAACCTAAAGTTTGTGGAAAAAAACTGATATACGCATCAACAAAAATGTACCGCAAATTTGTGCACTAGAAACGGCTTTAACAATTAAAGGAAGACTTTCTGGTCAAATTGCTTTCTTTCCATATGATATATAAAATATATATATTTAATTCCATTCCTCAATGGAAGGTGGGTGTCTCTAATTTCAGCCACTTCCTTGTGAAATCTTTTTGCTCCAGAAGATTTTGATGTTCCAGCCATCAAATGAGATGTCTTCCACACAGGATACAATCCAAATGAATTATATTTATGTTTATGAATGTATTGCCAAAAATGCGCAATAGCCTGTAAGATATGGAACCAGTGTTAATTTGGGCAGCTATTTTAGATTTAGTCTTAGTCTTTAGACGAAAATGGTTATTAGTTTTAGTCACATTTTAGTCCTTTTTATCCTTCATAGTTTTAGTCCAGTTTTAGTCGATGAAAAATCATTACATTTTAGTCAACTTTTAGTCATGTGTTCTCTCTTCAAACCAATTCAGTTATCTGAAATTGGAATCAAGGTGACAGCATCAAGTGTTAAAATTCGTAAAGCAACATTTCACTCAACACTTTACTTGTGTAATATCTAGGGATGGGTATCGCTAAGGTTTTAACGGTGCTACTACTCTTATCGATACTGCTTATCGATCCGGTACTTTAACGGTATTCTTATCGGTACTTTGTTATTTTTTTAAAGGGAAAAACTAAACAAATGTAAACCAAATTAACATTGCTTTATTTAAATGTAAAATAAATAAAATATATTATAATTATGTTATTATATTTTACTGTACTTGAGTAAAATGTTGAGGTACTTGTACTTTACTGGAGTATTTAAATGTTTTGCTACTTAGTACTTCTACTCCACTACAAGTCAGAGGTAAATGATGTACTTTTACTCCACTACATGTATTTAATCCCTTTAGTTACTTTACAGATGTGGATGAATGATGTGAAATATAATCAAGTGTTAAATCAGACTTGAGTTCCACCTGGAGTAAATCCACAAGCTACCCTGCAGTATACAAAGTCATTACAACTAGCTGCACCTTTACCAGCTTTGAGAACACTTTAATGATCAATCATTATAAAACATATCATATATATTATTCTGAAATGGACCAATCTGCACAATAATTACTTTTGGTACTTTACCTATATTTTGATGCTAAAATGTCTACTTTTACTTGAGTAACATTTAGAATGCAGTACTTTTACTGTAACAGAATATTCCTACAATTACGTTACTCGTAATTGGGGCAACAGAGCTACGAGTTAAGGAAGTCGAAAATGGTGCATTTCTCCGACTAAATATGATGCCTTTTGGCCAGCTGTTTGGACAGACTGCTCGTTACCGCGCTTACGCGTAAACACTAATGGCAAACGAGCTTTGTAGAGTGTCACTATACTTTTGAATGCTCCATCCCCGGCAGAAAACGAAATGAACACTGTATGGAACTAATAGAACATTTATCTAGATAAGTCTCAAACATCTACACGGACCCGGAGGCAGGCCTGAATCAGTGGGTGGGCATTTGTTTTTCGAGGGCAGGCCCAGGGTAAAAATAATAGGTAGCAAGGGCACATCAGTTTGTTGATCTTGCTGATTAAATGTGATATGTCCGTATCTGTATGTGACATATGTGCGTCTGGATTTCACTGAACTGAAAATGGCATAGTTGCAGACATATATTCGAATTCATCTGGTTTTGAATAAGCAGAGCAATTCCGGGGCGATTCTCCCCCACGATTGTTTTATAAAAAAGGATCTATTGAAGTACGTAAATAATCTCGTCGAACCAATCCTTTATAACCGCATAATGGTAGTGGAAGAAAAAAGGATACATTTTGCAGATGGTCTCTAAATCCGTTAAAATGTGCGATGCACTTGTATTGAAACCTGGCTTATGTTCTTCCCTTACAATGTGTTTTTGTTTTCTGCCTCCCAATCCCTATATTTGCATCCAATGAACATATGTGGCTGCACACACACCTATCTGTTTGTGTTGGCGTGTCTAAAGCACACCGATGTTTCCAATAACTCTGAGCAGCAATCATGTCCGTGTTTGTGCGCGGTGCGGGTCGTATCAGCGTCCAGGCAGGCACTTTGATTGTGTGTTAGGGGGACACTTGTGTGTTAGTGTGTGTGTATGTGTGTGCGTCTCTGTGTGTGTCTCTGTGTGTGTACACCTGTCAACCCTCAGGCATTAGGCGCCCTGCACATGGCCATAATGTCCCTTTAATCAGATCATACTTCCTGCTTCTCGGCCTATCACGTCGCTGCAGGCTCCTGATTGGATTATCAGCGCCTGGTCCGACACCATCCGTCTCCCTGATCAGCTGATGGCCCCATCAAACACACACACACACACACACACACACACACACACACACACACACACACACACACACACACACACACACACACACAAGCACAAACACACATACACGCACACACACACACACACACACACACACACACACACACAAGCACAAACACACATACACGCACACAGACTATAAACCTGTATTTAACTTGACACAAACACACATCCACTAAGGGCTTTATTCACATCGGCCTGCACAAATAACCACGCGGCTATAAATGTGCGTTAATGTTGGACACAGACACACACACACATTACACTCGCACATGGTACAGGCTTACAAACACTCACAGTTTGACAAATGTGACCACAAAGAGGTTAAAGTGACAGACATACACATGTCCATACTGGCAGGCATTCATCCTCCTACTACACACACACACACACACACACACACACAGACACAGACACACACACACACACACACACACACACACACACACACACACACACACACACACACACACACACACACACACACACACACACAGCTCTCACTCTTTGCTGTGTGTTCTGTTTCCTCTCATACTACATCTGCTTGAAAAAGGATTAAAGCTGCATTACAGCAACTGATTGTGGAATCAAAGATGACGGCAATCCGATCTTCATTGTTGAAATATTTAAGAATGTAGAGATATTGATCAGAGACGCACATCAGACAGATTCCACCTTTCCTTATTCACACTGTGCCACTTTATTGTTCTGAAATTCAAAAATACAGCGTCATGGTCATAATGAGAATATCTTTAAATGTGATATGTGTCAGAAGATTCTGACATTAAAGTCATAATTCTGAAATGTATTTTCACGAATTCCCATAATTCTCAGAATTATGACTTTATTCTATGAATAATGACATTAATCTCTAAATTCAGGTTTATTCCCCCCAAATTCTAACTTTAATCTCAGAACTCAAAGTCTCTTTTGGTCAGATCTCAAAACAAAATGTGGCCCTAATCCTGTTCCGTAATAAATACACATGTTTTCCCTTACATATTTGCGACTTTGCCTAATCTGTATCATTAGTCAAAGGTAAAGTCAGGTTAATTAAAGCAATTACTATATTTAAAGTTCAAGTAGTGTCATTATGGCACTTCCAAACATGATGATTAACTAATGCACCATGTGAATCATTTTAACGAATAGACGTCACCTTGATACTTACGCATTTGATTACTTAAATTAAGACAATTATTTTGTGCAAATGCAGCATTATCTGATGAGAAATCTACAGACACAAATGAACACGTTCTTTTCCACTTGTTGAACATGTAATGGAAGCAAAATATCTCTGTTTTTGCTTTAAATCAACCTCAGACTTGCTGTATATGGCAATTAGTTGAGTTGCATGCGTGGAAATAAAACAACATTAAAAACATGTAATAAAATGCTGTGGTTCACCGTCGAAAGAAATATGTATGCAAACCATACGTCATCATCCCTAATGGGCATCACTCAAACATTAAATAATGGCTATTTTCTACATTACATCCATAATACACTGCTATTACACCAGCATCACACATTACTACACCCCTATTACTCTGTTATTACACCAATGTTACATAGTTATTACACCCGTATTATACCCATGCTACGCTGCTACTACACCCATATTACACCCATGTTTCTCCACTACTACACCCTTATTGCACCCACATTTCACTGTTATTACACCCATTTTACAAATGGACACAGCCTGTCCAATGACTATATCCCAGAGGATACAAAAAACCTTTAAGAGTAAAACATCTTCACAGGTAAAAAGAAACACACAACTGATTGCAATTTTCATAAAAAATAAATAAAAACTGTCTCCGGGCCGAGGCCAACAGCAACAGACATCTGAAGGTGTGAGACAACGCAGACAAGTAGAGAGAAGTGTGTGTGTGTGTGTTGCCAGGCATCAAGGTTAATGACAGAGCTGTCAGTGGCCCTTACTGTAGCCCACTGAGCAATTGTGAAACACGCACACACACACACACACACACACACACACACACACACACACACACACACATACACACACACACACACACACACACACACACACACACACACACACACACACACACACACACACACTCAGAATCGCACAGCACCAGATTTGATCCCATCTGTCTTCCAGCCCATACTCCATCTTTCCGGGGCTTCACTAGGTCTTCGTGTCCACTCTCCATCTTCACTCCATCACCCCCAGGGCCACCTTTACAGCCCGTACACACACAAGATAAAAACCCTTGGGTTTATGATGAATATCAGGCTCATTGCACCGGACCCTGAGTGTGTGTGGTTGTTGTTGACTGAGTTTGAGTTTGTGTTGTTTATACTGCAACAGATGTTTATTCCAGTTTTGATTCAGGTGTAATTCCTCTTGTCTCCCTGCAGCTAAGACACCTGGGTAATGACGAGGTCCACATCGTTTGGTCGGAACATTCTAGAGACTACCGGCGAGGGATCATCCCCACCGAGTTCGGAGACGTGCTAATCATCATCTACCCCATGAAGAACCACATGTACTCCATCCACATACTGAAAAAACCTGAGGTAAGAATGCGTTTAGTTTCGTCAGTGTTCCCTGAATACTTTAACATTGGGACAAAGTTCCTGCAGGACATTTAAATGTGTCATTAAAACCCAGGATGATAATGCCGTCCCCCTCTGGGCTAATCAGGGAAAACGACCCTCGTCACCTGTTGCAGTAATTGTGACTCATTGGCCAATCAGTGTAATGCCATCGCACAGTGGCACAGCTCTATTGATGGCACTCCTGCATCTATTAGATGGCTTTTTATGAAACTTGCTCCAATCATTCATGATCCCCAGAGTATGATCCCCACTGAGTCCTCCTCTCATGCCACCATCACATTTATGGTCTTTAGGGAAATATTTCAACAACTATTGTATGGTTATTCATAAAATGTTGTAAATAATCAATTGCCCACAAGACAAATGACATCCTTATCGGGTGGCGGTACTTTGTGTTCAGGCCTAATCGGTACTAATTTCAAACAAACAATCACCTCTTCATTTTTGGTGACAAAAAAAGATGAGATTTCTTTCTTTTTTCAATGTGCAGAACATTTATGCAGAACTTTATTTTTTTGCGTTTTGAAGAGCATGCTGACTCTGTAAACCAAGATAATGACCATGGCAAACATTATACCTGCTAAAACATGTGTTCGTCATTCTGAACCACAATTATTTCTGCTCATAAGCCAGTTTTATTACGGCCACTATGTTTTATAAACAGAACAACAAATGAAGAGAGACCAATCAGTCATCCAAATTAAACAATAATTATATAATTTAGAAATGAACACTCTATAACATCATTTCAACTGCAGATTAACATGGATTTCATATAGATTTTCAGTCAGTAAGCAGTTTGGTTATTGTTCTCAGCTCAGAGTGAGTGCTCTTTATTTTTGTTGGTACATTGGGGGTGTGTCCGAGTTAGCGCTCCGTGTTTATTGTGGGATCTTTGCTTACTGAGCTACTACAGAGTTCAACACAGAGGAGGAGGTGAGACGGAGTAGTGTTGCAGTGTGTGTGGCTGTCACACTTCTGCCCTGGGAACTATTTCTTTTTACAAATAACAAGTCATCAAAATACAACTTTAGTCAATTATAAGAAAAGACAAGCCTTGACTTTTTATTAGGGGACCATAGCTTTGCCAAGGAATAATGAAATAAGAATTGAGTTTAGGGGTGCAACAACTAATCGACTTAATCAATTAAAATCGATGACCAAATTAGTTGCCAACTAATTCAGTCGTCGATTCGTTGGTGACGTCATCACGTGTGTTTTACGCGCCGTTAAGCTCAGACGTTATCGGTCTTTTTATCGGTACTGGAGACATTTAAAAAAGATATGTCATATGTATTAATGCTACATAAACATTATATCACAGTCTTAGTGTCGCCAACTCGTTTCTAATATGCAAAAAGACAAAAAAATGCGTCTGATGTATTTTCGATCTTTCCAATCCAGACGAGAGATCTCTCTCCCGTCTGTGTGCGAGGGGGCGGGGCAGTTTACACACACGCAGCTGCTACATGCAGCAACACACACACGGAGGAGATGGCGGAGAGAAGCGCTCCGAGGTGTGGTTAAACTTTACCCGTCTCGATGTGGACAATGCTCGTTGCCAATAGTGCAATAAGAGTTTAGCATGTAAGGGCGGTAACACGAGCAATTTGTCTAAACAAGTGCACCACATCCAGACGGAGAAATGCACCGGGTTCGACTGTCTCTCTAGTAGCTCTGTAGCCCCATCCACGAGTAACGTTTCCACGTCAGGTATTATGTATGCTAGCAGCAACACACGGAGCTAACTCAATGATACAAACATGGGTTAATGATTAGAGGGAACTGAGTTATTTATTTTGTTAAAGTTTCAGCTATTCTGTTTACAGTTCTGTCATCACATTATTTAATACGATTTGTTAAAACATTGTTGTTTCTTTTGATGTGAAATATTATTTATTTAATTTAAATAAAAAACAATGTTAATTTTGTTCACAATTTGTTTAGTTAATTTAATAATATCTGTATTTTTGAATCAAGTATTCATCTTTATTGTCTTCATTGTTAGTTTCCACATGCCTAAAACAACCTCAAGCTAAATCTAAAAGTTGATGGCTAAAAAAGAGCGTTTGAGAAATTGTGCAAGGCATAATAGTCCGAATAGTCGATTAATCGTTTCATTAATCGATAGATGAATCGATTATCAAATGAGTCGTTTGTTGCAGCCCTAATTGAGTTGCACAGTGTTTTGCTCCATACTTGAATGTTCTGTAGCAGACATTACAGATGCATCCAGCTTGACGAAACAATCCTAAAGAGAGTGTTCCCCTGCGTTTTGCTGCTCTGGTTAATGTATCAGTGTAAAACACAGACATTAATACCACAGCACTGATAGCATAATTCTATTTCAAACAAGACCTAACACAATCAAATGCTGCTTTTTCTGTATGACATAGATACCACAGCACTAATAACATAACCTCATTCTGTTTCATTCATTCTACAAAGCAAAAACTATTGAATTATCAAAAAAAGCAGTTAGATAAGATATTCTTTGTGTGGTCGTCCTGAAAGCACTGCATTCGGTCATAGAGTGCATGGCTAAGAGACCTGGTCTGAGAATGAATTCAATAAAAAGGCTTCACATTATTCTCTTTGCTAGATTCCACAAGCAATGACTTACATTACATTTGACTTGTCAAAGTTGGTTGACTAAAACCTAGTGGCTCTTAAAGATTATTCATGAGAATATCTAGAATTGCAGTTCTTCAGGAGACTTGTATTGGCAGTAGATTCATTATTAACTGGAAAAGCTCACTCAGAAGAGTGCAGATCTCCTTCAGGTGACTCTCTTCCAAAAAGAGAAGAATTCAATCTCACTTAATTGTCCCTCCAGACTCCGTTACAGTAAGATGACGCCAAAGATAACACACACGAGGATTTATTCATCTCGTATCGGGCCTTCCATTAGTGGAACACAACATATCTGGCATGGAGTTAATCTGCAGTCGCATTGGTCCAAATGAGATCAAACTTTTCAATGGATGTCAGTTTTCTGAGCCCAGAGACAGGCCAAAAGGAGGCCTGCAAAAGGATAGCTAAGACCTGTTTTAGGCCTAGCCAACAGAGTGGTCTAATAATGAGTCCTAAAACACAGAAATGAGTTTACTTTCATGTTAGCCTTATTTCAAACCTGTTTTTTTATGCGTTTATGGTTAGAAACCTGAAATAAGGTCTGGGGTTAAGCTCAAGAGAGTAACTCGTTTTCTTCCTACGACATCAAATATGTCAGTAAACACCCTGTCTGAAGCTTCTATGTGTCACAAAAATGGCGGTTGCTAACAAGTGACTAAATAATCGCCGCATAAGTCCGCCTTTAGCTTAGCGTTGGTGATGCACAGCCATGCGACCGCAATGTAGGTTTCTAAATCCTTACGTTGGCTTTTAAGTTCTGCCGATTGCCTGAAAGCTTCAGAAATTAGTGTGAATAAAACCAATGGGGAAATCCCATCGCTTTTGGTGAAAGCTAACGTTCGGATTTAGAGAGAATGTATGGTAGCTACCTAGCTAAACGTTGTATTAAATAGTATAGTTTGTGCAAGATTTCCCTCTGGTGCTCTGTGTCCAGAAGAGTATGTGTGAGAGTGCGACTATCTGCCCGCACTCGGATGACCAAACCCAGCTGATCTATTGTTCCTGCTTTAATAACTATTTCACGACTTCTCTTTGTGTCTCTAGGTGCCATTCTTCGGTCCACTGTTTGACGGTGCCGTAGTGGACATGAACATCTTGCCCACCATGGTCCGGGCCACAGCCATCAACGCCAGTCGAGCTCTCAAATCACTGATTCCACTCTACCAGAACTTGTATCCTTTCTAAGCCCTACTGAGCAAAAGCAAAGCTAGACGCCAAAGGTAGGTCGCACTTCTTTCTCTTTCAGGGCTTCCGCCTCATGGTCAGCTCTTTAAAAGTGAGTTGTTTCTAGGTTTAAACTTGGATATACCTGTGCCATTGTGCTGAAGTCCTCACAGATGTAGCGAGAGTGTCGCCTCTCACTCAGCTCGAGTGTTAAGAATAACAAATCAATGTCCAGTGGGGTCGGGCTTTCAGAGTATAAGTGCTAGTTTGATGGAGCTGTATTTAGTCTGCTCTGAAGTGCCATATATCAAGTGTGTATGCATCTGTGTGTGCAGGAGAGAAAGAGAAATGGACAGACAGGTGTGTGTGTGTGTGCAGTCTGTCTGCTTGATCCGATGCGATGGTAGTTTGGTATGAACAAGCCCGACGGTCAATACTTATCGATGACTCTCCTCCCTAGCGCGGCTTCTAAACGAGGGGGCTTTGCTCTCTGCTCTCAAACACACACACACACGTCCACACTTCTACACACTCTTTATTCTAGAAGCGCGAACAGACGATTACACCTGATAGCTCCACAGAGGCACTGTCATGCACATGCAGACAGGCAGAATCACACACACACACACACACACACACACACACACACACACACACACACACACACACACACACACACACACACACACACACACACACACACACACACACACACACACACACACACACACACACACACACACCACACAGTGTCCCCTGTTGAGGCGAGCCGAGCTTCTCACTGATCGTTGGAATTTCTTCTAAGCAGCACTTAAAGCAATTAGATTTCCTAATGGTACTTTCTTCCTGTCTGCCCGCCTGTTCTTTTCTCCTTCCCCCTAATTCCTGCTCCTCAAATCCAAATACATGGCTTGTATTGGTGTCTTCGTGCCTGTACATGGTAAAAACTACAAATGGTATTCCACCAACTTAATTTGAAATCCTTGTTTGGTACAGATCCTCTTAAAAACATACATAATAAAAAAATGTATATATTTTTTTCAATGATAATTAGAAGAACTTTTCAAAAATGTTCATTCCCTCTAATCATTTCGCAATTGCATTGTCTGTCAAATGACGCAATTAGTTATTTATTCCAAAGCGCCAAGTCCCGTGCTGATTTCAAAAGACATTTCTTGCCCATAATGCAGCATTGTTGGGGACAAAATGTAGTTCTGTCCCCTGGACACATCAATGGCCAGTTGACTTGTTCCTTTCAGATTCAAATCCCTTAGTGCTCAGATAAGATTTCTATTTGTTAAGCGATTGTTTTACATGAGCTAAATCGCAATGTATTAAAAAAAAACTGTTGTCACAAACACGTACTCAGACGGGTCTATTTACTTTACATGTTTTCGATTCAATGTTTTTTCAGGGGGCTTTATTTAGAACTTACAGCAGATAGACAGACAACTGTGATTGGGTGGGGAAAACATGTGCTAAGGGTAAACAGCCACAGGTTGGATTTGAACCCCGGCCACTGCAGTAATCACTTTCCACCCTTTATCTATTTTTCTTACCTAAATAAAAAGTCTTCCTATCCTTACTTTTATTTATATCCTCTGTATCTCATATTCATTCTCCTACCTCCTTCCTGTCCTCTCTTTCTTTTGTCCTGCTTCACTTTGTTCCTCCTCTCCTTCGTCTGTTCTCTACTTTGGCTCCTGTTCTCCTCCCTCCCTTTTCTCCTTCTTCAAGGAGTGTGTGTGTGTGTGTGTGTGTGTGTGTGTTGTGCAATTAATCGTATTGTAATCTCGATTACGATTTTGGCTTGCAACGATTACGAAAACAACGTAATCAAAATAAAACGATTATTATTTTTATAAAAAAAAAAAAAAATGTAATTATTATAATTTTTTTAATTTTTTTTTTTGGTTTTTCAGTTGAATTATACTTAAAGTTCAGGGTAATCAACTGTTAAAAACATACTGTTCACATTTTTGTTTCAATAAATGGATGTTTTCAAAGTAAATGGATAATCGTTTTTAATAATCGTGATATCAATTATTGACCCAAATAATCGTGATTAGGATTTTTGCCATAATCGCACAGCCCTAGTGTGTGTGCAGCGATCCGCTTCAACACGTGTATTTCGGTTTATTCACGGCATTCATTTAGTTATTCTACAGTATTGTTGTTTTATAGTTATTTGTTAATGTAACCCAATTTGTGTTCTTTGAAATTGAAAAGGATATCGCATTGTGTTTGTTACTTTCGTTGCAGTTGTATACGTCTTAAGTGTAATTTGGCTTGGCTTCCTATTTTGTATGGACATGCTTTTATTTTGAAGGAGAGATAGCGCTGTTGACAGGAAGTTGTTGTTGCTATGGAAACAACGTGACGGAGTATAACGGAGAAAAGTCATATCTACATATAAAGACGGAGAAAGTAAACGATAAAGTGTATGGTTAAGTGTTAGCACCCCCCGAAGAGGCACAAGCTCTTACGTTGATATTGGAGATTTCAATAAATTGGGTTTTTACATTGTGTGTGTGTGTGTGTGTGTGTGCCCGGTGACACATGTGCCGCGCAGGCCTGTTCGGGTATTTGTGTGTGTCTGCCGGTGTCCTGGTGTGTATTGATTGGTAGTAGCAGCAGGTCGATGACTGTGACAGGCTGAATTACAGTAATCAGTCATTATTGACTCCCCATCTCTGCGACACACACACACACACACACACACACACACACACACACACACACACACACACACACACACACACACACACACACACACACACACACACACACACACACACTTTGTCACTCCTTGTTTCTTCTCTCTCTTCTGTCCCTCCAGTCCTGCCTCTCTGTCTTTACATCCATCTCTTGGTATGGCTCTGCCCCCCCTTATCATCGTTTCTCCTTTTTCCCCTCACTAATTCCTTCCCTGTATTTTCTCTCCTGTCTCTCTAACTCCCTTTATCTCCCTCCATCTCGGTCTGCCTTTCCTCTTTGTTCAGATTTCTCGACCCGTTCTCCTCGCTGCTCATTCTCATCGTCCTTAACCTCCAGAAAGTCTGACATCATGATGTCATTACAATCCTTAACAGTCAATGCTAAAGTTATAAGAGTTGATGAAGGATAAGACCATTAAATATCAGTAAAGTTTGGGGGGGGTACTAAAAAAACATAAAAGCATCCCAAAAGAAACAGAGATTTTGAATACAAGTAAAGAAAAGCCCAGCAGTTGGGTTAACGTGAAACATGATAGGGTGTGTATTTGCTTTGTAAAGAGTATTTCTTGCATCACTTATTTGGAATCTTAAGTATATTGATTGTTGTACTGTTGTCAGGGCCTGGGATTTAAGAGTTTCATTGGCATTACGTACACTATTAACAGAGATAATAAAAGCATCGAATCTTGAATTTTGAGCAACAGTCTCTGAAGCATCTGTTCTAATTCATGGATGCATCATAATATGGTAATTCAACTAAAGCAGAGATATGATGCCCTTCGCAGTTAGGTGGAAACAATATTGCTATAATATCTGGTATAAATCCAATATCCCTTAATAGCTTTTATTTCATCAAACATTCCTGGAGATTATCACACTTACTGCACATAGGGGTTCGATGCCCTTATGATTGCTGCACTGTGACATCAAGCATCCTCACATAGGGGCTGACACAGAAGCAAATTATGGGGGGGGGTGGGGGGAGATGGGAAGAAGGCTGGCAGGGCTCAGCGTGTCAGCGGTTAACTGGCATTTTAGTCTTCTTTCTTTTTCTGTCTATCTACGTCTGTCTTCCTCTCTGTCTCCTGGCCCTCAGGGCAGTCCATCTGCCTCCTCTCTCTCTCTGATCTTTCATTCACCATGACTAGAGCCATCCAGCAACACACACACACACACACACACACACGCGCACACACACACACACACACACACACACACACACACACACACACACACACACACACACACACACACACACACACACACACACACACACATGCATACATGAACATAGTGCCAGGCTACTGGGGCAGCTGTGTGTAAGCACAGCTCTATCTCACATATCAGCTCATTGCAGCAAGAAAAACAATCCAAGACTCCCTCACACACACACACTCCACACACACACACACACACGCGCACACAGCCCCAATCCATATAAGCCTCGCTATATACACACAAAGGTTTGTAAAACTTCCCTACCCTCTGCTGTCTCCTATAGAGTGGTACAGGAATGAGTCCCAAAAAGGTGGATATTAGTGAGCATTTGACCAGATCCGGGTTTCCTCGTCTTAGTCAACGTTTTTTTGATCATGTTATAGGTTGAAGGCCTGTAATAAGCTGATCCGCCATTAGCTTAGCAGTGGTAACGTGAAGTTATGTTACTGTGATGTAGTTCTTTTATAGCCTAACGTTAGCTTCTTTATTCAATCAATTGCAATTACGTTACAAAAATCATAAACAAATGTGTAACTATCATAAACCGTTGTTTGCCATCACACTATCCAATAATAACTTCCCGGTTGGCCTACAAAAATACTTAATTACTGCAGCAGTCTATTAGGGTTGGGTGGAGAAAATCTAATCGTGTAATAATGGAGATTCTTATCCCATTAGCAGCGATCCACAACTTCCAAAAATCGATCTTTGAATTATAAAATGAGTTATTTTTTCTACAAAAGAAGCCAGATATCGCTTCTGATGGACAGTAAGCCTACACTCCAGATCAAGCTTTTTTTTGCAATAGCGATGCAAATGGTGCAGTATCATTTTGGTGAGTGCAGAGAGCGATGGGTTCCTCCTGCAGCCCACCACAGTGGGATCAGCCCCTCTCTGTAGATCAGAGCAGATGAAAGTAAGGAGTGATATATTGGTTTCACCACTCCTTACGTGAGTAGCTCCCTCTGTACGGGTCCTATCAGGAAAATGTTAAGTTCCATCTTAACACCTAAAAAAGAGTGATACGGAGTGGACCCTAAGGGAGTATTTTAAGAGAAATATCAAGCCTAAAAGTGTCCAGTAAGACAAGAAAACGTATGTACTCAACATCTAAAAAAAATAAAATGTAATACATCGTTTTCATTAACATGATACTGACACATTTGTGCATTTATCAGCAGCTGAAAATAAGGCACTGTTGACTTCTGACTACATTTGTGAGTCATTTTTTTAAGGCTTATTTTCTAATTAGAAGGTTGACAGAAAGGACATCAGGAAGTCTAGCGAGATGATGCGAGAGTATGCATTTCAAAGCATAGTCAATAGCATAACAGGCTAATTATAGGAAGTACATGCTGATTGGTCGGATTCAGTAGGGGTGTGAATCATTGGGTAGCTAATGATATGATACAGAATGGAATCATGATACAGTACTTAATGGAGTTTTAATGCGTGTGTATGTTTTATCAACTGATTGTAATCATTTAAACACACAAAGACAAAAAACCTGAGAAAATGCAATAATAACACTTTTTAATTTAAAGTAATTATCTTGAATAATCACAAAGTTATACCAAAAATCTGTAAAATTGTTAAATAACATTGTTACGCTAAGGACAGCTGCTTTATTTATCAGAAATGTTCAAAATGAACGGTACAAAAAGTAACATGTAAAACTAGTACTTTGTATTTTTCAACTAATGGCACAATGATGCCTGACTAATTAAGTAGCAATATCCAGGCTCTTGAGTAGGAAAACGATAGAAGATAAGATACAATTGTCAATTTTTACAATAATACAATGAGTCAGGTATTTACGGAGTGTTAAGGACGACAACAACATTGACTGAAGTGGGTCATTTTTTTATCCATATGAACATATTTCTACTTAAGATCTATTTTTTCCCCGAGTTAAAGTGCAATCAAAGTTTGTGACCACAGAACCTCTGTGCACTGCTCACCTCTCTGGGCCAAGACTCTCCATCTCCTACAGCTGCTCCACCATCTGATAACATCTGAGAGACATGTGCATGTGAGAGGTCGCTGTGTGTGTGTGTGTTGTGTGTGTGTGTCCGTGTGTGTGTGTTGGGTGGTAGATGCATGGTAGTTTGGTGTTTAGTGTACGAATGTGTGTGAAAGAGAGCAAGCCGTGGCCGTCCTCCATCTGCTCCTGGGTGATTGTGGTGCCGGGGAACAATGTTGGAGAGACGCTAAGCTGCCACACACACACACACACACACACACACACACACACACACACACACACACACACACACACACACACACACACACACACACACACACACACACACACACACACACACACACACACACACACACACACACACACACACACACACACACACACACACACACACACACACAATCCAGCAAGTGTGTGTTTGTGTGCATGAATTTCTAAATCTTTACCAGTCCATATACACTTCACGGTGTGTGTGTTGCATGTGTATATATTTCACTCCTCTCAGTGTGTGTGTGTGTGTGTGGACATCCCCTCTAGTAGTTGATTGGCAGAGATAGCTGCACTGAGGCTGGGGTCAGCATATGGCTCAGTGTGATAGCGATGCTGTGTGTGTGTGTGTCGCTGCCTTTCCCTCTTTTTCACACTCTGTTCCCAGAGAAATGATGGCAGCTCTGGGCATGTAGCGCTATTATCCCCCATGTCCACACACACACACACACACACACACACACACACACACACACACACACACACACACACACACACACACACACACACACACACACGCAGCCAACACGCCTAGCGGCCTGCCTCTCTCTGCCAGCTCCCACAATAGAGCCCATTGTCCCACTAAGGCTACAATCTGCAGTGTGTGACAAGGAGTGTGTGTGTGTTCCTCACCACGGTGGAGAGGTGAGGGCGAAACCTTAGAAATTGAAGACATTTTGTTATTGCTGACGCTGAAATGGGGTCATGTTATCCTCCACCTCCTCTGAGCTCCTCTCCAGCCGTCACACATGGAGGCAAAATGCGTTTGACATGAGAGGAAGACGCCTTGATGGAACCGTGAGATTAGGAAATAACCAGGGTTAGGAGGGTTACTTTTACTCTGCTACAATCAATAGTTACATGTAAACTAGTGTGATCTTACCCCAATATCAAATGCAGTGAAAGAGAACACAGGTGTCCTCTGCTCAGAGCTTTTATTATAGGAAAACCTGCCTTTCATTAAAGAGGACATATTATTTTGAAAAGAGGTGCTGCAGCACAGGCAGTATGAGAAAGATAAAGAGCTTTTTGAACATTAAAGCATGGAGACATGTCACAGTAGAGCAGGGCTCTCCAACACGGCGAGCTACTGAAAAGCTGCCCGCGAGCTACCGGTAGCTCGCGGGCAGCTTTTCAGTAGCTCGCCGCTCGATTATCAATTATAGCATAGTAAGGTTTGCTTCTTGATTTTTCGGCCGCGGCTGGACAATAACGTTTTTTTATTTTAGAAATGTTTCTGTTACACGAATATCAAATTGGTCGGTGACGCAGATATCTAGGAACAGACGTGACAGCAGCACAGCGACACCACACACGGAGCAGCCTGCTTTCTCCACCAGCACCAGCACCAGTCCAGAACCAACAGCAGAATGACCCGCTCTGAATCAGGCCCTGTCGCTGTGGCTCAGAGACACACAGGGAGGGGTTTGTGTTTTTTGAAAAACACTCGTTATCGTCATGTCAGGTTTTTGGTGGATTTAATCAAGTCTTGGATTGCAGAGTATGAATGTCCTCTTGCTATTTTCAGTTGATAAATACGTAAAGTTTGTGAAAGCAGGAGGAAAGCTTCCGCGATCACCGTCTCCTCCGTTCCTCCAAACCCCGCCCCTCCCTGAAAATAATGAGTGACAGGCTGACAGTGACCCGATAGAAACGTTATTATTCACTTAATCACTGATTGAGATATGATGAAGCTAACTTAATCTCATACATTCATAGGATTTATGTAACAGTAAGACAGAGAATATAAGTGTGCACCCACATGCACTATTTTAGTTTTTATAATGCTGTTGTAAATACTCCTGTTGTCTGCTGTGTTCAGACTCAAGTCATGTGTGTGATGCCACATTCAGGACATTCAGTGTCTTTTTTTTAACAGAAGAAAAGAAGCTGCAGCTAGACTGCAGAAGCATTCGTTTTTTGTTTATGAGGATGGAACCATTTTCACACACAGATTAGGAGGCTAGACCTATACAATTGATTTATTATGGTTTATAATTTAATGTCAAGACGAAGAAGAAAAAGAAGAAGATGGCTGAACTGTTCAGTGTCAATCCTGTGGAGATGGAGGTTATAAATCTCCAAAATCATGTTCAGCTTAAGTCTCAGCAAAACTCACAACATTTCTGGAGCCTTGTAGACACCGAAAACTATAAGAACATTCACCAAGCAGCACTGAACATGTCTGCTTTATTTGGCTCTACATACCTTTGTGAAGCAGCTTTTTCTGACATGAATGAAATCTAAATACAGAACAAGACTGACTGATGAACATTTAAATGACTCTATTAGAGTGAACCTAAGTGGGTACACTCCAGCATACACCTGTATGGTGGACTCATGCAGTGCCATTCATCTCACTGACTGTGAAAAAGAGTGAATGCACTTATTTTATACATGTGCCATAAGATGCTTGTAAGGTGGTGATTAAGGACATTTATGCCAATTGTCAGTGATGCACTTATTATGAGGGCCATAATAATATGGGAGACATTGTCGTTTTCTTGGACCTTGATGTGAAGTTAAGATTTTTGATAAGCTTTAGGTATTGCAATTTCACACGTGTACAAAAGTATAGCTTAATTGAACTGATGAGTGATATGTGAATAAATGTAAGCGATGTGATGCAAGTAGCTCTTGGCCACTTTCATTTTTTCAAAGTAGCTCTCAGATGAAGAAAGGTTGGAGACCCCTGCTGTAGAGACACTAAATACTAATATGAACCTGAACATCTGAAGAATAGGGCCCCTTTCAATTACATTTCAAAAGTTACAAAATGTGCAGGTAAAGGTACAAAACATAAAGATTTAGTTTTAGTGTTAATAAAAACATGTAAAAAAAATACATTTATCTTTGTATTAATATGTCGATGCAGTTTTGGAGAGTTGGAGGTTTGATAGTGACATAAAAACATATTTAAAGACAACTGCTTGGACTTTGGGACAATTAAGTAAATATGTTTCTCTTCTTTCGGCCATGTTTTAAACCTAATGATTTATCTTAGAAGTAATTGGTAGATTAATACAAATAATCACCATTTTTACAGCCCTTTTTTCATAAATACAAATAGTGACAACAATCAAATGTCACATACTCAAGTCAGTTAGTTATTCATGAATTAAATATAACATTCTGCTTATTACACTTGAGCAATCAAAAAGTAAAAATAAATAAATCAAGTGAAAAAACTAATGAGCAAATTAAAACCACAGAATAAGAAAATATAAATTAAGCAAATTAAATAAATAAATGGATAAACATAAAAGCACTCAGCATTCCAGTAGCGTTGTACATTTCTTTCACACATACATTTTTGGAAGATATATACATTTTCTCCCAAGCTTGAGACATCATCCACCTGCAGGAGTGCAAAGTCAATTAAAGTTAACCCTATTGATATGAGAACATATTTTCTATTATATAATCATATTGTTATTATTTATAAGTTTGACAAATGAAGAAACATAAATGAACAGTCAAAGTACAAAGGAAATGAGTCTTTTTGAATTGAGGAATAGAGGTCCTGCACATTGTAAATACGGATACATTTAAATGCATGATGCCCATCCACTCTGAAATCACAGCGTCCTCTGAGCATCCTCCTGCAAATTGACAGCAGATCAGCGCGGCTCGTTGAGTGGTGTTTGATGCTTTAAAATACGATCAGGCTTGGGTTAAGGGTGTGTGTGTGTTGGGGGGGGGGGGTGAGGAAATGAATGTGTGCAGAGGGGAGGTGATTGTGGTTAATTGTTTCCCGTCGGGCAGATAGAGGAAATGAAAAGAAAAGGGTGAGGAGGAGGAGGGGTCACAGCTAATCTCTCCCGCTTCTCCCTTGGGGGGGGGGGGGGGAGATGTGTGTGAGTGTGTTGGTGTGTGTGAGAGGCTTTCCGGAGCTTTCACATGTTAGCACCATGGTGTGTGTGTGACACGGCAACATCTGCATCATTTCCTAATACAGCGGTACGTCTGCTATGTGATTTCATGTTTGATTATTAGTCGATTATTTTTCAAGCAGATCAACATGATAGGGTTTTAAAATATTTGTTTAACATAGAACAGCTGAGGACTCAAGGAAAATCATTAACAATCTATGACAAAATAATATATATATATTTAAAATATGAGCATAGTTACGGTTCACAGTGCATATACAAGAGGTGAGACAAAAGAATGGACATTGTACGGGTATCACTGTTTACGATATAGACACAGCTCTATCATAGACTCACAACGTCTACTGGCAGAAGTGTCTCACACACACACACTGACATTTTAACTTTGTGTAACATCAAACTCAAGTTACATTACATTTAGTTATGGCTTTTTATCCAACCGACTTACAATAAGTGCAATAAACTATAAATAACAGCAAGAAGCTCCGTCTCTGCACTGCGACTCTTATGCACTTTCTACGTGTAACATTCAATTTATATCTCAAAGGGTCATTACACAACAATTGTATTTAATATTTGATGTGAAGCACAACGTATCATGCTGTTATTATAACGATCTTTATCAGCCTTTGAAACTCAAACCGTTTGGGGAGAAAAAATCCATTGTATTAAAGGTAGGGTAGGTAAGTTTGAGAAACCGGCTCGAGATCGCTAGAATTTGAAAATACACAACCGGAGAAAATCTGCCCCTTCCTTCAGACTTATAGAGCCCCTCCTCCAACACACACGAACGTGCACATGACCAATGAGGGCACGAGATAAGTTTGTGCACAGATGGAAGGCTGACAGGCAGGTAGGCCATCCAATCATTTTAGCCGGGCCGGCTAAAATGATTGGTCGTGCTTTTTACAGTACTACGGCTTCCACAGATGACACTTTTTTATGGATTTTTTGTCAAAGCACTTAAAATATTCATTGCTATCGGGATGTTAAGAGCATTCCATGGAATATAACAAAAAGTGTATCTCGAGCCGGTTTCTCAAACTTACCATACCCTACCTTTAATAATAATAATATATTATAAAAGTGAGACGATTGGTTGACTAATCGTCTGAATTGACAACTATTGGTCGACTAGAACAATCTTTATTCGAGGGCAGCCCTTTTTTTTGTTTTGGTGTTTGATTGTAATAGCCAAGGTGCAGTAACAGGTGGATTTAGAGTCTGCAACGTGTAGAATTTGAGCAGTCCTGATCTCAATGAGGAGCTTTTTTTACCATTCACATGTCCCTCTAGTCTATGCCTTCAGCACAGAGTGGATGCACCTGAATCATAGAAGAAGAACAGACACCTTTCTGCTCTGTGAGAAGCCTCACGTTATCTATTACTCGTTTCCTTTTTTTTGGGTCTAATTTCCGAAACACATGATCCACGGTGTGTGTGTGTGTGTGTGTGTGTGTGTGTGTGTGTGTGTGTGTGTGTGTGTGTGTGTGTGTGTGTGTGTGTGTGTGTGTGTGTGTGTGTGTGTGTGTGTGTGTGTGTGTGTGTGTGTGTGTGTGTGTGTGTGTGTGTGTGTGTGTGTGTGTGTGTGTGTGTGTGTGTGTGTGTGTGTGTGTGTGTGTGTGTGTGTGTGTGGTGTGTGTGTGTGTGTGTGTGTGTGTGTGTGTGTGTGTGTGTGTGTGTGTGTGTCATGTACGCACGCGGCTTGTCACCGAGAGCTGTGCGGACACATGAGTTGGAGCCATCAGTGGCTTGATGACGCCTTGTTGGAGCAGACCCCCCTCTGACTGGTAAACAAGCTAAGCTGCAGCGTGCGTGTGTGAATGCAGTTTGAGGCGGGGGGTGTGAATGTAAGTATTTTGATGTGACGAGGTGTTTAAGATTCAGGTGGGATGTCCATGAGAGTACAGAACGGCACACTGACACACAGCTTCAATTTGGCCCTGAAAAGACAGGAAGTGGAGTATATAGTGCACACTCTGGGATGTAAATAGGTATTTGATGATTGATCAAACTCTTTATAACTTAACCAAAAGCTACTCCAACAGGTTTTTGTATGACCAAAAAAAACCTTTTATCCACATTATTGATCACGAGTTGCATTGAATTACTTATATACTATTATGTGTTTCTTATTGGGGCTAATGCAATTAATATATTTTTTTTTATGATGTAGTCTAATGTATATTACTTGTTTCGTCCAACCAATAGTACGAACCCCTCTTGCTCTTCTTCCTTCTTTTTCTCCTTCCTGCTGTGTGTGTGTGTGTGTGTGTTGTGTGTGTGTGTGTGTGATATGAATATTGAGCCTGCAGATAGGGACCAAGATCCGTCTCCTTAATCTGAGAATTATTATCAGGTCCTGTGTGACGCTCACTGGCACCCTGCTGTGTTTGTGCACTTTGCTGTGTGTGTGTGCGTTAAATAAAGCTTGTAATTGCGCTGGCAGCTTTAGGGCTCCCCAGTGGGGTGTGTGTGTATTCTTTCTCAAACACACACGTCAAAGGGTGAAATAATGGAGTGTCAAGGAGCCAATTAATGTATCACGTCTGTTTTCTCCTCCATGTGTTTCTCTGCAATGGGTTTAAGAGCAGATGATTAGGGGTAAACTAGATTTTGAGTGTGTGTGTGTGTGTGTATGTATGTTCGGCCCCTGACAATAAGTAGTGCATTAGACCTACCTATCTCTGCCCCCATCTTTGGCGTACGTGGACACACACACACTCGTAATGAAATCACAAAGCCTCCATATCATTGCTATCGCAGAAAGATATAAACCCATTAGCTTTTGTCCTTTGGGCATGGACACACACACACACACACACACACACACACACACACACACACACACACACACACACACACACACACACACACCCATTGTCAGACACGCACAGGTTTATCATTACACGCTGTAAAGCTTTTCCAATTGTATTATCCCTCTGATGTCCTTCTCTCTGTTGTCTGTTCCAATGCCTGGGGTGGAGAGGACAGATAGGGTGTGTGAGATGCAAAGTGAGATATTGTGTGTGTGTGTTTCTGAGGATAGGTGTCTTGAAATGCAGAAAATAGATCATATATAGGTTATACGTACGAGTCGAGATCTTGCTCACCCTGTCAGTGTTCTTTTCTAATCGAGGACCGGCTAGCTGCACACTATCCAGCTTATTACACGTCTGCATACTAAATAAACGAAATACTTAACTCACAATATTGGCTTAAAATGGTAATTGGTTTAAACATTGAAATAAGTCGGTTCCACTGTGTACCAACGGCTGGAACTGCAGCGACAGCAGTGTAACTTCAAATGATGTCAGCACTGATGGAGGTTTTCTGTGACTGTCCAAGTCTGTTCACTTTCCTTTTCCATCAAACCATTGTTTAGACATTGACAGAGCCCATTCCTGTTCCTGTTACTGTTCACTTCCATCTTCTTCTGTTGATTTTGCTGACGTCCAGCGCTCGGCCTTTTGACCTCTTTCCTTCCCGTCTTCTCTTTTTCGTTTCTTGACTGGGGTCAGTTTTGCCCGGACTTCATTCTGCGGATTGATATGACTGCACATAATATTGTCCCTTGATCAGAGCATCCTCCTTGGCTACGGGCTGTTATCCTTAGCAACGGTCTGCTAGCAAAAAGTGTTGGACTGAAAATTGAAATTGACCAATCAGAATAATGAATTCAACTTAGCCATGTAATAAATATACATGTTGCTTTGTTAACCTTCAAAAAACACATAGACAACGTTGTAGCTGGAGCTGCAACCAATGATCCTCTAATTCTTTCTCTGTTTTCTATCATTATCTAAAAATGTGCAGTCTCTTTACAGGGACATTCCATCGTTTGATTTCGTTTTTAAATCCTGTTTTACTTTGACTTGCCCTAAATCACAGTAATATGCATTTCTATAGATTTTGTCCAGTAATTGTGACACAGCACTTTTACGCCTTTGAATTAGAATTCGCCCACATGTGTTTATCAGTAGCGATAAGCACTAACACGCACTGACGTACCGTTGATTAATTTGGGTTTCAGTATTTGATACCCAAGAACATTTGATCACAGCCATATATAGTAAAGCAATACTGTGTTTTACCTTCAGGGTAGGAAATAATATATGTTTTCACCGGACAATTTTTGCCCTCAATGTTTGAAAATGTAAAGAACTTTCACGCAATAATTATTCTTCCCTTTATTGTGGTTTATGGGGCAAATAGCTTGAATTTGGGGGACATTTTGCCCAAACTTTTTTCTCAAACACGGTTTACAAGTTCTTTTCATTTGAATAATAACATCTTTTAGTAGAAGTTATGTCTCTTATTCCCAATTGGGACGAACAGAATGACTCTTTAACCCTCGTTGGTTTACAAACTGGATGGGTAACCTACTTGGGAACAGGAAGGAATTCACCCACAAACTATTTCAAAATACATTTATAAAATATCTTTATATATGAAATTTAACCAGGTGACCATTTCTGGAAAGAGTCTGGAAATGTACATTTCTACTTTAATAAAATGTATTTTCTTCCTTTAACAAACTGTAATGTAAACACCATATATTGTCATTCTATCACGCGGGGTGAAAATGTGAAGAACCATTAAATGAATAGCTTATTGATTCAATTGAGTGGGGTTTAAAGCTCTTATTAGGCCCTTTACATTCATAAGAAAAGCAGCATATTTACATCAGCCCACACACACACACACACACACACACACACACACACACACACACACACACACACACACACACACACACACACACCACACACACACACACACACACACACACACACACACACACACACACACACACACACACCCCAGCGGTGGTCCCAGCTCCTAATGCGCTCTTTCTCCTCCCCCCCTCCTCCTCAGTCTCCAGTGATGGCGGGAGTCGAAGCTCCGCCACAATGACCGGCGCTGTGGGGGAGAGAGGGAGAGAAAAGGGAATACAATAGAGAGAGAGAGGGAGACAGAGTAGGGACAAACACTTCACTCTCTCCTCTCTTTTCAGCCACACACAAGAAAATGAGTTTGTGACTTGATACAAAAGAGCCTTTTTATCCGCCCCCCCCTGCTCTGTCTCTCTCTTCTCCGCTTTCTCCCCCTTATAATTTCCCCTCTTTTCTTTTTTCTCTCCAAAAGAGAGATATCTTTTCTGCTAATGACTTAATAAGAGGAGCAGTCTGAAATTCAATTACAGTAGATTTCATAGCCACGGCTGCCATTTGGATGGACGGACGGACGGACGGAGGGACGGACGGACGGAGGGACGGACGGACGGACGGACGTGTGAAAGTCTATTTGCTCTGATCTCTCGTTGGTTTCTACGTTTTGATGCTCTTCATTTTATTCAGATACGGACCACAAAATGCCTAACAGAGCAGGATTCAATCTGGGAACATGTTTCAAGTATTCAAATTAAGAAAATGTCACACAACCTAAAAGTAAACGTGTTTTCGTGGGTCGAAAAAAACTTGCTCTCTGAGCTAACCAGCGTTTCTATGCTAACAATTCTACAATATTACGTTTAAATCCGCATAATATTGTGTTTCTGGCACCTATATTGAAAAAAAATAAACCTCTGAGCTGGTAACATAGCTAATGAAAACGAATGCTCCTCCGATTAACGGAAAATTCCCATATGGCGTACGTCCTCAAATAACTTAAATGTTCCCTGCTTCCATTGTGTCTGAAGGTAGGTGCTTGTCTCTTTCCGAAAATAATACGCTTGTTGTTGTGGACAAGCATCTTTGTCTCTCAGCTAGCTCACGTTGATTAGATTGTGGCGTAAAGGGGAAAGCGTGATCACTTGCGTTACCCTGAAGATGACTTTAAAGAATGCTCCTAAGAACCCGTATAAAATCACCATGACTTGAATTGGAAAAAGCTGCTTTCGCACTAAGACCCGATTCGGAATATCAGGCGACTGTGGCTCAGGGGGGAAATGGGCGTCTACCATTCAGTGATTGGGTGGTTCGATCCCCAGCCCCTGCAATCAACATGTCTAAAGTGGGCTAGATAAATAACCCCAAATGGCTCCTCTAGGCCATTCTAGGCTCAATATTAAAGTGTATGTAAATCTCTTTGGATAAACAAAATATCCAAACAGAATATTATTTTAACGTGACTATTCAGAATATTGGGCCAAACTAAAAGGTGACGTATCGTATCAGCCAGCCCCCTGGTGGCTAGCTGGTGTTTGTGACACAGTGCCATCAGGCCACAGGCAGAGACCCCACGCTGAGAGGAAGAGAGGGGGAGATAAAGAAGGCATACGAACACAGAGTGAAGGAAAGTAAAGTGATGTTCCCATCAGTTATCTCAGCGGTGGTGCCATGCCTGTGTACTTATTTCTCCGTCTCCTCCTTGTCCTTTCCTTCAGTCCGCCCTGCCTCTGTGCTCTGTCCAGCTGGAGTCCTGTAACCCTTTCACCTTCTCAGAAATGACGCAACACTGGACTTTTAGAATCAGAATACTTGATCTATCCTGGGGAATAGTGGGTTTCTTATTAAAGATATAAGTCATTAAATACAAATATGTATAAATGTAAGAAGTTAAAGTAAAAATGTGCAATAAAAAGATAAATAAAAAAGGATATCTTTATAAAAATAATTACATTTTCTGTAAAAAAAAAGTTGTATTCAATGTTTAAAGGTGGGGTAGGTAAGTTTGAGAAACCGGCTCGAGATACACTTTTTGTTATATTCCATGGAATGCTCTTAACATCCCGATAGCAATGAATATCTTAAGTGCTTTGACAAAAAATCCATAAAAAAATGTCATCTGTGGAAGCCGTAGTACTGTAAAAAGTATGACCAATCATTTTAGCCGGCCCGGCTAAAATAACTGGATGGCCTACCTGCCTGTCAGCCTTCCATCAGTGCACAAACTTATCTCGTGCCCTCATTGGTCATGTGCGCGTTCGTGTGTGTTGGAGGAGGGGCTCTATAAGGAAGTGGCAGATTTTCTCCGGTTGTTTATTTTCAAATTCTAGCGATCTTGAGCCGGTTTATCAAACTTACCTACCTACCTTTAAATGTGCAATAAAAATATAAATAAAAACAATATTTCTATAAACATAAGTAAAATGTTCTATAGAAAAATCTAATGTTTATATAAACATGAAATAAAAAATTGCAACAAAAAGATAAATAGATAAGGATATTTATATAAATATAAGTAAAATGTTTTTTGAAATATATATATATAAATATTTCCAAAAACATTTTACTGTTATATTTATAATATAAACGTAATGTAAAAATGTGCAATAAAGATAAATAAAAAAGATATTTATATAAACATCAGAACAATTTTCTTTAAAATCATATAATATAATATTTATATAAACATAAGAAGTTAAATAAAAAATGTGCACGTTGTACTAAAATATGTTACAAGTATAAAAAAATGTACTTCCATATTTGCTAATATTAAGGCAGTGCATTTATTATAAACCCTTCAGGGGCTGTTTCCCAAGCTGCTTCTTCATTCAGCCAGACACTCTGTAAACAGGATATAGAGATCATTGTGTGTTTTCGGTAATACATACAAGTTATCTGTCCTAATTGCACAGACAGACATTTCACCTCAGAGGGAAGTGTGATGCAGAGGAGGGGGGGGGGGGCAGGAAAAGGCAAACGGCGAGATCACACAGAGGCTCTGCGCTGTGTGTGTGACTGCTGCTCTTTTCTCCGCTCTCTCCGGGTAACACACACACACACACTGCATCATGTTGCTACTTAAACATCCTCCTCTCCCTGTCTCACCCGCTGTCCTCCCCTTCACCTCCACTATGACCTGCTCTAGGATTCTCACCCTTCTTCCGCTTTACCCTTCCACTTCCCTCTCCTGTCTTTTTACAAGTTCCTCCCTCAGCTTCTCACTGTCTTGCACTTCTAGCCTCCCTCTCTCCCTCTGCTGCTCCCTCCCTTCCCTTCTCAGTTTGACTTTAGTAAGACCTTTTGAAACAAGTGTTGCATTCGAATAGTATTGTTTGCTTAGGAAAGATTCTAACGGAGTGAAATGACCCGGAAATACCTTAAAGCAGCCATGATAAAAGCTGTTTGATTTCTCTAGATGATGGAAAGCAGCTTCAATCTTTTGAAGGATACAAAGGACTCTCCTTCATGAAAGAAAAGGAGGTAATGCCTTCCCAAAATGACTGTGACCCCAACATTTAAAGTGACGCTGCAAAGGGTGGTTCCACATTATCTTATTTTGTGTTGGTACTTCCGCTTACATTTCCTAGCGTCGCCAGCTTTATCAACCTTTACATGTCAAAGAAACTGCTCACAAGCTTTTGAATTAAATGTACTTAAGTAATTACACTTTTTAATGCGAGAAACTAACCATTTCGAGACTAAAGATGTGATATGGAATTACGGCAATGTATGGATTGTGAGAAGTTGCTAACTGTTTGAGAGCAGCCGGTCAGCTAAAAAATGCACTCAACAATGTTTTTATAATTACTCTCACGCCAGAATGGTAGACACAGGTCCGCACTGCAAATGTATTCATAGGATATAAAATATGAATTCAAATTTTTATTATGAGAGCCAGCAATATGGCCATGGCCGTAGCCAGGGGTTAAATTGGGCCGGGGCTGTCCGGGGCTCAGCCCCAGCCCATAGGACGATGCTCTGACGTCATCACCCTCGCACATTTGTCATATGTTTACAAAAAACGATATATATATATGTTCAAACTTTTTTTTTAATATAGACTATATTTAGGGTCGATATGTGTTGACTTTACTTTAAAATAGCAGATCTCTGTGACCGGATATAGTTTTTCGGCTTAGTGAACGTGTGTCTGCTCCGATCAGGAGCTGCAGCACCGCCCGGACTCCGCGGCTCCTCCTTGCAGAGAGTCTGCAGCAGTGTGTGTGTGTGTGTGTGTGTAGAAGGAAAGTTAGTGCCGCCAAACGACCCGACCGGTCCTGTAACACGGAGCCCGTTTCCTAAACCATGCTAAATGTATGTGTGTGTGCATAAAGCTGAGTTATGATCGGTCATAATTAAATAGTTTACAGTGAGATTTACTCACATACTTTTGGCCATACTCGTGCAGCCCTACAAATGAACTGAGATTACCACACAAATGTTCTTTAGCAAGTGTGCAGAGCAATGTTGATATAAAATATAAATTTGAAGGTTGGATATTTGTAAAAAATATGTTAATAATTTAAGATGTAATTTATTTATTTGTAGTACTCTCTATTTTTATTGTGTCATTTGGTGGCATCAATGTGGGCATTTGATACAGATAATGGAGCAGATACTTTAGGGCCTCATATACAGTATAGCCCTTAAGGTCAAATAATCAGACACCCTAACCCTAACCCCCCCCGCACCTTCAAACAGAGCCCCCCCACATATCAAATCCCAATTTAACCCCTGGCCGTAGCTAGATAGATAGCTTGTTGGAATGGTAGCTAACATAAGCTAGCTAATTAGTCATATAGCCAACTTGAATTAATATGTTAGGTAAATAGCTAACGCAAGCTTGCTAGCTTGTTTGATATATAGATATCTAACATTCACTAGCCAGCATGTTAAATAGATAGCTACAGTCTCTTGTCAGATAGCTTACGTTCGCTAGTTAGCTAACACTTGCTAGCTAAATAGAAAACTGACAGTTTAATTACATCAAGCTCTAAGTTTACTTGGTATAAAACATTTCATCACTTTGGACCTTTGTCTACCCTTCTGGCAGTGAAAGTTATTCAGAATCAGAAACGGGTTTATTGCCAGGTAGGTTGACACGTACGAGGAATTTGACTTGATGTCATGGTGCATACATAAAATATAAAACAAAAAATCTAAAAAAGGTACACAGATAGCGAACTATATTAAGAACACTGTAAAAAAATATATAGATAGATAGCAATAAAATAAAGCAGTAATTTACAGCGAAATAGAATGCAGTGAATTATAGAATATAAAATATGAAATATGTGCAGTAAGCAGTATTTGAACATTGTGTGCATTAATGTAATGCGTATAGAGTCTGGGTTGTGGCTGAGGTAAAGTGTCAGTGGGGGGGCCGGGCCTTGTTTAAGAGGCCGGTAGCGGAGGGGAAGAAACTGTTCAGGTGGAGAGAGGTTTTGGTCCTGATGGAGCACAGCTTCCTGCCAGAGGGGAGGGGGGTGAACAGTTTGTGTCCAGGGTGGGAGGGGTCGGCCACTATCTTCTTATAAAAAGTCGACCAGAGCTACAAAGTTTAATAGCATATTTGAGTAATAATAGGTTTATTTCACTTTCTTGCTCTCTTTTCCACTCATTCCCCAGTCTCTCCTCTACCCTTCCTCCTTTCTGTTTGATTCCGCCAGCGCAGTCTGTCCCTCCACTTTAAAGGAGCCATATTGTTGTTATTATCATTGTCTCTAACTGGATCAGTTACCATTAGACCTGAATCTTTCTCTTCTGAGGCCCATAGAGCGCCTCTCTAACCCAATAGAAAACCCATGGGAGCTATTTCAGAGGGTCGACCATTCACAACGCACCCCCCCCCCCCCCCCACCACACACACACACACACACACACACACACACACACACACACACACACACACACACACACACACACACACAGATTTCATTCTGAAGATTCATTGGCCTAATCCCATCACAAACACGGACACATGCACTTACATACACACCGTGCCTGTTCACAAACCACTCTTATAAAACACACACACACTCTCATTGCAAATCTTCAGTTATTGGAGCAAATGGTAATGTTATTGGGAGATGATGGCCCTGAGTTGTGAGTGTGTGTTTGTGTGTGTGTCCGAGAGACTGCATATGGCTGTCATTATGGCTGGATGAATGAGTAGGACTAAGGACGAGAGGGTAAATGTCATTCTATCAATGAGGTTATCTCTAATAGATGGACAGTTGAAGTCCTGGTTTCCATTTACTCTGCAGAATCCCTGCGCCTCTCTCTTTGAATTCGATGCTGAGAGGACTTTTTTTTCTTTCTCTTTTTTCATTTTTCTTTTTTATTTGGACCGCCGCATTCTCCGAAGATTCACATAGAAAACGCCATTAAGGCGCTTATTAATGGTATTTCTTTATTTTGTTTTCATTGTTTACCTTTTCTTCAGTTCTTTATTTTACATCGTCGAATCTCTTATTTTATTTTATATTTTTTGCTCATGATTTAGTTCAAATTTATTTGAGATATTTATTTATTTATAGATCAAGTAACCTTTCAACACACACTATGGTTTCTCCAGCAAACTTTTATTGCGTTTGCTTATATTTGATAGTAACAAGGATTCAGCTTTATAAAATAAAGTCTATATATAACCCATAATCCTTTCCAAAAATATTTGATATAATGTTTTTGTATTCATTTTTTTATTGAATAGATTGATTAATGATAAATGAAGCTAGCAGACTGTTGCTAAGGAGGACACTCTGACTAAGGACTATGTGCTGTCATATCCATCCGCAGAAAAAGGTCCAGTCAATTTTATCTCAACAATGGCCAAAAAACGAGTTTTCTTCCATCAGAAAACACCATGGAATTCTTTTTAATGTTTTTTTCGAGGTTTGATAACTGTTTCCTACCAGATTTGATATTTTTGCTCCTTCCATGTTTTGTTGGCGTCTGTCTCTTTGTTGCTTGACCTTGACCTTTGACCTCAGCTATGAGGAGCGAGCCCGATACCTGGAGACCATCGTGCAGCACCACCAGGAGCCGACCACCTTCGAAGATTACGCAGCTCGAGTGTACAGCCCGGCTCCCTGCACTCACCTGCCCTCTGACTCAGGTAAAACACAAATATGATACCGCTCAAACAGTATCACCTGTCAATCAAAACCTTGGGGCTAGGCTTTCACATTCATTGTCGAGGACGTAAATAAAAAATATGAAGACATTAGTATAGTCAAACTAAACATAAGTATTTAGGCTTAATACTTGTGTTAATTTGTGCTGACTGTCATTTCTTATCCGTATGTTTTGGATTTATTGTGTCCTTTATTTGCTTCCGTACACACACACACACACACACACACACACACACACACACACACACACACACACACACACACACACACACACACACACACACAGTGTGTTATATTCCACTGAATGACTCTCATATGTATCCTGTTAACTTTATTAGACACAGACTGATCATTTTTGTCTGTAACGTGTCCGGTTCAGTCGTATTAAAAATAGTGTGCTTTCCCTTTGACTCGCACATAATACAATTATTTAACGTGGCGATAATTTACAATAAAGTTAATTCTGCAGCTAAGGAGGTTCATGAAGCATAAAGGAACATGAGGACATAATGCTTTACTCTCTATTCTGGTCAAACAGAATATGTATATATCTAATCCCTGTTGTTTTTATTGTCCAACTGCCCGTGATCTGACAAATATGAATAGTACAATAACAACCTGCTTTGAGGCTGAATAACCATAAACACAACCTAAAATGATGATTGTATTGTGTGGTAGTAAAATCCCACACTTTAGTGGGTTGTCAGTGTGTTTCTCAGCCCCAAATGTCATCTCAGAACACAGGATCAATATGCCAGTCAGATAACAGGATGTTATTTGCCTGATTTCTTGTCTTAAAGGTGGGGTAGGTAATTCACTTCAGAAACACTTTTTGTTATATTCCATGGAATGCTCTTAACATCCCGATAGCAATGAATATATTAAATGCTTTGACAATAAATACATAAAAAAATGTCATCTGTGGAAGCCGTAGTACTGTAAAAAGCACGACCAATCATTTTAGCCGGCCCGGCTAAAATAACTGGATGGCCTACCTGCCTGTCAGCCTTCCATCTGTGCACAAACTTATCTCGTGCCCTCATTGGTCATGTGCGCGTTCGTGTGTGTTGGAGGAGGGGCTCTGTAAGGAAGTCTGAAGGAAGGGGAAGATTTTTTTCGGCTGCGTAGTTTCAAATTCTAGCGAGCTGGTTTCTCCATTCTTACCTACCCTACCTTTAATAGGTGCATAATGACTAAAGTTAATCATTGAAATGATCATTTAAAGACGGCATAATAATCCTGTGCTCTGAATCAAACCTTGCTCAAATTACTACTGCCCCCCCCCCCGACTCATATCTCTCTCTATATATATCTATCTCTATCTATTTATCTCCCTATATTAACTTACAGATGCCCCTCCCTTAACAGCACAGTGATCAAACATTTTTCTCTCTTTCTGTTATTATTATTATTTTTTTTCATTTTTCTTCCTATTTTTTTTCTATTTTATTTTGTGTTTTTCTTTCCTTTTTGTTCCCCCCCCTCCTTTAGATCGTTTTGTCTCACTTGCCTATAGCTAAAAGGTAAGCCTGGTCACATGATTGACTCGCCCCTCTCTGATTGGCTCTCCCTTTTCTCAGCCTAACCTGTGCTTCTCTCTGATTCCTCTGCCACGTTGTGTTTGAAATGTTTTCTCTTCCTGTGTTCTCCACCAGCAGGTCTGCATGTATCTATGGTTACAAACGATTTCAAAGGAAGTGTCTTTTCCATCTCAGCTGTGGGTAGCAGTTTGGTATGACTCATGTGGAGAGATGTATTCGCTTGGTTGTTAGCTCTAAAAACATCAACATTTATTATTGACATTCCAACATTAATTTAAAAAAGAAGACGTAAAAAAAAAAAGGTTCTCGCTTTCTTTTTTTAATGATCCAATATGTCAAATATTCACACTTCTTTTTAGCTCTGTTTTGGTCTCCATCACCTCCTCGGAAATCTGTCTCTTTAGCTACGTCCCCACAAAGAAACAGGGCTGAACCAGAGGGGCTTATGGCATTCCACAATGCGTGATACTTGGATTAGATCAAACATGTGAACAGGTAGCTACTTATACATGTGAAACCCTGTTAATACCAACCTGGACTCAGTCAGGATGAAAATGAGACTTCCTTTTTATAACAACGTGACATTTCTGCTGATTTGCCTGTTTACTAACGCGTGTTCCTGTTTGTTCTGTTAACCTGCACTGAAACCTAACCTCTAACCTGTTGTACGCTCCTCTTCCTGGTTCACTACACACACACACACACACACACACACACACACACACACACACACACACACACACACACACACGCACACACGCTATAGGTATCTCAGTGGTTGGTTTAGGCAGAATGAGTGTATTTAAAGCGACCAGTTTGACCGTGTTGCACAGTGCTTTGTGTGTTTACATCTTTCCATTCTGTCTCTTTACATGTGTGGCCATTTCTTATTCTATGTTTTTATTCATTTTCTTTTTGATTTCTTTCCTTCACTCTCCTAAACTGCTCCCTTTCCCTTTCCTCTTTCATCATTGTTTTCCTTTTTCCTTCTCTGTATTGTCTGTACATGTTTCCCTTTTTCTATGTTTCATTTCCCTTTCCTTCTTTCCTGTATCCTCCATGCTTCCACCTTCTCCTCCCTTTCCTTCTTTCCTGTATCCTCCATGCTTCCACCTTCTCCTCCCTTTCCTTCTTTCCTGTATCCTCCATGCTTCCACCTTCTCCTCCCTTTCCTTCTTTCCTGTATCCTCCATGCTTCCACCTTCTCCTCCCTTTCCTTCTTTCCTGTATCCTCCATGCTTCCACCTTCCTCCTCCCTTTCCTTCTTTCCTGTATCCTCCATGCTTCCACCTTCTCCTCCCTTTCCTTCTTTCCTGTATCCTCCATGCTTCCACCTTCTCCTCCCTTTCCTTCTTTCCTGTATCCTCCATGCTTCCACCTTCTCCTCCCTTTCCTTCTTCCTGTATCCTCCATGCTTCCACCTTCTCCTCCCTTTCCTTCTTTCCTGTATCCTCCGTGCTTCCACCTTCTCCTCCCTTTCCTTCTTCCTGTATCCTCCATGCTTCCACCTTCTCCTGCCCTTTCCTTCTTTCCTGTATCCTCCATGCTTCCACCCTCTCCTCCCCTTTCCTTCTTTCCTGTATCCTCCATGCTTCCACATTTCTCCTCCCTTTCCTTTCTTCCTGTATCCTCCGTGCTTCCACCTTCTCCTCCCTTTCCTTCTTTCCTTTATCCTCCGTGCTTCCACCTTCTCCTCCCTTTCCTTCTTTCCTGTATCCTCCGTGGCTTCACCTTCTCCTCCCTTTCCTTCTTTCCTGTATCCTCCGTGCTTCCACCTTCTCCTCCCTTTCCTTCTTTCCTGTATCCTCCATGCTTCCACCTTCTCCTCCCTTTCCTTCTTTCCTGTATACTCCGTGCTTCCACCTTCTCCTCCCTTTCCTTCTTTCCTGTATCCTCCGTGCTTCCACCTTCTCCTCCCTTTCCTTCTTTCCTGTATCCTCCGTGCTTCCACCTTCTCCTCCCTTTCCTTCTTTCCTGTATCCTCCGTGCTTCCACCTTCTCCTCCCTTTCCTTCTTTCCTGTTATCCTCCGTGCTTCCACTTCTCCTCCCTTTCCTTCTTTCCTGTATCCCTCCGTGCTTCCACCTTCTCCTCCCTTTCTTTCCTGTATCCTCCGTGCTTCCACCTTCTCCTCCCTTCCTTCTTTCCTGTATCCTCCGTGCTTCCACCTTCTCCTCCCTTTCCTTCTTTCCTGTATCCTCCGTGCTTCCACCTTCTCCTCCCTTTCCTTCTTTCCTGTACCCTCCGTGCTTCCACCTTCTCCTCCCTTTCCTTCTTTCCTGTATCCTCCATGCTTCCACCTTCTCCTCCCTTTCCTTCTTTCCTGTATCCTCCATGCTTCCACCTTCTCCTCCCTTTCCTTCTTTCCTGTACCCTCCGTGCTTCCACCTTCTCCTCCCTTTCCTTCTTTCCTGTATCCTCCATGCTTCCACCTTCTCCTCCCTTTCCTTCTTTCCTGTATCGTCCATGCTTCCACCTTCTCGCCTCGCCTTTTACTGGCCCTCCTTTCCTTCTTCCTTTTGTTTCCTCTCCAATCCTTAACTCTTCTCTCCTTTCCTTTTTCTTTCCTCTCCTATCCCTTTTTGCCTTTTATTTCATTTCCTTTACTCTCAAATCCTTACTTCTTGTTTCCTCTCATTTCTTTTCCTACACTTTCTTTCCTCACTTCTCTTTTGTTACTTTCTCCTCTCCTCTCCTCTCCTCTCCTCTCCTCTCCTCTCCTCTCATCCTCCTCCTCCTCCTCCCCTCCTGTAGAGGAGCACAGTGTCATGTGTATGATGGTCCCTAAAGCAGTAGACAGCGTTAACCTGCTCAGGGTGAAGGGGAAGGGTCTGAAGCAGAAGGTGCTCCATGCTAGCTGTGAATGGTATGATTCATGGACGTTTAGATAGAAAACCCTGTAGGTATTCTCCCTCATGTAGGATGTACGTTTTGAAGTATCACCTTTAGACCCAATAGTCACATTTCCTTGTTTTTATAGTTACATTTTAAGGTGTAGTTTGCCAACAGCTCAAGTAGAAATTGCTATTTATTGTTGTCTTTTATTAAAGTATTTACAATCAATGAAAACATAGAGGGTTACAAAACTGGAAATACTAAACAAACAAACAAACAAACAAAATGTACACAGCAAGAAGTACAGAAGATCATATGCTCTGTACAGTGAAATAGATTGTTTTAGTATTGGCAGAGCTGTATATTATATATATTAAATGCTATCGAGTATATTAAAATTTAAATATAGATTTTTATTTTCTTCTTTTCTTTGCACTTTTACACATTGTTATTGCTTACATGGCATACAGAGTCAAATGGAATACAGTTGAAGATACAATTACAAACCACAAAGCAGAAGAAGAGGGGGAAAAATATACAGATAATAAACATACATTTATTTCAGATAATGACAAAAAACACTAATATGTGAAAGTCCATTTGACAGGAAGCCAGTTTAAAGACCTCAGAACAGGAGTGATGTGATCCACTTCCTTAGTGTCAAGGCCCTGACACACCAGGCCGAAATCACCCGTTTTCTTTAGTCGGACAACGAAGCGTGCCCTGTCGCCCAAACTCAATTTGGTGTGTCCCGCACCGTCAGCTGTGACACGCCTTATTTGGCCTTTCATGGCCGACGCACGGTCGATTCAACATGTTGAATCGACCGAGCGTCGGCCACAGGCAGTCGGACAAAGAAATCACTCTGATTGGCTGTTCAGCTAGCGAATCAGTGCATGAGAAGCAAAACGGTTGCTTGAGAATGTCTTCCACAAGCAACACTCCAATGGCTGATAGCTCCAGTACCGCACGAAACATGTTTTCGATGGACGAGAGTGAAAATGGAACGCACACGCTATTTGTTGTTTGTTTAGATCACGCAGTCTGTTCTTCTTCTCTGTCTTCCGGTTGTTGCCTCTTTTGAATGACGAATACACACTACCTACCATGCGCAGTTCGTACGTGCTCGGCTGAAGTCTTTGCGGTGTGTTCCAGTGCGACACATGGCCAAGACGCAGGAGAACACGGCGACGCAACAGTCGGCGTTGGCGAGTTCTCTGGTGATTGCTTGGTGTGTCAGGGTCTTTAGCGAGCAGCAGCGTCCTGAATCAGCTGCAGCTGCCTTTATTATTTTTAAACAAATACACCTTCTGTTTGTCTTGTTTGTCTAGGCTTTCTGTCCTGTGTGTGTCCATCACTCTGTCCTGTGTGTGTCCATCACTCTGTCCTGTGTGTGTCCATCACTCTGTCCTGTCTGTGTGCCTAAGTAGATCATGATTGGACGTGATGTCATTTTCTTATTGCTGTATTATATAGTCTCCTATCTTACTCTCTTATTTGCCTCCTCCCTCTCCTCCTTTATCCCTCCCTCCTCCCCTTCTTCAGGCTCCTGCCTCGAGATTCTTCGGGGAGAAAGTCCGGCTCTTGGGGAGGCCGGGAGCGACTCGGCGTCCCCCATGTCGCCTCGGACTAGCAAGAGCCGCATGTCGATGAAGCTGCGACGCTCCTCCGGATCGGCCAATAAGACTTAAAGCCCTCACTGTAACTTTCTTTTGAAAATGGCTGATTATATCCTCGCAGTTGCTCCAGCATGCTGACCTTTGCCACAGTAGAAACAAGTGCAGTATTAGTTTATAACAATCTGTGCCATTTTAGAAAAGGGTTAGAGCAGAGGAATAAAAGCAGAAGTTGCTATCTGTATATTTGTACTATAGTCAGTCCATGTGTGCGCAGACAGAACCACGAGTTTTGATATAAAATTAAAAAAAGATCAGAACGTGTGCATCTGTAGTGTTGCATGGAGGAAGCAAGATAAAAGTATATTTTTGTTCTCAGCACAGCTTTAGGCTTGAGTGGGTTTCTATTAGTATGAATTGTATATAGAAACTCATTCATTTGCTTACAATGAAAGAAAGATGTTTTGTTGTGGATGCTTTAAAGCCAAAAAGTGAAGAGAATCAGTGTTAAATAGTTGAATTATTTGTCAAAATAGAACACAAGAGGCAGCACTTCCATTTAGTTTTGTTTTGCTTATGCTGTAAAATGTGGACAAGCACTGATGATTTTTGTCTTGAAATGTGTTTGGACCCGAACAAGAACATTGCTGTATTTTATTTGTCACTTTGTCATCTGATGCAATGGAACCACAGCTATTATTTTTGTTCCTATATTCTGTATATCTATATATGTATGGGTATAGATATATATATATAGTAGCTATATGAACATCTAATGGGATGTGTACAGTGGGTGTATATACTGAGAATAGCTGCCAAAGACCTCAGACCAGGTATCTGCTTAAAATGGATAGACACTACAAGATTTCATTTCTTTTTTAGATTTGCAAGGCAATTTAATTTCAGGTCACGGACTCTTCTTTACTTCAATGTTGCCACATTGGGGAAGTGTTAGGCCATCATTGTCCTCGTTTTTCATTGAGTATATAATGTACGGAAGAGGATTAGTGCCACATGTGAAAAAAAAAATTGCGATCGGACCTAAAGGGATTTATTTTCTTTTGTTCTGACTTGAAAATGAAAATATTGAGATTCAATTCAGAATTCTGAGATCAAATTCAGAAACAAAATCTGAATTCTGAGAAAATGTATTGAATTCTATGAAAAATCTGAATTCTGAGAGTACATTTAGAATTCTGAGAAAATGTCAGAATTCTGAGATTAATTTAAGAATTCTTTCAAAAAAGTCAAAACTATATATTAAAAAAAATTACTTTTGGTCCGATCTCAAAACATTTCCCTCATGTGGTTCTAATCCTCTTCTGTGCTTTGTGGCAGGTTTTGTTATTGAAAAGATAACTTCACCACCTTAGTGGTTTAAAGGTGGAAACAGTGTGTACAAAGGAGAGATAGTGTACAGCCAAAGAGGGGGGGAAAGCAAAGATACTTATCATAATTTAGATATTAATTCTTATGTTATTTTTTTTTTTATAACTCCACTCTTATATTGAGACTCATCCCCCTGCTCCATTCTTGACGAAGGGGACCCGTATGTAATCACAATCTATAAAAAGTAACACTACCAGTTATGTTTTTAACATCCTTATTTCAGCACTCCGTCAGTTAGCTCTACTAAAAACCGAATTGTCTAACATTGTTTAAGGTTTTTCTTTAGCTGCTGTTCCTCCATTTATTTTACATGATGGCTTCTTCTGTATTTAAACTCAAGTTTATTTGATGTTACTGTTTTTATTTCAGCCATAGATTCTCTGTAGAAATGAAAGGGATTGTTACACTTTTTGCACCTCTGTGTGTGGTGAATATAACTTTATTCGTGAATATTTGAATTCTGCTGAACTCTGAGTTGGCGCTTTAAATTATTGCTGTTACAATAATAATAATTATTGCTGCGGTTGGAGCACCATTGATTGGTGGTCACTCTGATCTGTTCATGCTGTACCTCTCACTCCATCCTGATTGGACACGCTGAGCCTCACACTCCCTTTGGATTAAACATACCTGTGCTTGATTATGAGTTATGGTGCTGCTTTCAAAATCCCATGGAGAAGATGGGACATTTCCAATTAGTTTTACAGATTGTAAATAATACGGAGGATTATAGTGTTTTATAATGACCTCGAAATGATTTGCTTACTCTAAACGTAATTAGCAGCAACCAAAATGTATTAAAACAAATTATTAACCTTTCATCATTACAAACTATTCATAGAAACTTTCCTGGACTGTTTATCTGGAGGATTTTGACTCTGAAAGTCTACAGATAAAGGATTAAGGCCACATGTGAAAATGTATTTCTGAGAAGAATTGAAGATTTAAAAAAACAAACACATTTGTACTTTTTGGAATTGTGAATAATCTCAGAATTAAAAAAATGTTTCAACGCGACCCTAAACCAAACTTTGCTTGTCTAAATAAGGGGTACAAAATTCAGATTAAATTTTTTTCCTTTATATATATAACATTCGGAAAGCTCTGTGGCCTGTTGTCCAGAGTGCATGTGCACTGACTGTACATACTGCATGACACCAGCTCAGCACTTCCTGCATGTGTTGATCATGTAACAGCTGTATTACGCTCAAACACACACACACACACTCACTCCATGTCACACCTGTACTATGTAAACCTGTAACGTCTCTTTTGGACACAGACAGAGAGCGTGGATGTGCGATGATGGGATTTGACAATAAATGATTCGTACCACTTGCCTGCCAGACCCATTCATTTATCGTGTGTGTATACAGCTTCAAAAGTATATGAATCAGTCCATTGATCATACTGTCTCACCATTTATTGACAATCATTTCAATTAAAATGCACATGAAACATGTCAAAATAGTAAAAGCTTCATAGAATCACAAATACACTTTAGCATCATGAAGGAAATATGTCAACAGTTATATATAATCAATAAAGATGAAATACTTTTTTTTTAAACTATTAGCATTAAATGTTCCTTTTTTGTATGAAAATATTTTTTAGCTGAGAAACGTACTGGCACATTTACTATAAAAGGCATATTACAGTCAATCTTCTTTTGTATTGTTCACTGTACATGAAATAGTCTTTGTAACAGAGTTAGGACATTGATTCTGTCTCCAGTTATAACGCAGCTTCAATATAATCTGATTACTTTGCCACAGGAATGTGTTGGGATGTCTGCCACGTTAGCCTGTCTATCTGCTTCAGTATATTCCATGTAAAATGACCCCGTCTTGCTCGAATTAGTTATAATCAAAATGGCCTTTTCTGTCAAACTTCCCTCTGTCCCCACTCTCCAGTCTAACAGCTGCTTCGGGCATGTCGGAGAAGCTGGAGAGATGGCTTCCTCTGTGCCAATACGGATAAGAAACAATATTGTCTATGAGAATTATTATAGAGACAATTATTGATATTTCATGTATAGCTCACTGTAAATTGCATCAGTAATAATAATCTTGCTGTTAGTTTATTTCATTATTTTAGATCTGCCACCTGAATGATAATGTCCCATTGTTAAAGTTGTATTTATTATTTTCATATTACAATACTGCTTGTAGTATAGACTGATCATCCTGTTGAAGATTACATTAGGTGTTTTTTAGTACATGACATCAGTGGTTGTGGAACATTTTTCCAAGTTTCTGTAGATCTTTACTTAGTTTCAGCACCATGGGCAGTGTCAGTTGAGCTGAGAGCATCGCGTATAGTTGTGTAGTTTCAGCAACAAAGTTTTGTTTCCGTTTGCTTTTGAATGGGTTCATTATTCTAGTATCACTATATTCTAAATGGGCCTTTTTGAAACAAAGTCAAGATGATTACTGACCTTTAAACAGAAACAGTGACTCCACTTCCTGTCGCACACTGATACACATTTTGCTTTTTGACCACAACAAAAATAAACTTTGCTTTACAATAAGCTTAAATTAATCATTTCTTTAATGTGAATGGATATAACTAAAAGTCAAATTCCATAGAGTCTCCCTTATGACTATCAATGAAGGAATGTTTTCACCAAATCAGAGTCTTTTACAGCGTATTATGGTCGCACGGTCATCTGCAGCAGCATCACCTGCCGGTTCTCGGTCGGGTGAGACTTATTGATGTGTCTCGCGAGACCCGGGGAGCTGAAGAAAGTTGACGGACATTGCTTGCACGTGAAGATCTGCTGCTGCTCGCTCTCTCCAGTGCCGCTCTCGTCTCCTTGCGCGTGGAATACTTCATGTCTGAGTCCTCCTCCCAAAGTTCCCGCCAGTAACTCATCCCTCATCGCGTGCCACATACGGTGCTTGTCCCTGATTTCACCCGACGGGAAGCGCGCGCCGCACAGGTGACACAGAAACACCTGGCCGCTGGTCTCGCGCGCCTGGTTATAAGGTGGTGGAGGCGGTGACGCTCGTGCTGTCATCTCGTGCGCGGCAAGGTGTTTCTTCAGGTAAGCTTGTCTGCGGAATTTCTTCCCGCAATACCTGCAGTCGTAAACCTCCTCTTCCGTTAGGGACTGCACGAACGGTAAAGCGGGAAGCGGGAAGGACGGCCGCTGCTGCTGCGACAGGTCCACGCTCTCTTCCGGATTACCGTTCAATAGAAACAGGCTCGAGGGTGGGCTGTCTGCCGCTCTCACCTCCAAACAACTTTCCACCGGGTTCCGGTAATGTAGAGAGTGCTCATAGTGAGGAGGAGCAAGACTGTCGGTGTCGGGGCTGTTTCGGGACCGGCCATGGAGCATCAACAGGGAGGGCTCGCGCCTCATGCGGGAGCTGTCCGGTGCTCCGTGGTGCTGGTTAATGCGCAGCAGCTCGTTCTCTTTGCCCTCCATGTCAACCGGCTGCCGCTCGTGCTGAATGAGCCCTCGTGTCTCCTTTAACGGCTGACTCTTGTTTGTTTGAGTCTCTCCTCCCTGGTTGTTCACCGGGCGAGGTTTGTGCCAGCGGCGGTGGGACGCCAGGTTTGCGGGGCAGCTGAAGACTTTGTCGCACTCCGGACACCGGTACTCCACGCGCACTATGCGGGAGCACTTGTGCTGCGCGAGGGAGAAGGGGTCGAGGTACTCCTCTTTACAGAGCTGGCAGATGAACTCTCCAAGCGGCTTGTTCCCGCTGAGAGCAGACTTCTCGCGCTGTCTCCTCAGCTCGGGGCTCTCCTTTTTGATCCGCAGACCCAAAACCGGCGAGGTCGTGACCTCATCCTCGAAGTTTAGTTTCCGGTTGACTTTTGGTTTCTTTGGCGGGTTTGACTGTTTGTTGTGTCTGTTGTTGTTCAAGCGTTGGTCCTGTTCGAGGAAGGCGCGTTTCCTCGCTGCTTGGTGCTGGTTCATCAGTGTCAGGGGCGGGAACAGGTGCCCCATACTCGGGTCATATTTGTCGTGGTGACCGTAGGACGGTGCTTGGCGGCTGCTGCTCGCCAGGAGTCTCTCGATAGAAGCGGAGGTCGGAGTGGAGCTCACCAGGAACGGCAGCTCCGGTAACTCCAACACCGGGGGTGATGTGAGGCATTTACCGGTTAAAAACGGCTGCTTCTCTCCTTCCTCGTGTTGTTCCAGCAGCCTCGTGCCGACCGGTTTAACGGGGCTGCAAGACGTTATTGTCAATTCGCGTGGGGGTATAGGAGGAGGCGGGAAGAAGCAGGAGAAATCTCTTTCGGGAGTCAGAACGTCCACCTCGCTCACCTGCTCCTCGGTCTCGGGTAACTGCGCGCTGCGGTCGGCTTCTGCCTCCAGCGCCGACTCCACCTGCGGGCTCCACGCCTCTCCTACACCGGCGGAGTCCTCGCGGGATACCGGGAACCGTCCGTCTGTCCGTTCAAATAGGACACCGTTCAACACGTCGGTCTGGTTCACTGACTCCGGTTCGATCCCTTTTGAGTTATTGTTGTTCCTGTCACCGTATGTTCCAGGTTGGTTATTGCTGGTATTTCGTGACCGGTATGACCCCGAACATCGCCGGGTTCTCTTCACCAAAAATCCTCGAGGCATGATGACGATGATGCTCCACCAAGCGCGAGAGAACAACAACTCTTGTCTCGAGCTCACTTTCAAGTACAGCTTTGAAGTGTCAGAGAGAGAGGGAGAGAGAGGGGGGCAGGTGTGACGAGAGAGAGAGAATCCCTGCCCTGGTGAGGAACACTACACACTTAGATATATTTTGTACAAGAAAAGTCCAACAAAATATAAAGGCTAATTAGAGTTAGCCTCTTCAATTTTGGAAACTAATAGGCATATTGGGGACGAAGTGGAACGACCATTGACTAAAAGAAAAATATTTAGTCACTGCGATGAATTTCAGAAGGAGATTCGGTTCAGTTTTACAAAATGTACTTTATATTTTCCTATCTTTTATAAACACAACTAAGAAGACTCTTTAAATGCTTAATCTAAAATGATGAAGTCCAATTAGGCTTTCCTGGTATAATTGTGAGCTATCAACCCACGTGCATCAAGATAAACGTATCAATGTTTTTCTTTATTTTTAATAATAATTTAATTGGATATCGTAAAATACACCGTAGACATTTTTTCCCCAAAATATACAGGCTTATTAGTAGGCTAATTGGAGTATTACTTTTTCAAACGAATGTTAAAGTGAATATTTAAAGCATCGAGCAATGACTGAAAGCGTTATTTAACAACTGCGAGGAACTTCAGCGGAGATTCGGTTCAGTTTTACTCCAAAAATAACTTCATAAACGATGTCATTCTATTTTAATAAGAACAACTAAGAAAACACGTGCCTTCACTTTAAATTCTTAAATGATGACATCTAATGAGGCTTTCAGCCTGTGTTTCGAGCTATCAACCAACATACATGAACATGAAGTTATGCGTATCAATGTTATTTTTTTATTACGATGTTTCATACCATGTGATACACAGCTAGTTGAGTCAACTGTTTATTTTTTAAGCAGAACTAATTTTATATTTTATCTGACCATTCTAATCTCGTAATTCCGTCAGGATGTGGCTCACGTGGTTCTTGAAATAAAAATCCAGCTGCAATATATTGTATTAATATTGTTGACATTTTTGAGGACTGCAGTTTTTACTCTAATAATTTATATAAGGAAAAGTTGGGTTCACATTTCATTCCAGTGTGTTTTATCTGCCATTTCTCCTGCTGAATTCCCACGGTGATGATGAGCGTCTGTCAGTGATATTTCCCCCTCGTATTTCCTCAAAACAATGCCCTTTTTACCTTTCACCGATATGTTTGTATTTAAGAGTAGATCAGATGTGTGTGTTGGAGTCCGTGCAGTGAAACAGCATCCGTGGGGATTCAGATAGCCACACATCATATCTTTTTAAGAACACTTGACCGATCCCTGCTGAAGTGTCTGATTATCTGCGTCTTTGTTGGCGGTGGGAATACCTCGGGCATAGCTTTCCCTGTGTGTGTGTGTGTGTGTGTGTGTGTGTGTGTGTGTGTGTGTGTGTGTGTGTGTGTGTGTGTGTGTGTGTGTGTGTGTGTATGAGGTGTATCTGCTCTGGCTGATAAGAGATCGGAGAGAGATTCATCTATCCATCCATCCTCTCCCCCCGGGCTTGGCCGGCCCCTCTGCGGGGACAGGCGCTCTCTAGCTCGGCCAGTGGGCTCCGGCCAGCCGGCGTCGCTCCCTGGAAATCAATCAAGGGGGCTGAGCGTGAGAACGGGCTTCAGGGTCGGGCTGTTGGCTGGGCGAGGGGCCGCCTGGGGAATAGAAACGAGAGGGGCGGCGGAGGGTCCAACACTACAAAACTAATTAAGCCCCAAGCCTCGTGGATCCTTAGTTTGGTTGGTTTTCACTGTAACCGACAGCTGCTGATGTCTAGACTATGAGCAACTGACCCAGGTTCAGCCTGTATTGACCTGACTGAGTGGGACAGTATTATGGCCAGGGTGGGATTTTCACGGCGGCCATGACGGCCATGGCCGTCGTAGCCCCTCGGTCTGGCCGATATGCCCCACAAATAATTGTAAGTCCTACGGCTACCATGGCCTTTGGGCCCCTCACACTGTTAAAATCTCGAAGTTGCTTTAAAAGCGTCAGAACAGTGGTTTCTGAACTGCATTATGTTGCGTTCACAACGGACGCGATGCGAATATTCGCATTGCTCTAATCGCTGGAGTTTCACCGCGACTGTTAGCTGTGTTTACTCCTGTCATTCAAACAGGACGCGCTGGAGAGGGGGCGGGGCTTATATCCATGTAAATACTGTGGGTTAGGCTACAAACCACAGACTGTCTGTGTCATGGCGAATACAGTCGCTGGTTTATTTATGTCTGTATAGGCCGTTGTTGTGAGTGTGGACGGTCGGAGCATATACAACGTTAGTTTAGCCGATCTCCATTCAGAAAACACGCATTTTAAAACGTTTTTCGCCTGCCGTCTTGTCTGCAGACATGTTGTCAAAGCATTAATTCATGGTTTTTACTCACCGGTATCAGTATGTTGTTACCAGTGGCGTAACAAGGTTGTGATTGGCCCCGGTGCAAATATTGTTTTGGGCCCCCCCCCCCCCATCGCCCCAAACATAAGCGCACGCTGATGCGCTCACACACGCACGGACATACACTAGGGATGGGAATTTGAAAGCAAATGTATATTCGAATATTCGACCCCCAAAAAACGGTTAACCGGTTAACCAAAATGTACATACAGTGTATCCTATAAAAAAAAAATTGGGTCAAAAAAAAATGTCTAACTTTTTTTCGAAAAATCTTTTTTCAATAACTTTTGGAAATAAATAAATACATGTTCAAATAAGTATAGAAACCAAGTCGAATTTGTCAAATGTATTGAACTGGTGATCACAGTTTGACAGCTATAGGCCTACAGCAGGGCTATTCAATTGGCGGCCCGCGGGCCAAATCCGGCCCCTGGGTGATATTTACTGGCCCTTTGAGAATAATGTTAGAACTACTTTTCTTTTTTTTTGGGCCAGAGTGCCTTTATTCCAGAGAGGGTGTTAAATTGAGAGATAGAGGGGAAGACATTGCCTGAAAACTTCGGCGGGCTCTGGTTTCGAACCCACCTAGCTACTGTAGTGACAAACTGTCATTTATTGCATCTCTGCGTGAACCCTCTCAGCTGGAACGGAGGTTGCGGGTATAGCAAGGTATAGTATGTATATATATAAGTTTAATTTGGCATAGTTTGCACTCTACACCGCACTCACTAACCTGGTCGAAATATTTCTACACATTACTCCTTTTTGACGCCATGTCTGTAGAGTGTAAATAATTACCGGACTATGACTGAACTAGCTAGATCTGATGGATTTGGACATAAACGCGAGTGAAGTACCGGACGCGAGAGAGAGAGATCAGCACCTGCAGCTCTGCCCGCTGTGAGGGACCGGTGAGCGGAGCAAAACACACCTTTAGACGTCACCTAACACATTTAGCTATGGCACTGTCGTATACATTGAATTATTCAATTTGATAATATGTAATCAACTTAGGCATCCCTCCCAAAACAAAAAAAAAATTTGAATACCTGAATAATTATTCGAATACCTGAATAATTTCGAATATTCGATTAATTGTTCCCATCCCTAACATACACAACCACTCAGAAGCGCCACATGTATAGGCTATCAACAACAGCCTGCCCTGGCCTCAGACCACCACAGACTGATAACGGCACAGCGAACTAAGAAGAGGATTAAACCTGTTTCCTTGATGTTTGTCTCTGGGGAATGGGCCGGTAGGCCTACATAGACCGGTTGCTATAATATAGCTTTTGATCTTGGCGTCGGGGGTCTCAATAGCGCCATAGAGTCCCCTATCGGTTGGGGCCCTTGGGGGAACTGTTGAACCACCGCCGGGCACAGCCAAATCCAGACACAGCCACGGCCACGGATACAGCTTCACTTGTGGAGCTAGATGGCAATGATGGTGGTGAGGCAGGTGAGCTATCGTTAGCCTCCGGCTGCCGCTGCACGTGAACATTGCTAACATTAGCGCTCGATTTCGAGGACAATGTATGACAAAAAAAACGGTCTCATTTTGTCAGTTTAGCTGTTACATCTCCTTGTTCTCTCTTGTCCTTTCTCTTTTGAGCGCTGCTCTTGTGCTTTGGTTTGCTGTACATTATAAATGCAAGCTATTACATTTTTTATAATGCTACCGAACTTGCTGCTGCAGCTACAGTACAGTACAGGTTGATTAAACGGTTCGCTCGTCACATGACATGAAAGGGAGCAAGGTCATTGGACAGACAAATTACAAATTAATTCAGGTTGCTTGGTTACTTTGAAGACTGCGTGAACCGGTCAATGCTTTTATTTTATTTTTTTGCATGGGCCCCTTGCCGGCTCTGGGCCCCGGTGCGTTGCACCGGCTGCACCGTCGATAGTTACGCCACTGGTTGTTACTTCGGTATCATTTTGAAACGTGTATTACAATTAAATCACAGTAAAATATGTTCATTTTGTTGTAGTTGTAGCCCCCTTGCCAGCCATTCTCTCACTAGTTTAGCATATTCAGCCCGGTTGTTGGCCCGGAAAGAACCTGGATTTTGGAGAGCCAGAAAAACTGTGAAACAGTACCCGTTAGCCGGAACTACCCCTAGTGGAAACGCAACAAAAAACGGGCCGGGTTTGGCACGGCACGCTTAAACCGTGCTACGCCGCTGCAGTGGAAATGCGCCATAAGTGACTGGAGCCTTTAACCCGCCATTAAAGTATGGAAGCTCATTGGCCTCGGAAAAAATAGATCAGATGTTACGATTGACTACTACAGAAGATGATTAGGGCCATATTAGAAACATTTTTGGGGATGTGACCAAAAGTACAAATTAAAAAAAGAGTTCTGACAACAACGTATTAGATGATGTGTCAAAAAAAGGACTTTAACATGGTGACTTTTCTTTCTTATATCATCATTTTAACTCGCTCTCTAATTATATATCATCATTTTGACCTAAAAGTCACAATTGTGAATTATTTGACATTCATTTTTAACGCATAATTGACTGACACTTGGTCGACGTGTACTTCCACATTTATTTATTCACTTGTTGTTTATGCACCTCACAGGATAAAATGTTCCTTCAAAATGTAAATCAAATGGAAAAGATTGAATAAAAACCCATATTTTAGGGAGAAAAGCTAATGGCAGGCTGGTGTAAGGAAGGACAGGAAGGAGCTTTCAGACATTATCAAACAGGGAACATATTCTCAGTCAATGTCCTGTAAAACAAATATGGATCCACAGACAGTCTGAGGAGGCTGTTGGCTGGAGGACGTGTGTGTGTGTGTGTGTGTCTGTGTGTGTTTGCGTGCATGTCCGTGTGCACGCATGTGTGTGTCATGAGTGGGCAGTGAGGTGGATAATCTCTCAGACTGCTGAAAATGACTCTATTGATCAGTGCTTCTCAGTCACACATCTTTAAGTACTGCAGTATTATACAGCTGCTGTCTGCCTGGGTTTAAAGGGAGTAAATATCAGGGCTGAGGGACTGTGTTTGTACATTGAGAATTTGGAAAATACACTTTATTATTTCACCTGGTTGTTATTGGAACTCTTAACAGTTTAGTTTAATGAATTCATGGTTATTAAGTCACATTTTCATTGGCTTGTCATTGCTCTTAAGTCATGAGCATATTAACTGATATCATTAATGAATCCTCATCAAGTCATTAATCCTATCATATTGAGAGTAATAGATCATGTCTCAGTGTGAAGGCTGTGTTGGGTGGCAGTGGATAATTGTCATGTTTTAAAAAAGAGGTCACCTGTCGCCATCTAGTGGTACAGATTTCCAAGACCCACATTATAGTTTGTAGCTGCTTTGTTGGCCTTTGCATTTAGAGAAATAAAATCATGCCACGTTAAAAAACTGCTATAAAAATATATAGTGATTTCATTTTTCAACTTTATTAGTCTTGATAACAACTATCAGATATTAATTTATTATCAGAATGTTAACTCTTTAAATAGCCGTTAGTTTACATAATGCACTTTTTGTTTGGTGAAGAAAAGAAAATCCCACAAAAACGGTATAATATGGCAGCATTATAGGTTACGTTGCTCGCTGCAGTTTCAGCCGTTGCTACGCAGCAAAACTGACTTATTTTTCATAGCTGAAGCTATAGATCATATTTAAATTAATAAGACCATTTTTATCAATAGCTTAAATAGCTTTTATATCAGGTCAATTTCAACACCAAACACCCGTTGTGGTGCTTCTCAGTTAAATGAGTAATTGGTGCATTTGTAGTCAAATGGATTGCTTGTGATAGTCCTGCGATAGCCACGATTTATCTGTGTGCCACATTCAGGGAGCCTCTTTCCTAAGGGATTTCTATTTAAAGAAATCTGCAAAGAAAGAAAGAAATATTTATAATCTACAACTGTTTGGAAAATGTCTTTATTTTGTAAAGTACAAAGTCTATTCCCACCAAAAACATAAAATGTATCCCATCATGAAGATCAGCTTATAGACTTAACAATTAGCCATGCTAGCACCAGTCTGAGGCTGTTTGTTTGTGCACAGTGGTGCTTTGAGCTAATGTCAGCATGCCATTGTCCCAATGTTAATATGCTATTACTGATTTGCATATTAGCGTGCCAAGATTTGCCAGTTAGAAATGTATATATATCAAAAATGTTTGGTTTGGACAATTATAAGTATGTCCAGATGGTGGGGCTAGATGTAAAGGTAAGGGATCACCAATGTGAATACAACATTTTAAAAAAGTATTCAGGGAGAATGCATGTCTGAACCAAATTTCATTGAAAATCCATCCAACAGTTGTCTAAGAAATGTAATCAACAAATGTATTATGCTACATACTGGTGGCACCATGGATATTAACATAAATATAGACAATCCATCAAATAGTTGTTGGGATATAAAATAGAGGACTGACCAGAGCTAGCATGGCTAAAAACACACACAAAATCCACAGTCACAGTATAACACAAAGATATTGAGATATACGATATATGTTAAAATCACAGTTTTCTTAACACCCATTACCCATAATTGTTGATTTGATACAATTGTTGTGGTCATCTTCCAGTTCTGTTTTTAATAAAACTGTGCTTTGTTGCTCAAATCTGTAATACATTGATTGAAATCAGATTTTCAGTTTGAACAGTATTTTTAACTAACGTAAGAAGTCTAAGCTTAGTTAGATTGACAATCATAAAGACAACATTTTCTGTTGCTTTAGTGACTACACCGCCCACCTCATGGCTAATCCAGAACTGGGCAGAGGCCAAGTGTCAGTTGCAGGGGAGTGTTCGGGTGATGACAGCTGTGACAGACACTTGTAGGTTTTGGAACATCAGCGTACACTTCTCCTTTGTTCACACAAGTTAGAGATGTTAATGTTTTGTTATGCAACATTAAATATGTCAGTAAATACCCCACTTGTGTTTTTCCAAAGCTGTCTTGTGTCTCCAAAAACACTGGTTGCGAGCAGGTGGCTAATTGACATTACTAAACATCTGCAAGTGGTTGTAAAATGTAGTCATGTTGTGTGTTGTTGGTTTGTAGCCTAACATTAACTTTTTACTTCCTTATGTACACACAAATCATAAAAACCACATGTGTAAGTAACGTTTGTTTGCCACAGAGATTATTTTCTGAATCAGTCCAATTGAAAACATCTCATTGGCTATTTGTCCATAGAACCAGAGCAATGCTTACTTTCGGGGTTTGCGTATACCAAATATGTCATGCATGTTCTTGTCAGCTTGTCTCACTTTTTGGAAAAGCTTGCAAAACCAATTCCTAAAGAAAATGTTTATTAATCTAATATTTGCCCTAAACCCTAAGAAATATACCTAAAGTTACCTCAAAACTTCAAACAGAAATGATTATTTTCTGTGTGAACATACATTTGTATGAACATAGGATTGTAAAACAAACTTTTCTTCAGCTTTATGTGCTGCTGTGATTCCAAGTGCATCCTGCCGCCATTTCAGTTTAAGTGTACATCGAAAGGTACATCCACTGCAAATTAAGGAAGGGTAAAGTATTATTTCATTGCATTTCATCACAGAAAATTAAAAGTGTAGTACCAGAATCCAACATTCTCTAGAACAAACTCTTAATATTGAATCGTATTGAAACAGACATTATTTTCTGCCAATATGAGGTTCCACCCTTAGTTTCAGATCAACAGCTGGGCAGGTTTGAATATTAAAAATCTCTGAAAATGTTATTTTTTTACCTCTGATTCAAGAAGAGTCATGTTCATCCCATTAGACAACTGGCCAAAGATTTCTGTTGAGAAAGACACACATTGTATTACAGCACTCACTCAACTGTAAATGAAACAGTAACTGTACAGTATCTGTCAGGGTGTCAAGAAATTCTAGCATTTACTTGTATTTTGGGGGGGAGATAAAACAAATACCCGTGTGGTGTTGTCATAAAAAAATGCATGACAAACTGGTAAGAAAGTATTTTATTTTATTATAACATGATTTCTGAATTGTTGTCATATTGACAAACCGCTGTTACAGAGAGCCCCTGTGGTCCCCCTCTGTATAATGTGGCTACACAGAACATATGCTCAGTATGTTGCTACCGCTAACATACTGCGAGCACTATCTGTTCCTACAGTGGTAACCGTGTCCACTATCCCCCACTCCTGTGTAACTTCAAGAAACTGGAGCATGGTTCAGCAAAAAACATTTCCTCTGTTTTCACCACACCTAACGCGAACAAGTGCAGTTGCCATTTCTTATCGATTAGGTCTGCTGTCACAGTGAGGTAGTGTGAGTGGTCTCCAGTCAGTGCAACACATGTAGCTTGTGTCGATGTAGCCCCTTCCTTTTCTATTTCACTGCCATTCAAAAAATCCGATCTGGAATAAAGGGGTCAATCTGAGTGATATAATTACTTTGCAGGGATTTTTTTTCGTTTTTTTTTTTTTAACTCTGCATGTGTCATGTCTGTTTTTTACTTCCTGTCTTTGTGTGTTTTCCTGCCTGTTTTGATTGTCTGTCCAGGGTTGCGAATAGTCCAAAAATCAGCTCCTATCGTCTATCCCTTGACCTCTGAGTGAAACGTCACAGGGTTAAGGGATAGTGGATAGGAGAATTCAAAAGGACTTAGGAGAAGAGACTGCGGTACTTTAGAGAATCCGACTGCACTTTCACTATCCGACGTGTTTATGATGCGCCAGCGGACGTCATAAATGTGCGTCTGCTGCTGTGGGGAAACTATGGAAACTACAGTTTTCTATACAGCGGACTACAACATGGATGTTTAATAAGAACGAGGGACTACTGTAAACTCATCTAGAGACTCTGCACCGTGCTCTGATGCTGTTGTTTTATGCTTTATGAACGGGGACAACAGAGAAACATATTCTTCATGACCAAAGTTGGAATTGAAATAAAAAAGGAAAGTGAAACTTATGCTCGTCACCCTCTCCCTCCGGTCCACATTAATACAAATGATCCCAATACGTATTATTGTATGAAAATATCTCAAAATAAATACAAATGTATTTATTATAAACGTTAGTCCTTAACATCTATCACTGTGTATATCACCATTCAAACATCTTTTAAAAGTTGAACAAACCCCACACAGCTCAGTAAAGACTGTGAAATGTTGACTTTATTTGATCATTTCAGTAAAAACTAACGTTCATATTTCTCTTTTTGATTATAATACTGATGAACGTTCAAAACAAAGCACTTTCATGATATCATTTCTCGGTCATAATCGGTTGTTTCCTTGAACGGCCGACTGTTGTGTGATGGCAAATGCTGCGGCCGCAAGGCATTCTGGGGCAGCATTTTCTCCTTTCCTTTCGTAAAGGAAGGTCCAGTGGTTCCTAAGCTAAAGGAGGTTATAAAGGAAGTTTGAAACCTCCTTTCCTATCATCAATTTGAACGGTTCTTATCATGGCTGCCACTGAGGTACTTCCGGGTCATTTCACTCTGTTAGGAAGGTTCCTAAGCAAAACGGACTATTCGACCGCAACCCCGGTCTCGTTAGTTTCCCCATCAGACCTTCTGTATTCCTACATTTATCTTCTCATTTGTTCAGCATTTAAGTCCTAATTTTAGTTAGTCTTTGTCGGATTCTTGTATGTTGTACTGTAAAGTTCGGTTCGGTTCCATTTGCCTTGCCTTTCCTTGCCATGCTTTGTCTTAAATTGAAGTCTTAAAAGTTCCTGTTGTTTACAATTGAGTCCCACCTAGCTCAGCTTTAGTTTTGTAGTCAACTTAACAGAGTCGAGCAGAACTGTCGGCCCTCAGCTGAAAATAATTAGGCTGGACCAGTGTTCTCTGCCATGTAAGGCCAGGAAGATAGAGAGACAGCGATCTGTAAAGTATCAAAATAACTTAACTCTAGATTCAGTTTACTGCTTACCCTGTTTAGGCAAAAACATTTACAGAATGGCTGTGCATGAAAACTGACTTTGGCATGCAGCGTAAACACTTTATCTGCTCTGTATTTACATTGTTTGGTCCCTTGGTTAAGCGCTCAATAACCCTTCAGGACTGCAGTTCCAGCTTCCGGGAGCCTCTCTGTGTTTTCCAGTATTACTGCTCAAAAGAATTTCCAGTACACATTCAACATTTCATTGAAAACCATCCGCTAGTTCTTGAGAACTGTCACTTTAAACCACAAGAGTACATCTGGTAGTCCATGTTTTGTCTATTGAGGTCATTTTAAATTGTGACAGCACAAGAGAGAGACTCAAAGTTAAATATAATACGAGTTTAGGTACTATTTAGTGTTGTTTCGCGTCATCGGTTACCCATCTGTACTTACGGCTCATGCAGTCGAAGCGCAGCACCATACTGATGAAGCTCTCCAGGGTGATGTGTCCAGAGGAGGCTCCGTAGCGCAGAGCCAACAAGTTCAGCATGTCATCGCTGACCCTCTTTCCTGACCGTTAAAAATAGGACAAGAGTTTAGGTATGGCTTGATAAGGGCTGCAAAAAACTATTGTGATTAAGAAACCGTTTACCAACAGCCTGCCTTGTGGAGGGGTTTGTTTGCTCTCTGTGTTAACATTTGGATTATACAAAATGCAAACGGGCAGCAGTGGGTTTAAGTAATTCAATGTTCAAGGTAAATGTCAGTCAAACACAAAAGCAGGGATTCACATTACACAATCGGAGTAAAGCTCTGTTTTTCTTTCGTTGACAGACAAGCATGCTGTACTATACTTAGTCAAAACTTTACCAAATCCTTCCTTTAAGATTCTCTGCTACATGCTTAAACTTGTCTGCTGCAGCTAAATACATCTTTTATACTTCGTGCCTGGAGGCCAAATGCATTTCTTTCATTGTAGACTTAAGACTAAAGCCCAGTAAAAAAGCAAAAATGTTGACAAATCCGTTAGCCATGCCATTCCGGAGCACCTTGGGGTTAAGTATCTTGCCCAAGAAAACATCGACATGTTGACTGCAGGGGCTGGGATCCAACCCATAATCTTCCAGTTGAAAGACGACCCCACAACCTAACAGCCCTAGTTGCAAAAAAGAACACACACAATAGGCTGATTGTTACCTGAAGCCATGACAGCATTCCTCAGCTCGCTCAGTAACAGTGTTCCTGTCTTTGAAACATCAGTGCGGAAGAAAATGTCCTGGTAAAACAGAAGACAGTGGGTTTTGTAGAACACAGTAAGAACATATGAACTCTCAATCAGGAAAGAATCTAACTCTATCACTCAAAGTTGTTGGTTTTCGTGAACCTTTTCTTGGTTATTTTTACCTTGTACGTGACGACCCTCTTCCAGAGGCGAATAAATTCCTCTCCATTCAGTTTGCCAGTGACTGATGTCTAACCAAAAATGAAGGTATATAACTTTACTAGATGTTGTTTCATGTCTCAGCCTGACCTTTAAATCTGTTCATGAGAGTGAAACTAGCAAAAGGGCGGGCAGGTTTTGGCAGGTACACTACTACTACTACATTTACTGTGAGAGATTTCCCCTTAAGCAGTATGTAAACTGATGTTCTCATTTATAGTGTTCGTTTCAATGTCTTACGTGCCTCCCTGCATATTCCTTAAAAGCGTTGATACCATTATCCCAATCCTGATCCTTCATCGACAAATCAGAGTCGGAATGCCCGTACTTCATTATAGCTTTTGCTAATATGAAGTGAATGAGCACATGTCAGATCCATTAGGAAACCACCAGTCATGCTATGTCATGCCTGGCCTTTAAATGTGTTCATGAGTGTGAAACTAGCAAAAGGGCAGGCAGGTTTTGGCAGGTACTCAACACTATGTGTTTTATGCAACTGCATTCACTGTGAGAGACCGCCTTAATAAAAAAAACGATATGGAGAAAAATGTCAAGCATGCAATGTATTCTATACAACAATACTCAAGGAATAAGACATTAGAGGATACATCCATCAGAGCAACCATGCTGCGACAGGCATCAATGCTGAAGCCTCCAGATTTCATGTCTCCTAAATAAAAGTAGAAAAGAAACAGGACTTTTAATTGAGCTCAAACCTCCTAGTGCGTGCTACTCAAGACTTTAATATTTGAAACCTTTTAGAATGTTTTCATTTAGAAGCCTCTGAAGCTGCTCAGCATCCACTTCTTCGTACTGGGAATGAGAACAAGAAAATACTTATTTAGTATTTGGCTCACATGTTGGCTGTCATAACTTACCTTTATATTTAAAGGTAGTTAAAATCACTGCATATAGAAAAGTCTCTGTAACTGTCCTTTTCTTTGCAAAGGGTCTACATCAATTACCTTGTCAGAGTATTGACGGAAAAAGATTTTCTTCTTTTCGTCGTTCTCCTCATTTTCAGTTCCTTTGTCCTGCAATACATTGAGTGCTTTCAGCTCGAGATGAACCAATGCAATAATGTTCAAATTATACAGTTTTGTCTCGTATGCTACAAATGTTAACAACATAATAATATAATCTATCTATCTATTGAAATCTTGCACACCTCTTCCATCGCTTCCTCCTGTTCGTGGTCATGGCCATCAGAATTTTCACTGAAAGGAAAGACAAGAGACATCAGGACATTGCTTGTGGCCAGTTCTGGTCAACAAGAACAGCAAGAGATAGTAAATTAAGTGTAAGGTGTTACAATTTGACATAATAGTTACTAGTCCTATGAACACTCTGTTACTTTAATAAATGTTGGGCTCAGCTTGTTAGTAATACTTCAACCCCTAAATAATAATCTGTACATCAATCACCGACCTGATGGTAACTTCAATGAGCGAAAAAAAGGTGCCTCTGCAGTTTACCAATCAGTAAAAGGTCCAGTTGAATGGAAGTAAACCCAAATCCTGATTGGCTGGTGATCGTAGGTTAACCCACTCACCCTTTTAATAGCTAACCATTCCAAATAAGCTTCTCCTCTCGCTTTCCCCAGCGAGAAGAGCTGTCTGGTCAGACGTCTCACGCTAAGTAATTGAGAACCAGGGTTCAAGGCTCAAGGTTCAAGGCTTGTATTTGTCATACGTACATAGCTACAGTGTAGTTATGACGATGAAAATCTTAGGTCACAGGCTCCACCAACAGTGTAACACAATAAAACAGAAAAAGATAAGTGAGTAAATACAAAAAAGAAAATAGTAAAATTGTGAAATAGTGCAATAAGAGTCTAAGTGATTGGAATATGTTACGCAAGTAACCTAACGTTTTGATATCGTTTTCGGATGATACAAATGATCAGTTCAGGGTTGAAGTATACCTTAAACAGGTGTGATGGAGTACTCAATAATCAGTGGTTCTCTGTGCTTTGCAGTTGTAATGTAGATTTAATGCACTGTCAATTGATTGAAGTGTTCAAGTAACTTCCCCAACACTGCTTGCGGAACTACCATTTACTCTTTGATAGGCTCATATTATGTGTTGCGTATATATTTGTACAAGCCTTTAAAGAGTTATTGTATGTTTAGAATGCTTACTGGACGTGGGTCTCTGACTTGGAGAGGATGGTCAGGATGAAGGAGGCAGTCTCATTGGGATTAAAGGTGGACGGTACGATCAGGTACTCGCCAGGCTTTAGCATCAGGAACCCCATCACCTCACGTGCATTTGCGTAGGTTTTAGTTTGGTAGACAGGTCTGTTCTTGTTGAAGAACGAGGCTGGGAACTTTCCCTTCAGTGACTTGTACTGTAAAACCAGTCATAAATAATGTATAAACATGTTGTTTTATATTATAGCTTTACAATTTAGGTGGGCATGAACTGTGTATGAGGATCGGGATAAAAATCGTACTTACTTCTTCAGTCACCTTTGAATAAATAAGAGGAAAATAAATTAGTTTAAAGTTTGACGTATACCAACATTCTAAAAAAATAGGCTCTTAGTGAGTGAATGTTGTTTTCTTTGTAGAATGTCATGAGCCACATACTATAAATGCAAAATGTGTAATATTTACCTCAAATACAGAGAATCCAATGTGGAGACTTTGGACCAGACGTCTGTTCCTCTTGTCAGGCTTTTGCATCAGAGATACCAGCATGTTCTTCTCACCCTGTTTCCCAGAACATTCACTGAGTACTTCATCAATCTTGACCCGGTACTGCGGATTTGTCCAGAAAAGGTCTGGAAGGCAAAGATATATATAAAAAAAAGGTCTATTAGTTTACTACACGGCTTAGTTGAATACTTGATTCTGATTGGTCAATTTAGACATTCAGCCCTTTTTCGATAGCAGAACGTTGCTCAGGACGCTCTGATCAAGGATCTGATCAGGAGGTTAACACTCAAGGGAACATGATGTGACTGACTTGGATTGAATCAATTAAATGATTTTAAAAATCAATATTGTGAGTCAAATCTTTCAATCATTTAGTAAGTAGCCCTGTAATAGGTGGGTCATTAATGAGAAAAGAACCCATTCCGGGTGAGCTATACCCTGTAGCAGCACATTATCCCTGACATGGTAATATGTTAGTGAGGGCTTGTTGGGGAGATTTTAAAGCCAGACAATTAGAATTTAATAATATTATACGTCCTGTTTCTCTTTTGAAGCCAGGAAAAGGCTAGTCACTGTGACCTTTTTACCTGTGCTAGACTATGGTGATTTGTTGTATATGAATGCACCTGCCCATTGCCTGGAAAGGTTAGATGCCGCCTATCACAGTGCTCTGAGATTTGTTACTAACTGTAAAGTACTTACTCATCACTGTACCCTGTATGCCAAGGCAGGTCTGCCTTCACTTACTGGTCGGAGGCTCAGTCATTGGTACATGTTCATCTACAAAGCCATGCTGGGTAAACTACCTTCTTATATCTGCTCTTTGATCTCACGGACAGTGGCAAGTAGCTATTGCCTGAGATCACAGGATGTGTTTTTATTACATGTGCCAAGTGCTAGGACTGTTTTAGGTACTAAAGCTTTTATGTGCGCTGCTCCTCTGGCTTGGAACACCATGCAACAAATATTGAAACTGAGCATTTTGATTCCCTTGCATCGTTTTAAAGCACGGCTGGATGAAATATTATTGGATACCTGTAAATGTAAATAGGTTGCTAATGTATACCCCTGTAATTATGTTGTGATGTCCTTTTGTTTTCTGTTTGTTTTTATATGTGTAACTAAATGTGCCGCAGGTCTCCCTTGTAAAAGAGATCGTTGATCTCAATGGGATTTTTTAACCTGGATAAATAAAGGCTACAAACAAACAAACAAACAATACATAATTAAAGTTCACTTATTATGCTATATAATATATCACATTAATCTCCCGCCCCGGACACACAAGAACGCGGTTTGATTGGCTAGCGCTTGTACTGGCATATGATTTGATTGGCTGGCGCTTCCGTCGACGCTTGAAAAGTTGAAAAGTTTTCTCAACTTTCAGCATGAGCAATGGAGGCAAAGCGAGGCAAAGCGAGGCAAAGCGAGGCAAAGCGAAGCAACGGAACCACAATGCAGTTCGTCAAAGCGTGACGTCACCCCATTCAAAGTGAATGGGAAGCGTCTCCGTTGAAGCACGCAACGTGTGTATAGTCCGTAAATGTAACCCGAGCTGCTGATGGCTCCGCCCCTTTGGAGCTGCTGCTGACCACGCCCCTTTGAAGCGTCCGCATGCAAGCAGTGAGCTCTGTGAAGAGAAGAGTGTCTACCAGCAGATACTCAGCTGAATGCTGCCATGATTAAACCCCATATCATGTTCCAAACCACATCAAGCATTATTTCTGAAACAGTATGGAGCTCAAAGGCTTTCTCTCTCGTGGGTTTACCACAAGGTGAGTACCTTTTTTATATCCGGCTTCTTTACACATACTCTCTCCAGTACAGCGTTAGCTCTGAGTGTTAGCGATGCTTGCTAATGTAAACACACCATATTACTCCCAAAACACGTTGCGCATTGTTTCTGATACAGTATAGCGACGTTCCTGATAGGGGATGATAGGTTAGGTCGGAACGTTGCCAGGAGTTCAACGTAAAGCCAGCCCACATTTTAGTAATGTTGTCATGACCGCATTAAATCTGGATCAGCTCCGTTGGAGGAAAAGAGAGGGTTTTATTTTCTGACACTTTGTGAGACTCCTTACACACCGGGGACACATATTTATGAATAAAATACATCAAAAAGTGCATAATAGAATACCTTTAAGTTGCGATTGAATTATGTATTTTTACAATTCAATTTAAAAAAGATCACACTTTAAAAATACATTTTTGAATTGGCTCAAATCATGTCTCCACATTCTGCAGTTTTGAATAAATCCAGATTGTAAATACCCAGGTTATTCATGCATCCTCCGGCAGTTGTTCCTGCAACCCATCGGCCCTCATAGAAGGAGGTCTTCCAGTGGCAAGATGTATTTCCATCAAGGAAGTCGGGACACAGACAGCAGATGTCCAGATCACTATAGAACCTACAGAAGTCTTCCAGGGTCATCCTGGTGACATCAGAGATCCATTTAGATGACTCATTGTTGTTTTAGTTCATTCACTTCATCCATAAAATTATTTAAGTAAGACAATGTTTACAATCAGCGCTTTTCGTTGCTACTCTGTATTTGTAGAAAGAAATTACTTAACTTTGTCAAATCTACATTGAGGCATGCTTACCAGAACTCCCCATTATCAGCCACAGAAAGGAACATCTCGCGTTCTTGAGGACTCACGGTCTGCCACAAAGGAGACCTTAAGAGAAGATTTATCAGTGAAGCATCCTTATTATACATGTTCCTTCACATTACAGTAAGAGTCAAGTAACGTTTCTTGAAGTGGGCACAAGTTCCAAAACGTGCGCCTCGTGGGGGTGGCCGGGATTTTTTGAACAGATGCTTTTGAGGAAGAAATATACAGTATTTCCGCTTGGGCTTAAACTCAACAATTTTGCAGTTAAAATAACTATAAACTATAAATATGGGCTCCATTGTTTTTGGAGCATAATGCATACTAGGCACTTATTGTCAGGATATCTCAGCCTCCATTACGTTGCCTTTCTTTTTAAATTTGCCGTTTTGGAAACCTCCAACAATATACAGTACATATATTAAATAATTTGAGCAGTCTTTAAAGGGGCCTTAATAAGAAGCAGTTCTGCCATCATGATTCCATAATTCAGTTGGGTTCATTGGATACCTTAGTTATTGGTAATTTAGCACACTTCAAAACCAATGCCGTTTCTGGTAAAAATAAAATACATTATTTTTCATTACAACTGATAAAGCCTTAGAGATATGAACGTAGAAGGTCTGTCAAAACTTGGCATCCCTAGCAATGGTCTGCTGTAAAATGGTACAACCAGTTTATTAAAGGTTGTTATAAAATGGTTGTGCGAGTTTGCAGTGAAAGGCTTCAGAAAGGATCCCATTGCTCTGATCAGAATTTCCACAAGCGTGTTACATTACATTACATGTTACTTGTTAGACGCTTTTATCCAGAGCGACTTACATACTCAATACTATGGGCAATCCCCACAGGAGCAATTTGGGGTGAAGTGTCTCAGGGACACAACAACATGCTGACTGCAGTGGGGTTTGAACCTGTGACCCCCTGATCCCAACACCAAGGCTATATCCACTGCGCCACACGCCTCCATGTTAAAACACGATGAACAAAAGCTAATGTAGTAATTTGCCTTTGTGCTACAATAAACATGTATGCAATACTATTTTGTCATTGAAAATAAATCTCAGTTTATTTCCCAAGGCAACAGATCAAAGCAATGTCTCTGTGAAACAGTCACTGTGTCATTTTTACTTGTCACTCCAGTCTCCGATCCACTCTTTTTCGCCCCAGGGGTTCCACAAACGCACCAGGTGTACCGGTTGCCCTTGGCTCGTCATCTGATCAGCATGACCAGAGGAAACACACAGTTATTTGATATGAAAATAATTACACTTTACTACGAGTTTACAGTAGAGGCCAGCCTAAAGGTGCTATAAACGGCAATGTGCATATGGGGGGGGGGGGGGTGTTGAAGGTGTGGGAGAGAAACACAGGGATTTTAGCCTTTGCAGACCATTTACGTGCACAAAAACCTATATAACACTACAGGAAAGGGAAAACCCCAATAAGCAGAATAAGGCCGCTTTAACACTCTACGCGTACTTTGTTAGCACTGTTAGCATCGTTAGCAGCTCTGTTGTAGCACTGTGAGAGCCGTGGGGAAGCAATCCCAGCTGAGAATAATACATATGCTCTGAATGTCGTGTATTGCACCTTTAAGCTTTTATTATCTCAAAACTCTGAATATCAACAAAAGACATTTGCAGGACCTAAATTATGTATACTGGATATAATGATAATATAATAAAAAAAACCTTCACCTGTTTCACACCTGTGACAGTGTAGGCATGTCCTTGGACGATTCCATTTGGTAAAACCGTGTTGGCAGATGTGGCCTAGAAGATTTAGATACATGTTATTATTGGAGTCAGAATAGTGCATAATTATCACTCGATAAATTAAGTAAACAGAAGACCATCATTTGATATTGTTTTGAGCCAAATATAATGTTAGAATAATGTGAAGAATAGAATGGCACCTGTAGAGAGCAGACCTCCGCTGAGGCAGTTTCGATAAGGGAATAATAATTTGTACAGATCCGCTCCAAAACGAAATGGGTTCTGCCTGGGCTCATAGTCACATACTATACCGGTTCACCAAGTTTCAATAAATCAAGCCGGTAGATTTCCGTAATCCTACTTACAAAGAAAGAAACCAACTAACCGAACCTAAAACATAACTAATCTTTAAAAATAATATACTGGATTACCCTGAGTGACAGGTGCATCAACCACACACACTGTATAATTAGACTGCGCCCACTGGCACGCTATCTTTAATCTCTTTATTTAAATGTAAAATCTGTCACTAGCCTCTAGTTATCATAATGTAGGGACATTTGTCACGGTCGCACCGATATGCTCATTTAATCAAACGGATGTACACATATAGCAAACAGGAGAGTCATCAGGTGTGTTCATCTGGTATCCTAATTACTCTGGGTAGGATGTTGAGCTGATAGGAGTTACAGTTTTTTACTTAGAAGCAATAATGCAGCACAATATGATCAATACATTCTCTGACAGGCTGTCTCTCGTTCACTGGCAGGGCATTGCCGTGGAAATGCTTTAATCTTTGAACACGCCTGTCGGATTTATCAAGTGGTGATCTAAAGATGTTCAGAAACGATGCAGGAATCGGGTACAAGAATCCAAAAATGTAATAGATAAACAGTTAAAATAGTCAGCTAAAAGTGAGCTAAAATTTATGGATATTCTTTGTTGTACCTTAACAATACAACTAATGCTATTAATACTAACTCAGCAGGGGAATTGTTAGCATCGGGACGCACACCCAAGTTTCAGTCACACAGTCAACATTTCTCTGAATTTTCGAGTTCACACATACTGTACAGAATCAAAAGCAGCAGTATGTTCCTTGCTTGACAATTAAGTAGTCATTTCCTGAATGATATCCCTTGTCATTGTCATATCAACTATGTACTTCTGTTAGCTGCAGGGATTAAGAAAAATGGGTACCACTTTACAATAAGACTACCCTTATAAAGGGTTTACGAATAGTTTGTAATTCATTTATTAATTAGGTTGTGAACACTTTATAAATCATTAATAAGCTTTTATAACACATGAGATAAACAGGGCAACTGTGACCGGTTGCTTGCCAAATAGTGAGCCCACATTTATCTGTACTGCTAAGCCTTGGCTACTTAGCGTATACTTTTTGTTCTTCATCAGCCAGCATCCTTAGTATCTGTTGCTCACTGAGTTGATTCTCGCTAAGTAGCCAATATAAGGCTTAGTCATCTTGCCAAATAGTGAGCCCACATTTATCTGCACTGCTAAGCCTTATTAGAAATGGTAGTAACTCATTAATAAATGGTGATTTGTTTCACACTTTACAATAAGGCTCCCTTTTGGCAACTATAAATGTTAGTAACTCGTAAATAAATGGTCATAAGAGATGCCAAGAAACATCAAGATGGATGGGGGGAATCAACTCAGTGAACAACAGATACCAAGGATAGGCTACCATAGCTTACTTCGTCTTCTTCATCAGCCAGCTTCCTTGGTATCTGTTGTTCACCAAGTTGATTCTCGCTAAGTAGCCATATAATAAGCCAATATAAGGCTTAGTCATCTTGCCAAATAGTGAGCCTGTGTTGATGTATGAAAAGGATGTTAGAACTGGTCTATGAATGGTTCTTAATGATTAATAAAGTGTTTACAACCTAATTAATAACCTAATTATAAACCCTTTATGAATCCTTTATAAGGGTAGTCTTATTGTAAAGTGGTACCGAAAAATGTGTCAAACCCCTGATTTATTGAGACTTGGCAGTCCCCATGTAAACAGGCAGTTATCGACACACATAAATCACCATAGTAATGCTTTCAGTTATCTGTTGTGACAAGTGAAAACGTTAAAGCAGCCAGAAAGATACTTTAATAATCTTTCTAACTATGACATTCTAACCATGTACTTGGGCCATGATCATTTTAGCCTTAAGATGCTTTGGTGAATCGGGGCTTTGGTCTATTGGACAACCCAAAAGGTTTGAGCACATGAAGCAAAGGGAGCTAGTCAGTGTTGGTTATGGTATATTTGTTCTTACCCCCTGAGGTGTACCACAGCCCATCAGTGACTTGGATTGGCCAGCTCTGCACATCAACTCCCACAGATGTGGGGGAGGTTCTGTCAGATCAATACACATGTGAACTCCACCGGTGAAGTCCACTAAAGCCTCGGCAGGAGTTCCAGCATTCATGTCTAAGTAGGAACCGCACACTCTGACAGAAGTGGGCGTGAAATTAATGACACATATCGACTTCTGAGAAAATGCATTTCAGGAATGAGAAACATAACATTGTTTTTCCATACTTTGCATAAGCTTTCTCCAGCAAAGCAGGCCAGAACTCAGTTGGGTCTTTGGAGTGAACAAAGACCAGTCTGCCATCGATAGTTGGTAGTTTGTCATCAATGACAACATCAACCCATCTTCCAAACCTCCAGAACTGAGTAGTTGTGAAAGGAGATAATATAAATAATTAAATAGCAATATATGACAAGATGAGATGGGTTATCATTTAGGATATACAGATGGCAAGGTTGTTGATGTACCCTGAAGTGGAATATTCCGCAGTACTCCTCATTAAATGTTTGAGGTGGAACAACCTGCCTAAGGATGAAGTCCTGGAATGTCAGAGCTCCGATTGATGCAAGAAACCAGCAGTTTCCTGAGAGGGAAATGGACATTTGTTTTCAGGAAGGTGTATAAGAAGGAGAAGGCATGACAGTTAAATGTGAACAGAAGGGTTTCCAGATTACAACCTATTGACAATGCTAACACAGCTTGAAAAACAATTTATGGATTATGGATTTATGGTTATAAATAAAGCAGTTTCCATACCAAGCATGCCTTGACCAAAGTCAAACCTGGAGACCCCATCAACTTCAAACATTGGATTGGGAACCATTTTCTGAAAGAGAGGAATTGTTGACATTACTCGTTAAGAACAACTAGCACAAGAGCTAACACAAATGACTTGTGCCAGCCCAACATTAACAAGGATCAACATTAAACACGTATGAACGGATGAACAGTTGAACATTTAGCAGAGAGAAACATGTGATTTGAAATTGAAAGCTGAAACACTCACATGTGGTCTCAGCCACACCACTCGCTTCAGGTCATCAGCCTCCAGTAACCCAGTCCCGATGGACCTCGCGTCAGGGGGGAACATGTCGTCGATGTACCGTACCCGTTTAATCATACAGTACTGTTTCAGCTGCTCAAAGTCTTGGTCCAGAAACTTCTGAGGGTTAGTGACGATCCCATTACCATCTTTCAGGTGACGGGCGTTGATGATGTTCATACACACACCTGGATGAGGCATTCTGCAGGGTTTGAACTCTGTTCAGAAAAGGGAGCATTTTAAAATGAGAAAGGGTTCTTTGAAAAAAGTTGGCTTTGGATGTTGATGTGAAATACATTAGAAAGAGTTGACATATCGCCCATCATCCATAGCTGTTTCATTTCCTTTGTCCACCATGCCATGTGCGTGGGGCATACAAACAGCAGATTAAACCAGATCATTATAACCAACGTAAGATTTGGATAAATACGACAAATAATTAGCATGTAACTGTTCAATTTGATCCAAAGGCATTGATCCTTGGCATTTGGACTTCAAGTTTGAAACAAAAAACATGAAAAACACTGTGAGACGCCTTCGTCTACCCTCATAAGACCCCCATACTGATCTTTTATTTTGCTAAGCAAAATATGTCCAACTGCACTTAATGTTTGGCATCATAGATCAAAGCAGCACAGACTCTTCCAAAGAAAATAAACCAAACTATTTGTTGTCCTCTGTAACATTTAAGACATTCATATCATATTAGTTTGTGTCCTAAACCAACTAATTATTATCTGAGTTTGCAAAGACCTGCATGCCAGGGCATTTGGACCCTAAAAGTCAATATGCATGTTAATACCTGTCTTACGATGTATGTAAGTAGCGTTTGGTATTACATGACATTTTTTGTTCTGTGTTGTGTTTTGCTGTTTGTTGTAGCTGCCACGTTATTGGCATATATAAAAAAGAAAAGAATGAAAGACTATACATTTACGCTGCCACATAGCTTTGTGAAAAAAGAACACTTAAAACCAACGCATGACTGAATAGAAAGGAATAAAATAAGACTTAAATAACAATCATACAAAAATAACCCATTATACTGAGATGTGTAGTGCAGGCCCCTTATACCATTGTAGTGTCTCTAAGGAGGAACAGTTAGAACTGGGACTACAACTAGGATAATATCAGTTGCTAAACAATTTGAGAAAGTGTAAATCGACTTGTTACCTGGCATGTTAACTACAAAAAATCTTACCTCACCAGCTGGAAAGAGAAAGTGTTGGGTCTTGGTGAAAGAGCAAGTATGAGAAAAGACGCCCCAGTTTTTGTATTAAACCTGTAGCAAACGCCTCAGGCTGCTTCTGTCAAGACGGGATGTTCTTTTTAGAACTGCACCTACTGTAAGTGTACAGGCAGATGAGAGCTAGACAGACAGGAGGATAAGGGAGGGGAGGGTGATTAGATAAGAGCGACTGACAACATTTCATTAGCTTCATTGTTTTATCCTTTTATTCCATTTATTTTTCCTTTTATTACCATGCTCCTTGACTCTCCTCTCAACCCCCCTTTAGACCACAAAGGTTGTTATCAGTATTATTATTATTATTATCGAACACTCATTTGTCAATATTAAGCCTGTCGATGTTGTTATCATTATCATATTGTTGTTCATACTAAGGGTGTTGCTGTTGATGCTATACTAATTACTAACTTATTATTATTCTACTTACATAAATATATATATTTGTTCTCCTTTCTTCACGAAACGCACAGTAACACCCACAACCCCCACAATCCCCTGCCCTCCTGTGCATTGTGATATAAAGTGGCACGGGCCCCAACTCAGACCATCATTCGGAGCACCCATGGTGTAGGCATGTCCAGTGCGGTGAAGGGATCCATTTGTACCTCCCAAACCCAAAACCACAACATCAACAACAATTGGTTTTATAAAATGAAACTTATACATTATTGGGGAAAGAAAAAAGTGGGACAAAGCTCGATCACGCAGAGTAAACGCCCTCCTAGGGGTCAGGACGTTGCCCCCCAAAGCATCAGCCACCGCCAGTCAACTCTGAACAAAAATCCATTAAAAAGGTACTGCAGGGTGAGCAAACCCCCTCCTGAGGGTCTGAGGGTTGCCCATGAACAGATCAGCATCCACTGAACAAGGTTTGGGTGTAGGAGGACTTCTGGCCTCCCTGTCACTGCACCCCACCACCCACAATTTGGGCTTACTCCTTTAAGGCCCTGCTACTATCATTTGTATTCTACATTTGTCATTTATTACTGTTTTATGTTGTCTAATCTCTCTAACACAGACAAGCAAACACACACACCATTTTTCTTGTCTCCATGTATATTTTGTCATTTGTTATTTGTCTTTACTTGTAAATTCACCTTACTGTCGTATGTGTATCTGTGACACTGTACTTGTACACACTTGTCTTGTAACTCCTATATTACTAAATAACAATCTAAAAAAAACCGAAGTGTTGGGTTTCAGTGAAAGAGCAACTATGAGAAATGATGCCCAAGTCTTTGTATTAAACCTGCAAACGCCTCAGGCTGCTTCTGTCAGGATGGAATGTTCTCGATGTTTAGAACTGTACCTACTGTAAGTATACAGGCAGATGAGAGCGAGACAGACGGGAGGAAAAGGGGAGGGGAAGATAATTACACAAGAGTGACTGACAACATTTCATTAGCCAACTTTTCACGTTCCAAAACTGTGCTTGTCACATTAACACCTTTTCTGTGCACGTAAAGACATAATTTGCTCAGGGTTGGCTGCCTTGCATTGGCAGAAAAACTAAGACCTTTGTTAGGCCCTTTATTTGAACTCCAGAGAGTGACCAAATGCCATCATTGTGTGACGTTTATAATCTGTTATTTTACACCTAAGGCTACTGGTGATTATGGTTGGAAGGAGTGTACCCAAGCATGCATCAGGTGAGAGGTGAGGAACACCCACATATGTTGATTGATATGCATTGACAAATAGGTGTTTCACATGCACTTTGACTTTCATTCAAAAAGTCTATGATGCAATGTGTAACGCCACCTAAGAAAGATGATGGGATTTTGTGAATTGAGATGCAGAAAACAAGACATTCTTAAGTGCAGTTTGCCTGAAGTTGGATGTATTTTCATGTCAAGTGAGAGAGTAATGAGTCTCACTGTGTTTTATGTTTTTCGTTTCAAATTAGAAACCCCTTTTATCATAGTATATGTTTCATCAAAAATCTGTCGTATAAAATGTTTTATCTGCATTTGTTCGGGTGTACTTTGATGATCTTGTGTCTGCTGAATAAAGTGCCTGAAATGAGAATGGACATTTTGGACTGGTGCACCCATTTTGATTGATATCAGAGGATTACATTGGCTTTACAATTATTAATCTGCTTGTGGGTCAGATAGAAACAGCTACATCAGCTAGTCATTCATTTGCATGGCACACACTTGCACATGAAACTGACTGAGGGGTTAGGGTTGTGACCACCGAGCAACCTCCGAAAGAACAAGGGTCTCGACTCAAATACTGTTTCCAGTTCTCTTTATATAGTCTTTTTGCACTACTTTTTATTTTGTATTTTCGTATTTTATTATATATGTTGCATTGTTGGAGGAGCTCAGGTCAGAAGAATTTCATTGCCATTTCTACACTGTAGCTTTGTGCATATGACAATAACACCTTTGAATTTGAATCCTTTATACATTCATGAGGTTGCCGCCAGGTTACTCCATAAACTTCATCACCTGACCTACGCCTTTTCTCCTGTCCTGAATACTCTGGTTGTTAGAGATCAGTGTTTTCTTCTTGTATTGCTAATTATGCTGTTCAACCCTCTTTACAGATGATAAATCAGACTAGTTGTTGTTGCAGCTCCTTTCTGACCCACATCTTTCAAGCCGATTACCACACATGACATGTACCAGCTGATGAATTGAAACCCCACACAAGGCATTATGTTGACATTATGACTGTATTACACTATGTACATGTTAAGCATTATTGTAAACGTTTTTATTTATTTTAATGCTTTTATTTTTCATTTTAAAATGCATCAACTGTTAAAATAACATTGTCTGATTCTGATGAAACCAGGTGGCTGTACTGTCATTAGCCACAAGAGGGCAGAATTGCAACAGTACTAGATGGAGAACAGGTAATCCTATAGATCAGGGGTGTCAAACTCAATTTCATGCGGGCCACATTCACATAAAGGTTGCACTCAAAGGGCCGGTTGTAACTATATAAATATATAATATATATATAAAATAATGTATTATATTACATTATTGCCTCTGAATTGGATTATTATCGGATAGGATAATAACTTAGTAATTAACTACTTCTGAAAGCAGAAGTCCACGGCAAATAATTGCAAGTCTCTTCAGTGCGCATGTCACAAAACAAGATGCATTGTGGGACATGTCGTATATGGGCAACGTGCTTCTGTAAAGTGGCATGTAACCGTATAATAAACTTATTATATTCTTTGCAAGCTCTTGCTGGGCCACATAAAATGAAGTCGCAGGCCGGATTTGGCCCCCGGGCCTTGAGTTTGAGACCCCTGCTATAGATAGACTGTATAAAGGTAATACCCCCGACACAACCTGTACTTACTTCCTCCCTCTGGTAACGGATTTTATATTTTGTTAATACACTTGTGGTTTTGGCCTTACAGAGGCTGTGACTGTAGTTTCTTCACAGCTGAAATACACATGTCTGATGTCAATCATCTGGTAAACCTGTTGCTCAATCATGCCTCTGTGTTGTCGGTCGGGAACAGCTGTTGATACGAGAAGTAGTGATTTGCTGTTTTACATGGCGGGAGCCTAACGACAGTTATTGTAACACTCGCTAGTTCCTGTCATGGGCCAGCACGCCTCTGTCGGACACTTACTGAAGAAAGGGTGAGTGACAAAGTTGTATTCTCCCGACAGAGAACGGGATCATATTTATTTGAATCATTGCCATATATGTGCAGAACAAGTTACATATTATATGGTGTCAGTTAAAGGTGGGGTAGGTAAGTTTGAGAAACCGGCTCGAGATACACTTTTTGTTATATTCCATGGAATGCTCTTAACATCCCGATAGCAATGAATATCTTAAGTGCTTTGACAAAAAATCCATAAAAAAATCCGGCTAAAATAACTGGATGGCCTACCTGCCTGTCAGCCTTCCATCTGTGCACAAACTTATCTCGTCCCCTCATTGGTCATGTGCGCGTTCGTGTGTGTTGGAGGAGGGGCTCTGTCAGGAAGTGGCAGATTTTCTCCGGCTGTGTATTTTCAAATTCTAGCGATCTCGAGCTGGTTTCTCCAAAATTACCTACCCCACCTCTAAATGTATAATCTACAATAAAATATCGATAAAATGTCTTTAACGATGTCTAAAGTTACTGATAAGTCACGTGTTTCCTGCTTGGGGCGCAGAAATCTTTGGCCATTGACTCTTGTTATAAGTGGTGCATGCGCAGTCCGCACCTCTTCAATGCAACAGATAGGAGCAGCTCGGGGCGCACCCAACTGCGCCCAAAGCAGCTGTTGACACCGCCAACAACTAGGGGGCAGCAGGAGCACCAGAGTGAGTGATTTACGTTTGAATGAGAGAGAGTTAGACGGAGACGGAGTGTAAACAAAACTAGATAGCGAATATGGAGAAGGAAAATGATGTTTCATCACTTAAAGAAACACCCTTTGAGAGGACACTGGAGGGAAAGCTAAAAGTAAAAGAGCTCGGACCTGATCAGCCTGACATAGGCAGGAGTTAAGGACAGAGGAAGGCAGTATACCTGCTCTTTTTCAAGGAGCTGGTTTGGCAAGAAGGCTGGGCTAACTACCTGTAGCAACACCAGTGCTATATTTTGCTTCCCCTGCCTCCCTTTTCAAACGTCAGGATCAGACCAGTCTATGGACCAGACCCAGCATGGATCCAGACAGATGTGAGTGACTTAAAGCACATATCAGAAAAAACTAAAAAGCATGAACAAACTAGAGTCCACATGGATAATGCTATGCGACTAGCCATGTTTAGGAAAGTAAACACTGCTGTCCCATAAGTGCTACAGGATAGGGATCTGTAACCATAATAAGGAGGTTGACAAAAGCAGGCACTAAAATAATAGACTGTATCAAGCAGAGGTGTGGACTCGAGTCAGACTTGAGTCACCAATTTGATGACTTTGGACAAAATCACAAAACACTTGCGACTCGACTTGGACTTGAACAGCAATGACTCGGGACTTGACTTGGACTTGAGCCTTCTGACTTGAGGTGACTTGATACTTTAATTCAGGGGTCTCCACTCCAACACGTTGATCGCGAGCTGCCGGTAGAAAAGCAGACTCCCGTCAGGGAGAGCAGAATCTTCAGACGCTCCTACTCTTGTTGAGAATCCATGCAGGGAGGGGCGGGACTTTATTTTTGCTGGGCCACCATGCGGCCAATCATATGCAAGGACACACTAGGATCATACTGTACCATTATGTGAAAGAAGGGTGGGGGGCAGACGCTCCAAAGACAGCAAGTGTAGTGGTACAGGCCAGCTACACAGAGCGTCAGAGAAACGGGGAGCCGTCGGAAAAAGTCAAGAAATGAGCGAAAACCACAACATCTGGCTGCATTTCAATGATATTGGAGAAAGCAAAGCTGAGTGCAGGATTTGTAAAATGAAAATAACCTTCAGAGGAGGGTTTTTCTTTTGGTAACCACTCAGGATTTATTGCCAGAGGTGGGAGGAGTTCAGATCTTGACTGTACTTTTACATTACATTACATTACATGTCATTTGTTATACGCTTTTATCCAAAGCGACTTACATACATTCAATACTGTGGACAATCCCCACAGGAGCAATTTGGGGTGACCGCCTCGCTGCACATTATCCCTTGCATACACAGTGGAAATAAACATTCTGGTCACCTTAACATCAGGGATCTTATCAATTAAACTCCTTCTGAATCAAACCGTCACAGTAGCCTATTTATCCCTCTTAAATTAGAAAAAAACACGTTACTTCACCAGCAGAGAGAACATTGATTATTAAATTATTAATGTGACTAATAAAGAGCAGTTTGATTATTAAGTATTATTCTGTTGATGGATGTCATTACATTTGGTGAATAGCACATAATGACTCACTTGTTTAAGACTCGGTTTATCAAAGTTTAGGACTTGACTTGAACTTGCCCATCCTGACTTGAGACTTGACTCGGACTTGAGCGCAAAGACCTGAGACTTAAGGCCCTGACACACCAGGCCGAAATCGGCCGTTTTCGTTAGTCGGACGACGAAGCGTGCCCTGTCGCCCAAACTCAATTTGGTGTGTCCCGCACCGTCAGCCGTGACACGCCTTATTTGGCCTTTCATGGCCGACGCACGGTCGATTCAACATGTTGAATCGGTCGTGCGTCGGCCACAGGCAGTCGGACAAAGAAATCACTCTGATTGGCTGTTCAGCTAGCGAATCAGTGCATGAGAAGCTAAATGGTTGCTTGAGAATGTCTTCCACAAGCAACACTCCAATGGCTGATAGCTCCAGTACCGCACGAAACATGTTTTCGATGGACGAGAGTGAAAATGGAACGCAGACGCTATTTGTTGTTTGTTTAGATCACGCAATCTGTTCTTCTTCTCTGTCTTCCGGTTGTTGCCTATTTTGAATGACGAATACACACTACCGCCGCCTGCTGGTAAGGAGAGTTATTGCCACTCAAGCATGCGCAGTTCGTACGTGCTCGGCTGAAGTCTTTGCGGTGTGTGCCAGTGCGACACATGGCCAAGACGCAGGAGAACACGGCGACGCAACAGTCGGCGTCGGCGAGTTCTCTGGTGATTGCTTGGTGTGTCAGGGTCTTTACTTGTGACTTGAGTGCAAAGACTTGGTCCCACCTCTGGTATCAAATGCTGTGTGCCTTTGAGCAAGCCCTGCGTTGTAATATGACATATGTTTTGAGTTTGTGTATAAGTTTGCTTACAATGCACCAGCCACCACTGCCTGTGCCCCATTATCATCATCTCCCTGTGTATTTAGTTCGTCTTTGTACCTCCGAGTCAAGTGTTCGAGTACTTTTTATTCCCAGTGTTTAGTGTTTGTGTACCTGCTTTGCCTACTTCTCGTGTGTTGTGGTTGCCTGTCTGAGTGATCCGGCATGTACCGACGTTTTGCAAAAAACTACTGCCTTTGTTTCTGAGCGCTGTTGAGTCTGTTGCCTGTGTTCACTGCAGTCATTACATAATTGTTACAAAATGTATTAGCTCATTATGTAATATGACAAATCAAAGAAAACACTTTTTTGAAATATCTACTCCTGTATTTCTTGAAGAATTGTTCCGTCCATCTCCCTTGTTGGGTTAAGTGTACATGGAAATGTACATCCACTGAAAATACAGAACAGACATGTTTTTCTATAATGAATCATTATGAATAAATGTTGATTGTTGGCTGCATTATCAGAATTAAAATCTGAATTAGAAAACTATTTATTTATTGACATTTACTTTTATATAAACTTAAAAAGTTTAAGTCAGAATGTGTAATAAAAAGATAAAATAGAGTAAATATATTCATATAAACCTTAGCAGTAAAATTTCCAATAAAAGATTAAATAAAATGGAATACAAATGTAAGAATAATGACACCATCAGCATTTCACTTGGTTTCTTCACTACATTTGGGGTATTAACAAAAGTTGGTCTATTGCCACTTTTAATAACATTATGTCCATTTTTATCCGAGACAAGTATTTATTTCTTCTGTCTTCTAGTCTATCCCAAAAATGGTGGTATGTAAAACAATCTTAAATGAGCTTCTAAAAGAAGAATACATTTCATTACCTCCGACTCCTGAAGAGTGATGGCTTGTCCCCCAGACAATTGTTTAAAGATTTCTGTTGAGTAATACATGCTTCGTAAATCAATTGTCATAAGTCATATGTATTCTAAATATGTCTTCATCAACATGTTTAGAAAGCAAGAATGGATGTCTCCGGTACTTACTGTACATGCATTCGAAGCGGAGGATGAGACTGATGAAGCTCTCCAGAGTCAGGTGTCCAGAGGAGGCTCCGTAGCGCAGCGCCATCAAACTCAGCATATCATCCTTCACCTTAATGCCTGTTCAACAAGATGTAGGAGTTTTGGCATTTAGTTATTTTGAGGATATTACATGTTTTGCACAAGCCACATTTTCACTTGCACTATTTGACCACACTGAATGAATTGAAACGTTGACTTTAATTAAATCTGGAAAATAAAAAATATTAGGTTCAAGTTGATATTATTGCTTCCAACCGACCTAATACAATTATGTGGAATCCGTTGACGTAATACATTTAATTAAAGTCAACTTTTACTTTTTAACAGGTTAGCCCTTGTTTGTATCACTTATTTTGTCTTTTCCCGGCAATTCTTACAAGAAATAGCAATTATGATTGCAAAACATACACTCCTGCACACTGCCCTTTTTTCATGCTTTAATATGAATGTTTCTGTAGAGAGACCTTTATCCGATTATTTATCATCAATAAAAGAGGAAAGTCTGTCTATCGAATGAAATTTTGAATTTAAGCTTTGTACCTAAAGCTAGGAAAGCGTTCCTCAGCTCGTTCGTTGACAGTGTTCCAGTTCGTGAAACGTCAGTGCGGAAGAAAATGTCCTGGTAAAAGAAGAAAGCACCATCAATGATCATCCCATATCTGTATTTAAATGTCCTACGGTAGAATAAAGAGACTACTATATAGCAATTCCAAAATATATTATAACAATTTATTTTTTACAACACTCCTTTTACCTTGTACATGAGGACCTTCTTCCACAGACGAACAAATTCCTCCCCATTCAGTTTGCCGGTGATTGATGTCTAAACAAACATTAAAGGTCACATATCATGCAATTTTTAGGCATTAGCATAGGTCTCAGATATATAAAAATGAATAAAAAACATGTCTATGAAGGGGGCGGGGCTTATGCCTGCTCATGCGGGACCCGGCAGATACTGTCAAAAATAAATGCTGCGGTGATGAAACGCCAAAACCACATCCAGGATCATTTCTGAAACAGTACGGAGCTCAAAGGCTTTCTCTCTTGCTGGTTTACCACAAGGTGACTTTATATTTCCTGCTTCTTCACATATGTGCTCTCCAGTACAGCTTAGCTCTGAGTGTTGGCATGCTTGCGAATGTAAACAAAAACCATATTACATCCAAAACACGTCGAGCATTGATTCTGATAGCGAGTTTCTAATAGGGCCGTGGGTCCACCACGTTGGTGCCATCCGATATGAGGTAAATAACATCAATGGCAAATCTGGATCAGCTTGTTGTAGCCCCGTTTTCAGAGATTTGCGCACGGAGGAAAAGAGAGAGGGTTTTATTTTCTGACACTTTGTGAGTTCCCTGACACGCCGGGGACACATCTGTATGTATAAAAGACATCAAAAGGTGCATTTTGCATGATAGGTCCCCTTTAAGGTATTAAGAGCTGTATATGATGATTCATGCTTTAGCCTTTCATTTAATATGTTTATTAGAGGTAAATAAATAAAAAGTATAAATCTTTACTTTATTATTAATTTAAAGGGGACCTATCATGCAAAATGCACTTTTGTACGTCTTTTATACATGAATATGTGTCCCCGGTGTTCCAGGGAACTCACCAAGTGTCAGAAAACACAACCCTCTCTATTTTCCTCCATACCCAAATCTCTAAAAAAGGGGCTGCAACGGATCTGATAAAAACTGATCCAGATTTGAACACTGTCCTGACGTCAGGACGGTGGCGCTACGGCTATTGGGCCAACTCCACCAATCAGGAGGAGACAGCCACGGCCATTGCCGTTCGAAAGCGCTGGAGACGCTGTAGTACATATGCCAGGCCTGTAGATGGTGCTGTTCTCACTGAATCTGCCCTTGCAGAGCAGAGCTAAAAAAAAGGGCAAATTGAGCGAAATGAGGCATGGCTAAAATGCATGAAAACAGAAACGTATAAATATACCTTATATAGGTATGGCCCTACAATATATAATTTAAATATACCATGATAGGTCCACTTTAAATTAATTTGGTATCAATACCGAAATCAACATCAATGTTATCAAATGCATCAACAGGATACATCCATCAGAGCGACCATGCTGCGACAGGCATCAATGGTAAAGCCTCCAGATTTCAAATCTCCTAAAGAAGAAGAGAAGAAAAAAAAGAAAAAGCATCATTAGGCATGGTTACTTTGGCCTTTACTCTGCAATAGCAGTGCCCATTTCACTTTAGATAATGACCATACTGTATATTAAGACTCTTGTTTTGTTTTTTTATAAAACCTGCTCATATGATTTTACAGTTCAAACCTTTCAGGACGTTTTCATTCAGAAGCCTCTGCAGCTGCTCAGCATCCACCTCTTCGTACTGGAAATGGATGAAAGCAAGATTAAATAGACTGATGTAAACTTGTCCAAATATTTTGTAAGTGAGTATGCTGTTAGCCACAAGCTAAAAGAAAACAAGATTGACCTGTCCATACGTCCAGCTAGCGAATACTGTTACCGTATTTGGCTAACATTGGTCTTGCTGCAATCACAAAAATCAGGCTAAATCAGCAGGACATGTTAGCCTCTTAGCTAAAGGCCAAATCATTCAGTTGCTTTTGCTGTGGTGCAAATTACATTATCCGCCATAAGCGACCTTAAGGTTATGAAAGGCGCTATATAAATTCAAGTTATTATTATTATGTCAGCAAAGGAAGTGTTCAGTTAGCATGTGCTTTGACTACACGTATGCTGACGTTTAGTTCCACAGTCCAGTACCGTTCGTGTTGTAAGTACCTTAAGCTGGTTTGCCAAGAAGAAGATAACAAAACAAACGATTGTTTTCAAATTAGTTTGTGTAAGGAGGTCCCCGGTTACCGAAATGTACATCATTTGTCTTGAAATGAATACAAAGACAGCCAAATTGCTCTTGGCAAACAACGTAATAACATCGTCACCAAGTGGAGTGGTATGTGGACTAGCATAAGCGCATGTAAGGAACACCAGGCCGGATGAATTGAACGGTTAGCGCATCGACGTTACAGCAGCTCCCTTCGAAACAATTAAGATATGTTTGGAGGCTTAACACTAATGCTGATGTTGCTCTGTCAGCCTACATCCAGCAGACACAAAAAAACACAAGCAATTCAGTCATGTTCCTGTCCACCTGATGAATGGACCTATGTGGACTGTTTAATCAAAACAATCAGCTGAAAAACACAAAAATGCTAAAAGGGAACTGCAGTAATCACATGTTCACTATGTGTATTTATTAGATATTCAAAGAAGTAATCAATGACAATTCCATTTTTCAATTAGGTATTTAGCTAGGCAGTGAGAATGAAAATATTACCTTGTCGGAGTTTTGGCGGAAAAAGGATATCTTATTCTCGTCGTCCTGTTCATTTTTGACTTGTTTGATGTTGAACTTAAATAAAGATAAAGTGCAAGAGATTAATTTTACCCCAAATGACATTTATAAAAAGTTATAGTTAAGGACATAGAATCAGAATAATAAACAACAATGGAATATCATTATATCTTACACACCCTTTCAGTTGGCTCATCTTGAGGGTCACCAGAGTTCTCACTGTCAGGAAAGATTTAGCAGGTTTTATTGTCTGATGTACAAAGCGAGTTGGTTAATGGTAGTAGAGAGAGGGACTTACTAGACCATGGCCTCTGCCTTGGACATGATGGTCAGGATGAAGGAGGCCTTCTCATTTGCATTGAAGGTGGACGGTACGATCAGGTACTCACCAGGCCTCAGCATCAGGAACTCCATCACCTCACGTGCATTAATGTAGGTTTTACTTTGGGCAACTGGTGCGTGGCTACTGAAGAAGGAGGCTGGGAACTTCCCCTTCTGCGCCTTGTACTGTAGTCATAAATAAAGAGGGTTAACCCTAACCCTAACTCTTTAAATCAGTCACCTGAGCTGCAAAATGTGGATGGAGGTTTAATAAGGGAAACATTTCTTACCTTGTCTTTCACCTTGAGGGAAATCAGTAGAGTTCATGTTGGCGACAAAAAGGAATTCATTTAATATATTAGCGTCAAATGTTCAATTAAATTACTGTATTTTTCTAACAAGCATATGCTTTCACACACATAGAAAGCAGACACTGCCTAAGTCTTAGATCTACCTCACTAACCAACTCTTGTGTAACCCAAAAACGGGTTATATGGACTTTTACTGTTGTCCTCAGGTTACTGTGGTTACATTTGATTTACTGCGACCCTCTGATTCCTTTGACTTTCATTGAGATGTTCTGTCAATTGATAAACGTTGAAAGTATTCTAAACCTGATTAAGATATTTATTCCTTTACTCATTCATTCTCTCTATGGACGCTCTATGGACTTCAGCAAGACGTTATAGTTGTTTTCACTTAATCTGACAACCTCAGCTGCCTTCCATATCTACTGATTGTATATCCATAATAGTCCTTATACTTTGACAACAAAAGCAAAAGGAACAACAGTATTTACCTCAAATACACAGAGACCAATGTGGAGGCTTTGAACCAGGTGTCTGTTTCTCTTGTCAGGCTTTTGCATGAGAGACACCAGCACATTTTTCTCTCCATTGTTCTCCGGACTTTGACCGCCAATCTTGACCCGATACTGTGGATTGGTCCAGTAACTGTCTGCAAGACAAAGAGAGTACGATTTATTTGCATGTATAATTTTGTAAATAGTCTGATATGTGATTTGATATATTATCAAGGTTAAATTAAAACGTTTTAGGGTTTACTGATGAACAACAAAATGGAGTAACAAGGCAAATTGAAGTTTAAATTGTCAACTATCTATTACTGAATCTACATTATCATAGCTTGTGGAAACAAAGAAATGTGAATTGTTTGGTTATTCTGTGCTTTACAAGATTCTAAGTCAAGCTTTCCCATGAAGAACAGAACATAACTCTTTATCACACACAAATTGAAATTTGATCCCTGCATTTTAACCAATCTAGTAATAGGAGTGGACAAATATTGTACAGCGCTCAGGGAGCAGTAGGGAGGGTCTGGTGCATTGCTCAAAAGGCACCACAGGGGGGTGGTTGTGCTGGATGTGTTGGGGGGCGTGTCTCTTCTGCCTGGGGCACCCAGAGTGTCTTGCAGCGCCACTGCCGGCGACCCTCTGGTTCCCAGCCAAGCCATTATTGATTCAGGTACTGCCGCCCCAGAATGCTCCAATGCTCTTACATAAAGGTTAGGGTTGGGGCTAAGATTAAGACTAACCCTAGTCTTGTTTAGTCACTTCCTAGACAAAAGGGACATTAAAAAAACTAAGCAGGAAAAAGGAGTGTGACCTCTGTTGTCAAATTATGTTATCTGGTGATTCGACAGGTGTAATTTGTTTTCCTAGTCCTTTAAAGAGTAATCGATCACATAATATGGCACATTTTATCCAGCCTTATTAATTGTAAGTCCAGATATCCTTAAAGGACACATGTCATGCTTTTCCGGTTATTACCCGTCCCCTTGTGTGTTATGAAGGTTTTTATGCATGTAAACGGTGTGCAGAGTCAAAACCCTCAAAGTACACCCTGTAGCGAGTAAAACTCTAACACAGAAAATACCTCCCCAAAACGCCTCGTTGGAGATACGTCACTGCCCATTTGATTCTTCCATTTGATTCCGGGTACGGCATGACATCATGCCGTACCCGGAACGAAATGGACCAATCCGTGGAGCCGTTACGTTACGTCCGCGGAGCCGTTACGTTAAGCCCCCGCTGATTGGTCCAAATTGACCAATCCACGGACTTCCTCACACACACACACTCAGTGCAGGCAGCTCTGCTGATTTCTCCTCCCTGGCTGCAGGCTGATAACAGACAGTTGGGATCGCGGCAGAATTCTCTCTGCAGACCCATTCTCACAGCGTTTATCAACCTTTTTCTTACTCAATATCAAGCCACACTTATTGTTTTTACTTCGGCTGTGAGTTTGTGTGTGCTCAGGATGAGTTTGGCTGTGTTTCGCTGTGTATGCTAAACAAGGAAACAACACCTCCACGGAGCTCAGCGCGATTCACAACGTCCCGACCAATCAGAGCACACTGTGCTCACAGGGAGGGTGGGGGCTGGAGCTATTGGAGCTACAACAATCGTTAAAGGCAGAGAGTGAAATTCAGTGAATACACGTAGTTTACAGAGATGCTGTATGAGAAACCAATGTGAGTTTGGAAAAATGCACAATATAAATCTATTCTAGTAGACCTCAACAATGGAATTATGATCAGTGGAAATGGCCATGACATGGGCCCTTTAAAGTACCTCTATTATTCATGCATCCTCCAGCAGTTGTTCCTGCAACCCATCGGCCATCATTCATGTAGGTCTTCCAGTGACAGGACGAGTTTCCATCAAGGTAGTCTGGACTCAGGGAGCAGATGTCCAGATCTGTGTAGAACTCACACAAGTCTTCCAGGCTCATCCTGTGGAGATTCATTTGACGTAATATATTTGCCCTCTGGATATGATGCTGGAACTATGAAACCCTAACCTGACATATTTTCAATAGGTACAGATTAATTATCTTTCTTTCCAAAGAGTTTTGAAGTAGTTGCTACTGTATATTCAAATCCAGGTGCATAAAAAGGTTTCAACATTTAATTTAATTGGCTTACCAAAATTCTCCATCATCAGCAACTGAAAGGCACATTTCCCGATCTTTGGAACTCACGGTTTGCCACAGAGGAGACCTTAAAGAGGGACAATATTTTATTTCAGTTGATTCTAGACATTCAGGGGCATGTTATTACAGAAACATAATATGTCCTGGAGATTAGAACATTAGGCCTCTCCCCATGTTCTGCTTATATGCAAATACAGTGGCACAGTACAAAGCTTAGGTTTTAAATGACAGAACTACTTTATAATATCCATAACCAAATGACTGTTTCAAGTCCTTAATAGGTTACCTATGGGAATGTACAGAAAAGGTAACACAAGTGATTTTTTATAAAAATAAAAAAAGGATCCTGGCTCTCACGCTTCATTCTTGAAAGACCTTTTTAATCCTTCTAAATACTACCTTTAGGAATGCACCACAAAGGCCATTGCATTGCGTATATTCCAATACAGCAAAAGACCCATGGCTGCTGCCAATCTTTATTTATATTATCATATGGAAAACAATCTCAATATGTCTTCAAATAAGAGCCATGTCTCTCTGAAGTTGTTCTCACCGATCGCTCCAGTCTCTGTTCCACTCTCCTGTGCCCCAGGGGTTCCACAAACGCACCAGGTTTATTTGTTTCCCTCGGCTCATCATCTGAACAGTCATCATGGCAGACAGCACCACAATTATGTATCATACACTCATCAAAATGCAATAAATGATTCCAAATTATTAATGCAAAGGTAGTAAAAGCTTAAAAACCTATTTAATAGCTGTTGTTTATGTTATCTTCTGCAATGTCTTCCGTTTATTTCCTTACCTGTTTCACACCCGTAACAGTGTAGGCATGGCCTTGGACCAATCCATTCGGTAAAACGGCGTTGGCAGATGTTTCCTACAAGCCAAAAACATTTATCATTGATGAAGTTAATGGATTGTACACAAGTGAAAACTCGTCCAAACAGAACTCAATTACTAATTCTTACAGTAGTCTAGAAATGATTTGACTGTGAAGTAATTCACAGTCAAATTATAACCTATATAATAAAGGTTAGCTAAATGTAAAATTACAGAAAATAAATGTGGTTGGACCAAAGAAATATTTTTTAAAAGTTGGAATATAAAGTTACAGAGAAGATCTACTTTCATGTGTGTACAGCCAACAGCCATCACATAAAGAATATAAATGGGAGGCAAGTCTTGACCATTGATACTGGACTTCAAAATGGCGCCCATTCATTTGAATGAAAAATGCTCCATAAGTGCATACAAATTGCCAAAAAGTGTTGCTTTTCCTCAAGGTACGTTACTTACTGCTCATGATTAGTAGTGTTTTCTATGCCAAAACCTATTCCGTCTATAGACTTTACATTGGTATGATGTTTTGCAAATAAAGCGCTACTATAGGCTCTTGGAATGTTTTGCAAATATAATCTATCAACCAGAGTAGGGTTATAAATGAAGAACCGCAAAACCCAAATGTTCATGGGATATGAGTAAACATTTTGAAGTTATGGCAAAATTGCAGCTAAACTTCTGCTACAACATAGTTGAATAATATCCAGCCAGTGATGGTTTTGTGTGGTAAATGTGTCCTTACTAGGGATGGGTATCGTTTGAAATGTATCGATTCCGGTTCTGCTTATCGATTCCGGTTCTTATCGATTCCCTGTTTCGCTTCCAAAATTGTAAAAGAAAGAGGTCAAACGTTTAGATAACAAAAATATCTTTATTCTTTTAAGCTTTAACTGACATTTTTACAAATAAAAAATATACATGCAATACAAATGTATTGCACAATAGCTGTGCCTTATTTTAACTGAGCTATGCCTGTGGCAAGCTATTAACAGGCATTACACTGTGCCTTGTCTTTTTATTTGTTAGTGTAGTGGAGCCTCACTTTAGAGCGTTTACCGCGATCCATCTTTGGTGTTATGAAGTGACTGAGCTCGTGAACTGTCTACGGGAGGGCGGGGGGAGCCTCGCTGCGGGGCATCTGTGGACCTCTGTCGCCTGTCAGCGCAACTTACATGATGCCGTTAAAAATTAAGGGCGGTGCCGGCCGTCAGCGTACCGAGCCGGCCGTCATCGGCCCGCTGACGACCCGCTGACGACCCGCTGACGACCCGCTGACGACCCGCTGACGACCGGCCGTTCTGTGATTCTCCAGAACACACAGATGGCCAGTCCGCCCTTCCACCGGGTCACTGCGGCCAGACGGACGCGGTGGAATACAGGGTCTACCGCGTTTAGGAACCGTTAAGCAGAACCGAAATTGTGTATTTTGTATGGGTACCCGGTACCCGGCATTTTCTAATCGGTTCTCATCTAGAACCGAGTTTCGGTTCCCAACCTTAGTCCTTACCCCCTGAGCTGTACCACAGCCCATTAGAGACTTGGTTTGGCTAGCTCTGCATATCAGCTCCCACAGGTTTGTGGGGGGATTTGACAGCGCGATCGACATGTGAATACCACCAGTGAAGTCCATCATGGCCTCGGCAGGAGTTCCAGCATTCATGTCAGTATAGGAACCACACACTCTACAAAATGGATTTGAAAATATTGTTACAGATACTCCAATTCATGCTGAGATACAAAAAATGTTGAGAAACAATGTCATTGTCATACTTGGCATAGGCTTTCTCCATCAAAGCAGGCCAGAACTCATTTTGGTCTTTGGAGCGGACAAAGATCAGTCTGCCATCAATTGTTGGTAGCTTGTCATCAATGATGACGTCAACCCATCTTCCGAATCTCCAAAACTGATCGGTTAAACCAAGACGGAATGAAATATCCATTTAATACCAAGTAACTATTCAAAGTAAAACATCGCATTGTGTGTCTCATTATTTAAGTTCTGTGTCAATGCGCAGTCATTCATTATTTTTGCAAAAATATTCCTTTTACTCATTGCACACATTTCTTCAAAAGTGCGGTCCACAAGAGTTTGGGAATTGTCTTTTGGCATATTAAGTTTGATTACAATCATAGTTCAATGAAAAAATAAGAAATATTTGTTGTGAATATTTACCCTGAAGTGGAACATCCCGCAGTATTTCCCATTAAATGTTTGCTCAAGAGGGACGACTTTACAGAGGATGTCATTTTGGAAGGTCAGTGCTCCAATAGAGGCCAGAAACCAGCAGTTTTCTGGTTAAAAAAACATATTGAGCCAATGAGTTGTTGAGACAAGAAAGCATATTATTAGAAAGATCAAGACAGAAGAAATGTCTTTACCAACTAGTCCTTGACCAATGTCAAACCTGGAGACCCCGTCAAGTACAAAGGCTGGATAAGGAGCCATTTTCTGAAACAGGGGGAGTGTTGAAGAGTGAACAACGAAAATACATTCACATTTTTATGCAATGAAATTACCAATGATTCTTCATTTAGAGTTAGACATATGAACATATGAGTATTGTTAACATTACATATCAATACAAAAAATGTTACATATCAATACAGTCCTGTAAATATTAGGTTTCTATACCACAAAACTGCATTCTTAATTGTGTTTTGAGGAATATTTTGTTCTCATCGCTTAGGTTTTCTTATTACAACTATTACAAATACAAAGTCTGCAATAATCCAATTTGAGAGTTGATTGGTATGGGTCAAACAAACACACTTTCACACACACTGTAACCCTGAATCCAACTGAGTAGATTGGTTTAAATTAACAACCTCAAGGTTTAAAATGTGTGACTGTTATTATGTGAACATAAAGGTTCATAATGTAAGGAAAGCACAGGTTATTTATAACTGATTAGGCTGTATGGTGGGGTCGTCCATTTTTGTTACCAGATAGTTGAAAATGAGAACAGTGGTAGTAAGATTTTTTTTATCTCCGGAATTGGTCTAGCTCTATGCTGATGACAGACTTCTATTTATGACTAACTTGATAAAACACACATATAAACTCTCATCTATAGCAAGCCGTGTATGGCAAGCCATTTGAGTATTTATTCCATATCCTTGATATCAGATGGCAGCTGCCTACAGTTGGCTCTTTGATTTCACTTGTTAGATATATGGTCAAACTAGTTTGGCACTCTGCTTTACTAGTTAAATAAAACATTACACTAGTCACTCTTTTTCAGCAACTAGTGGCACTTTTGTCCGACTAGTTACCACATAAGCCTTACTAGTGACGCCAGGAGCAGCACTAGTAGCACCAAAGTTACTAGTAAATTCTAGCGATCTCGAGCCGGTTTCTCAAACTTACCTACCCTACCTTTAAAGTGGACCTATCATGCTATATTTGAATAATATATTGTAGGGCCATACCTATGTAAAACATGTCTGTGAAGTTTGTTTTTCAAAATACCAAACAGATCATGCATTTTAGCCATGCCTAATTTTGCTCTATTTTGCTCTCCTCCAGCCCTGTCTTTGCATGAGCTGCAGCTGACCACGCCCCCCTGCAAAGGTGGGGGACGAGGCACGAGCGTCATGTTACCATGCTGTTACCATGCTGTTACCATGCTGTTACCATGCCGCGGCAACCTCTCATTCCCCTGATAGGTGGAGAGTTGGCCATATAGGTGGAGCTCCTCGTTCCTGACGTCAGAGAATTTTCAAATCTGTATCAGTCTGTATCAGATCCGTTGCAGCCCCGTTTTTAGAGATTTGGGTATGGAGGAAAAGAGGGAGGGTTGTGTTTTCTGACACACCGGGGACACATATTCATGTATAAAAGACGTACAAAAGTGCATTTTGCATGATAGGTCCCCTTTAACCTCTTAAGGACGACGGTCCCCCCATTGGACCCCTCCCACCGTTTTTTTTTCGAGACAATGTCTCAGGGCTTCTTAACATTTATGAAACTATTAATGTGTAGCACCAGATTAACGGGAAGAATCTCAGCTAACTGAAGATATGAACCATTTTTACCAAAACAAAACACAAGTCTCATAAGAAGCGTCTAAATGACCCCTGAGCAAAACAATTCTAACGCACTGCGGCACACAATTCAAGATAAAGATACCCTTATTACTTATCGTAGCTGCACATACAATATAGCCGATTAAAGCTGAGACTCCACAGATTATTTAGGTATAGTATCATCACTGAGCGATCCGAACTTGCGACAGGGGAAGCAAACACAGACATCACAACACGTACCTTTACGGAGCATTTACGGCAGATCGTCTCACCGTAGCTGTCAATTAGGTCAAAAGACGTGTTCAATGGCATTAAAAAAAAAAAAAAATGCTACAACTGTTGATCCATAGGTTGATAATGTACCTGTGCCTTTGAAAAAAATATTTATAATCCATAATTCCATTTTTATGTAAAAATCGGAGCGAAAAAGTTAGCTGCTAATGGTAGCCACCAGAGTGTATGCAGCTTCCGGTTTTGGTCACGCGTCACTCTCACTCCTTATTTGTTAACGTTTTGGTGTGTATATAACTTTCCCTCGATTCCATTGGCTCTAGCTGTTATAAAGAGATTTCATTCATCAAAATCGAGCAAGGGGGGCCAGAGATAGGTCAAATCCACCCAAATGACCCCAGAAGTGGGGTTTTTTGGCTAAATCTCTCTAAAAAGGTGAAATTTCACTTGTTTTGCATTAATCTTGATACAGGGTACTTATTATATGTTGTACTTTGGATTCCTAAAGCTTTTAGTCTACTAACCCATCATCCAAGGGTAGTTTTCACTATAAGTAAAAAATAATTTTTGGACAGACACTATAATTTACAGTTTTTTACTATGTAAAATCTGAATTTTCTTTAAAATAAAAAACATCTATATTGATTCTGACTTTTCTACATCCAACTCACAGGTTTATCATTACTTTGAGAATAAAGATTATTAATTTAACCCTTTTAGAAGGGAAGATATGGTAATTTGTTCTGGGAATGTCATTTTCGAGCCTGAGACCTGAAAAACAGGCTCAGGGCTTAACAGGTAAGCATATAATAATGTTGAAATGTGCTAAATATATACACTGCAAAAACAAAAAACAAAAAAAACAAAAGAGGAGTAAAAGTAGCTCACGACTAGTCAACTAGTAAAGTCAAAATAAACTCCTACTATTTACGTGAGCATTTTGGCATACACTAGCTAAAAGCACTGTAGGAAACTGCCGGCTTCTGTTGAGCTCTTCCAAAACACTCACCGCTGGTCTCAGCCACACCACTCGCTTCAGGTCAGAAGGCCTCAGTATCCCTTCGCCGATAGATTTCCTGTCGGGGGGGAACATGTCGTCGATGTACCGCACTCCTCGAATGTTGCAATACTGTTCCAGCTGCTGGTAGTCTTGGTTTAAAAACCTCTCAGGGTTGGCAAAGCAACCATAACCGTCCTGCCTTTGACGGGCCTCCATAATGTTCAGACACACACCGGGGGGAGGCATCGCTGCAGTGTTCGGGCTCTGGTGAGGAAAATGGGAAGCAGAACCATTTTGACATGCAATCATTTTGTATATGCATTTAAGAGATGGGAAAGAGGTTTAAGAAAAAACAGCATCGGGTGAAATGAATTGACCATACTGTAACACTTCAATGCTTCATTGGATCTCAGCTTTCTCATTTGCTGTCTAACATCTTCCACATTTATTCAGTCAGGTTGAGATTAACACCCAAACCAATTTTTCTAAGAATTACATTTACATACTCAGAGGTCAAAAGGAGTAACAATGTGATCACATTGCAAGTACTGTGAATTACATGTATGCTTAGAACAGGAATAACAAGTAATGTAATGTGACATTTAAAAAACTAATTATAAAAAGGGATACGATAATAGGAATGTTTCGAAAAAATAAAATAAAAAGAAAAGTCAATTCTTGACGAAGTGGCATGTTAACATGACGATGAATGACAAATGCAAATTAAACACGTTTTTACACACCTTAAAACTATAAAACAGAGGACAAATGGTGTGACATTCTATCAAATGTACAATTAATAAGCAAATAATAGGCTAAGGTTTGCCTTATTTGTAAATACCAGTATTTTAAAATCTGTATTTTAGAGTAAAATATGATTTGCAGTTATGTTAGTAATACAGGCCATGGGGATTAAAAAGCCATGTGGCACATGATTAATATATATTATTAATATTAATTATATCATTCAGTGACCTATTTGTTCCCCATATAGAAACATTGCCTTACATTTCTTTCTCTACTTTTTATTTTATTTGTCACACATCTGTATCAGTGTCACACTGACATTACATGAGCATATCAAATTAAATTAAATAATACAAATGTTTTGTAATGTATGAAGCACATTACACTGGTAGTACTAGTTTTAGAATGATATATCCAGGAGGTCACTAAACATCCTCATAACATATCACTGCACAGTATAGTGCAGCACTATTTCTCAACATTGTCACAGTCCTAAGATTTTAAATAGAACATTTTAACATGCCTGATTTCCTGCACCAAAATGCATTGCTCTATATGGCTATATCATTGGCTTTCGAAAATCTTACCTCAAAGGCAGGAGAGAGGAAGTGGATCTGCAGGTCAAAGCCGGAGAGGTTTTGTCTCCTTTAAACAGCCTGTGAACACCTGATGCTACCCGAGCTGACAAGCTGTGATTTTCTTGAAACTGCAGAAGTGAATATACATATCTTGAAACCTGACCTTATCTCCATAGCGGATCTTTACAGTGGTTGTCAATGATTAGCCAAAAGAATACAGCGTCACATTAATAGTAGGTTGCAGTAAAATTCCGCTGAAGGTGTTTACAAAAGTGTAATACCCCTTTAAACTGTGGGTTTTCTCCGGAAGTTTTTCCTTGTACGATGTGAGGGTCTAAGGACAGAGGGTGTCGTATTGTCATACTGATATTCTGTACAAACTGTGAAGTCCACTGAGACAAATGTAACATTTGTGATATTGGGCTATATAAATAAACATTGATTGATTGATTGATTGATAATACTGGGATCAAGGTCCCTTCTTTATTATATTGCCATTAATTGCAAAACATAAATTAACCAACATTTACGACAGCCAATTAGATGCAGTCATCACTTTTCGTTAGATCTAATCAATAACAGTATAAACTTTATATCAGTCTACTACTGAAACTGTCAGAAATGATTTAATATTTAGTTTGAACAGTCGCTCAGCTTTAGAGTGGAAAATAAGTATCCAATTTATGATCACTTTAAAACCAACTCCTACATAGGGAAAACGCTGTTTAATATGAATTGGGGTATATTTGAATAGAAACAAAGCGTTCATGCGTGCGGGTACAAAAATAGGTCACTATCAATTTTTCACTTTGTTTACTGTTACTTTGTCTGCATTATGTCTTGCTGAGATAAAGCTTGATGTTTGTCTTTATTTTTCTGCTTGACATCAAATATTGTCATAACAATGTAATATGAGTGTAATATGGTTGTTATATAGGTGTAATTATTCAATTTGTATTCTACTCTTTATTCGATCATTTGAACAGATACATTTGTTTTGAGGCATTACAAAGAAATAATACAAATAAACAGATAAAAAGGTGTTTGATATGGTTGGGATAACAATGTAATATGGGGGTTATAAGTGTGAAGTGCGGGTAAACGAGTGTTGTAACAGTGTAACATGGATGCAATATGGGTGTAGTATAGGTGTAACTATACAATTTGCATTCTACTTTTATTTCAACATTCCGACAGATATATTTTAGGCCTATGCTAAAAAAACTATAATAAGGATGCTTGGAAAAAAAGGTGTAATATGGTTGTGAAAATGTTTTAATATGGCGATAATAACTGTGCAGAATGGGTGAACAATGGGTGCAATAACAGTGTAATGGGTGTTATTATACAACTTTTATTCTGCTCTTTACTCTGCTTTCCATGCCTCGTGTTTTACTAGCTGAGGTATTGGTTAAGCATAATGGCCTTTTGAGATTAATATATATTACATTACTTACTTTGTATCCTGCTGCTGGATTTCTGAACCTACACTTATATGTCAATGTGTGGTTATAAGTTGATTTATATTTTGGATTTGTTATTCATTTCAGTCTGTAAAGTACTACTTACAAAAGCTGTCAGAAAATGTAGAGGAGTAAAAAGTCATATATATAATTCTGAAATTGACCAATCTGCATGATGACTGTACTTTTACATTTGGTACTTCAAGTATATGCTGACGCTAATACTTTTGTACTTTTACTTGAGTAACCTTTTGAATGCAGGAGTTTTACTTGTAACAGAGTACTCTTGTATTTCTACTTCAACTCAAGTACAAGATCTGAGTACTTCTCCCACCTCTGGGAATTAGTTTAACTTAAAAAATAGCATTGTTAATTTCCTTTTGGTAAATCTTTCCCTGTTAATCACATCAATGCAAATCTTATCTCCCTCTAAAGTCGATAGACTTACACAGAAGTAACATGGAAGGTTTGAATAGTACTGATAACACAGTTAGAAACACAACAAAGGCTCTATTCATATTTTATGACCAATAGGCTGATAAAGAATGTATATCAGTTGATGATATTAATATTACTGCTATCAATATTAAATGTAGGTGGACAGTCAGTTCCGAGGAAAGCTGAGTAGGCATTATCTAATATTGAGTTTTGTTTTAATCTACATATAAAATTAATAAAATAAACAGCTAACATTGGTATTTTGGATATTTTCTTTCCATTAGCTCCCGCTGCAATGCAATCCCTCCCCGTCGAGGCAAGCACTGTAATTCTCTCCTGTTAGTCCACCAGCAGATGACAAACACCCACCTCTCCGCCTCTTCCAAGGAACGAGGGGACCGTGCGGCAGAGTTTCAGTTTCAGTTTGTTTCGCCGGTCAAGATGTCCGTTAAAGTTTAAATCTTCCGGACAAAATTAGAAAAGTGCCGGTCAAAGGTCTTCTTTGTTATTTATTGAGCTTTAAAACAAATGAATAACGACTCTATATAATAAAACACGGAGGACGGAGATCTCTTTTTCTCCCCCTCTTCTGACAGCCCAGCAGCTGATCAGAGCACGTCTCTCCTCTCCTGCAGGGGGGCGTGGTCTCACAGAATCAGCCCCGTAGACAGCAAACAGCACATAGAGCGAAATGAGGCATGGCTAAAATGCATGATCTGTTTGGTATTTTGAAAACAGAAACGTATAAATATACCTTATATAGGTATGGCCCTACAATATATCATTTAAATATAGCATGATAGGTCCACTTTAATGTAAAAATGCTCAGGTAAAGTACAAGTACCTCACTTTTTTTACTTGAGTAAAGTACTTGATGTACCATTCTTGATCCCTCAAATCTCTACATTTTCAAATTGGCTCAATCTATTCACCATATTCTGCTATTGAGGAGACAGTTCTGCATTAAACCAGAAATCCTGGAGGTACCTATATTATTAACGCATCCTCCAGCAGTTATTTCTGCAACCCATCGTGTAACATCCTGTCATGTCTGCTAATGCAGTGGTTCTCAACCTTTTTACACCAAGTACCACCTGAGAAAATAGTTGGCTCTCCAAGTACCACCATATGACCAATGTTAAAATACAGTCTATGCACAGTTCATGCAGGACTCGGAGGCAAATGTATTAATAATAACATTATTTGTTGTCAGCCACAGCTACATGTACAAAGGGCAGTCTCTCTCTCTCAGGGCCGGCTCTAGACAATTTGCAGCCCTAGGCGAGATTTTAGCTGGCGCCCCCGCCCCCAGCCAGAGAATCGTACAGTAGAAAAGATAAAGATCAATAGAGTATCCAAGGAATACACAATAAAGTAAAATGCTTCAATCTGGTGCACTTTGAGCATAATTACTACTAGATCTATGGGGGTACAACTCTAAAACACCCACATGAAAAAGATCGGTTTACATTTTAATAACCAAATAAGTATGTGAACATAACCAATCACCTACCATAGCCAATAACAAATGAATGTAACTTATTTTATTTTTGTTGTTCATCATCTTATTTTACCTAGTTAAAATTTATTTATTTATGCATATTTTTTTATCTCTCCAGTTTTAAACGATATTTTTGGTTACTGTCCTATAGTATACATTGAAATGATTTCAAACCTGTTCATCCCAATAATTATAAAGGAGTGCCTTGGAAATATGTGTTTACATCAATTGTGATCAAACCGTTTGAGACCCACTGAGATAACTTAGACTAAAGTGAACTATCTAAACACTCTAGCCTCATCCCAATACCCCTCCTCGACTCCTCTCTTCCCCTCCTCCTCGACTTGACCCGGAAATCGATCAAGACACGCCATTTTGAAGGACGTCCCAATAGCTGAAATGCACACGGAGGAGTCGAGGAGGGGTGAGGGAGGAGGGGTGCGGGAGGAGACGAAAGGGAGGATACACGAGAGCAGACTACGCGGAAGTGTTTTCACTACTCGCGTATATAAGCCCCGCCCCCACCTTCACAGCTGGTCGATTTCAACACAGGAAAACGGAGAACTGGAAGAATGAGTGGAAAAGCGTCACATAAATGTATAAGTGCTCACAGCTCCGTGGGAATTATTATGTGCAATTCATTTCTTAAGGTTATACTAACAATTTAAGTCATGTTTAATGATCTTGAACGTCACTAAAACATAGCTATTAAGAAAGCTATTTCATAAATGGCTAGATCTTGATAAATAAAAATGATTTGTATTGTTTTTGTGTTAAGATATTCAGGAGTTAAATTATTTAAAATGCACAGTCCTGAATGTGGGTTTGTGGTGAATGTGGGGATCTACAGGACACACATGTTCAGAGTAAAGGCTTTCACATTACTATAATTATATTTGTATTTAAATGTAGGCTACATTTTACACCAAAACGGAACACAAAAGCAGGACCAACCATCATACATTGAATTCCTTGAATCTTTCTCTTGTTAGTCAAGGACCTTGACTAACAAGAGAAAGATTCATAATTTAAATAAATATTTAACAACAAATGGGCCGGTTCTAAAGGGTTTTTCAGTTAAACCCAATGAGAGGGGATACAGCTGTGCACATGTCATCATTAACAGACGTCGTTTAAAAGTGACGTTTGAGGGAACGAGGACATCCCAATTAATACCTGAGGACTCCTCTGTCCTCGCGTCACCTCCTCGTGTCTCTCGCTCGCATCTTACGGAGGCGGAGCTAAGACGCAAGGAAGGGACGCGAGTGAGGGAAAGGAGGAGTCGAGGAGGGGTATTGAGATGAGGCTTCAGAGTCCTTTACCTGTTGTGCACCGACAGAAATGTTAAGGGAGTTTCATTTTCATGTTGTTTTATGTTTGTTTTGTCACTCACCATTTACCTGTCATTCCAGGCTTCCTGATTATCTACCTCTTGTGTGTCTCCCGTGCTCATCAGCACCAGCCCCGCCCCTGATTGTTTCCACCTGTGTCTTGTTGTCGTGTGTTTTAAATTCCCCAGTCTCGCATGTGTTTTTCGTCAGTTCGTCTTGTCTCATGCCTAGGTCAGATCTATGCTCTCCTTGATACCAAGATGTTTTTGTTCCTCACTACGTGAGCGTTTTTCTTTTGTTCACTTTTTGTCATCTCATACAGAGATTAGAAAGTGTTTATTTCTGTTCTTCTTTTCAAAATAAAGTATCTTACAAATACTTTACCTCTGTCTCCTGGGTCGTGCAATTGGGTCCTATACCTTGAGTTTCTGAGTTCGTAACATTACCTCACTGAGCGGTAGTTATCAGCCTCTCAGTCTGACAGGAGAGGACTCTCCCTCCACATTATTGTAGAAACATCTTCTTCTTATATCCGTTAGAGCAGCTAGCACCAGATTCTAATAACAACAGCGCCGGTACCGGTGCGCTCTTCGCTCGCTCCCACGCTCACTCGCCCTTTGGCTGTGAGCTGCGGGCGCCTGATAAGCCAACATCCCCCATCTTCATCACTTACAGCGCCCATCGTACAGGGCAAATGAAAAGTGTAACCGGGGGGAAAAGGGTGTTACATTTTCTTAATTATGAATATTGTTACATCAAGGCCGAAAATTAGGATGAGCACCAACGCTAAAAAAAATGTGTTTCCCTCCCAGAGCTACCAGCGCAGCGCCCCCCAGATCTGGCGCCCTAGGCGAACATCTATAACGCCAGTGCTATGGGCCGGCCCTGCTCTCTCTATCTCACTCATCACTCCCTCACTCACTCACACACTCACTCACACACACACCACAAGTGAGAATATAAAGAACAAAATAACTTGTTCTCACACAACAAATGACAACTGTCCATGTCATTTCCTATACCAAAGTTTGAATGTAGGCCTCCTGCAACAACCTACATTGTAACAGAAAATGTCCTCTTGGGAATTCAGTTCCACAATAATAATGAAAGCCTCCAGGAGCAGATGAGCCTAAAGGCCCAGACACACCAAACTGACACCAAAGAACACGTCCCGACGGACCCGATTGTTGTGTCGCCTCACGTCTCCTGTGTCTTGGTCAACAGTCGCACTGGAACACACCGCAAAGACTTCAGCCGACGGCCAAGTAGCACGTACGCACTGCGCATGCGTGAGTGGTAATAACTCTCCTTACCAGCAGGCGGCGGTAGTGTGTATTCATCATTCAAAAGAGGCAACAACCGGAAGACAGACTGCGTGACACACCGAGAGAAGAAGAACAGACTGCGTGATGTAAACAAACAACAAATAGCGTGTGAGTTCCATTTTCACTCTACAGCGAAAAGCTCATGGGGCTTTCCCGAACCTGTGTCGAGGGCAGAGGCTGGTTCACTTCTTAGCGGGCTAGATCTCCATGGTAACTTATGCTGAACGGCTAGCCTGGAGCCTATACTACGAAGCAGGATTTTCGCTTAGCAAGCTAACTTCCTGGATTTCCGGTCCTACGACGCTGGTTCACTTCTTAGCGGGCCAGATAACTTATTCTGAACGGCTAGCCTCCGGAGCAGGATAGGTTCCAGGATAAAAGCACTGCCTGCTGACCAATCAGAGCTCAGTGTGCGGAGTTTAAAGCGATCAATTCATATGACAGGAGAAAGGAAATACAGTTTAAACTGCCGTTGCAGGAAAGACGGCCGGCCAAAGTCACCGCTTGTGTGAACGTGAAAATTAATAGAATATCACCTCCCATCTTCAGAGCAATCTGACTATTATAACATTAGCGTTAAGAAAGCTTACTTAAATATCTGCCACAACTTAAGTAACCGGATCAAAGTAACATTACGTAGCCTACAGTCCGCGGCACTGTGAGTGCAGACGTCGATGTGAGTGCAGACGTCGATGTGTCCCATTATCATTCATATCACATCATAATGTATCATATATTTCCTTATCTGAGTCAGCTTCTTGAGCCGTATCTGGCGTGCAACACTCACAGTGTCACATACTGTATGCAGAAGTATTATTTTAAGCAACACATTAAGTTGACGAAACACTCGAGTCAAATGTAATTAAAGTCAGATCCACTCGTGTCTTAGACGGGGCAGCAGTGATATCATAAAACTGTTAATGAACGTATTCAAACACTTTTTCTTTGACCAGCTGTATGCACCTTGCAGGTGCAACTATGTGGCTTTTATCCTGGATAAAGTGTTTAAGTCATGGATGTTTAAAGTTTAACGTCTTCATATTTGTCTAATATTAGTTGACTTTTCATTCAGGAAATATATGACGCGCTGCGCTGTCAGTACACGGCTTGTCCATGTTTGTGATTGGTCGATCACTCCAAATACCACCCCTTTTATGTGAACGTGCACCTAACTAGATAGGACACGGCTGGCTTGAGCGATCGAGTTGATAGCCAGCGTCGTAGGACAGTTTAGCGAGAGCGGGTTTTTTTTTTTATTAAGTCAAACGGATAACTCAAAACATATCCAGGATATGTTGAACTAGATTCGTAGTATAGGCCACTGGCTAGCCGTTCAGCACAAGTTACCATGGAGATCTAGCCCGCTAAGAAGTGAACCAGCCTCTGCCCTCGACACAGGTTCGGGAAAGCCTCATGAGCTTTTCGCTGTAGAGTGAAAATGGAACTCACACGCTATTTGTTGTTTGTTTACATCACGCAGTCTGTTCTTCTTCTCTCAGTGTGTCACGCAGTCTGTTTTCCGGTTGTTGCCTCTTTTGAATGACGAATACACACTACCGCCGCCTGCTGGTAAGGAGAGTTATTACCACTCACGCATGCGCAGTGCGTACGTGCTACTTGGCCGTCGGCTGAAGTCTTTGCGGTGTGTTCCAGTGTGACCATAGACTGTATATATAAATGGACGTAGGGTCCGTGACGTCACCCTTAGGATTCTGCAGAGTTGCCGAGAAGCCCTTAGTAGGCGGAGTCGGCCACTAACGGCTCGACAGTGACGTCTGAGTCTAACTCCCGCCTGCTCCAAATAAGGGCAAAGAGGCGGAGCCGAGGCGGGACCTGCTGCCTCCAGCTGGGAAGTAACAGAGCTAGCTCAAGCTAAGAAGCTAAGCTAACATGCTCCCCATCTCCACACTGCCGTCACATTTTACGTTTCTAAGGTAAGCGGACATGAAACTATTCAGCAAAACTATAAATAATAATCTAAGTTATTGAGTTTTTAGCATAATACTTCAGAATCTTAAAATCCCTTAACGTTTGTATGCAATGTGCTAAATGCAACACTGGAATCAAGCAAATTAATATGTTTGCATGACATTAGTTATTTATACTAACAGCTAGTTAGTGCTCTTACCTGTGAGGCCTCCTCCAAACAGCATTATAACCAGACTGTATCATTAAAACTATAAGTACCAGTTCTAGATCCTTGACTTTAGACAAACAATTCAAAAGACAAAATGTATTTAAAGACCAATCTTTATTTGAAGGTGCCTCTTAACCTGAGATATTAGTTATACAGTAATAGTATTCACAATCTAAAAAAACTGAGCAACTCAACAGTCAACTTTATATTTCTTATTGTCTAAAGCATTTATTATTTTCATTTTCCCCCACTCGTATTCAGTGTGGATGGATTGAGACAGCGTGGTGTCCAGAGAGCTGCAGAGACTTCAGAGAGAAACCTCCGTGTGATGGACGTCCAGTCTGTTGGTTTGGAGAGGACTGAGGGTCTTTCCTCTGCGAGGAGGACCAGGCCTGATGGAGGAGCCCATGCATAGCTGATACCAACTGCACAGGCCTTGTCTGTCACTTTATTTGACTAAATGTGTTTACTTATACATTTAATAGGTTTACACCTTCTGTCCATATGTGCTTTTTTATTTAAAACATGTTTGATTAACTTTTGGTTCAGATTTCAATAAATTGAATTTGTATTTGCACTCCTTTTGTCCATTATTCTTACTGAAAATGTTAGATTACACATTCACATCTGACTGAAGATTGGCCCCATTTATTTGTGACGTTGCAAACTCTGCGGTACAAGGTACATGTTGTGAAGCTCATAAAGTGAGGCAAATAGAATTAATCAGCTGATGGAGTGTAGATGTGGAAATAGGTGCATTCGATCAGCTGACTTCACAATAAAAGTAGTTTCTTAGTGAATGTCCTGTACTGGTCTTAAAATCTCATAACATCAGCTTTTAATTTTCCTCTTGGATGTTCTTCTTGACCCTCAGAGAAAGAGGAGATGCTGAATCGTGTCTTTCAGGCATGTCCTTTCCTAACAAAAATTACAGGAAACATAAAACATATTATTGCAGAACAAGTGTGTTATTTATGAAAGAGGTGTGCTTGTGTTTAGGGGCTGAAGATATAATTATTTTGTAATTGTAATGTTTTATTTTATTTCAACAGTGAGCTACAAAGACAATCAGATTATGAATGAACAGTATGACATTCATCAACATTGAAATATATTTTATTATCAAAATAATATTTAACTGTTATCAAAACTTAGTGCAACTGTAGAAGCTTGCTCTGTTCTCTCACTGAAATCATAACTTTTACCACGTTTTTTACAGAGAATATTGAGAGATAAATAGTAGCAGTTCTCACTAATAGCTTTGCCTTCAATACCTTTAAATTAGAAAGCTGACAAAGTAATATTGCTTGTTAACATGTAACCCTTTGCATGGAAAAAAACCTCAACTTCACTGATGTGTAGGTGATCTAGTATTTAGTATTGTTTAATGGAATGTATATCAGTGTATTAAAGTCAATACTTCATTTATTTAAACCAATATCTTTCTTGATTCTTTGTACAGTATGAAAAAAGAGTATTTGTACCTGTGCTGAAGTTCACTGCTGTGAGGAGTCCAGTTCTGTCTCTCACTCTCTGGTCCAGCCTGTCTGCATCACCTGGAAACTTTAAACAAACAGATATATATGTAAAGAACCATGTGTACAAACAATATAACTTATTATCTTCTGTTGAACATGTTGGATTGTGTATTGGCCGAGTCAGGGTCCTTTTTATTTTACTGTAACTTTGGAAGTTGTGTTACCAATGCTTACTGTTTATTTGATACCAATTTGGTAATGCAATTAATAAAAACAACAAGGTTTGGGTTCGTTCTTCAGATGACTGTGACGTTAACGTGTAAGCTCAATAATGAACTCCAGCTCAACCAACCATATTGTAATATCTAAGTAATCATCTTGAAATATGACATTAATAATTGTAATATACACACATCTTATTGTGAGGTTGATTTCACATACACTACTTCGACGTTAGCTTGTCTACATACTTGAGCATAGCCAATTTAAATTAACCTTAGCAATGCATACAGTTCCTACCTACATAATAACATATCTCTCTAAGTTACAAGGATGACCTTATTTTACCAACCTCAAACAGAAGCCTTTTGTTCTACAGTACTATCTCACTTAACGCTTAACACTTGTCTATTTCATTTTAACCTTTATATATACAGTCTATGGTTTTAAGTTAACTTGGAGGATACGATTAGCATCGTTAGCACCGATGTAGCTACCACTCGCTTACACGCTAACCCAAGCCTTAACATTCATTACGTAGCTGATTAAAATCATAAACACATAAATAAAGTACTCGAATTTCACTTACCGCAAAACGGCATTCATGCACCGTCTGTTTTAACCGCAGAGCGAGTCACAATAGTCCGATATATAAGCATGAAGAACAAACAAACACGGCCGGGGTCAAGTTGTGTTCCCTGGATGAACTGGGCAGGCAGAGTCCCTGTAGCTTCACGGACGGAGCAGCTAGCAGAGAGACAAGAAGCTAACAGCAGCAGTCACTTGACAGAGCTGTCACTCAATGTGACCACGCCCTAATTTATGCAAAAACTTTAAGACCTAATATAAATAAAAGGGTCATGTTAGAAAACAATTCACTCACAGATCCATAATCATGAAGGTGGAATCTAACTATATCTATAATAATATTTATTGGATCCATGGGTAGAAACATGTTTTTTTAGGCTGTAAAATTGGACATTTTAACATGGGGGTCTATGGAAATTGCTCCTTTCTGCAGTCAGCGCCTATCGGCCAATATATGAACTGCAGTTTGTGGCACTTCCGTATTGGCGTCCCGGCTCTTCCCCAGAGTTTGCCGCTTGAGTGCGACACATGGCCAAGACGCAGGAGACGTGAGGCGACACAACAATCGGGTCCGTCTTGACGTGTTCTTTGGTGTCAGTTTGGTGTGTCTGGGCCTTTAGGCTCATCTGCTCCTGGAGGCTTTCATTATTATTGTGGAACTGAATTCCCAAGAGGACATTTTCTGTTACAATGTAGGTTGTTGCAGGAGGCCTACATTCAAACTTTGGTATAGGAAATGACATGTACAGTTGTCATTTGTTGTGTGAGAACAAGTTATTATTTTGTTCTTTATATTCTCACTTGTGGTGTGTGTGTGAGTGAGTGATGAGTGAGAGAGAGAGAGAGACTGCCCTTTGTACATGTAGCTGTGGCTGACAATAAATAATGTTATTATGAATACATTTGCCTCCGAGTCCTGCATGAACTGTGCATAGACTGTATTTTAACATTGGTCATATGGTGGTACTTGGAGAGCCAACTATTTTCTCAGGTTGTACTTGGTGTAAAAAGGTTGAGAACCACTGCATTAGCAGACATGACAGGATGTTACACGATGGGTTGCAGGAATAACTGCTGGAGGATGCGTTAATAATATAGGTACCTCCAGGATTTCTGGTTTAATGCAGAACTGTCTCCTCAATAGCAGAATATGTTGAATAGATTGAGCCAATTTGAAAATGTAGAGATTTGAGGGATCAAGAATGGTACATCAAGTACTTTACTTAAGTAAAAAAAGTGAGGGACTTGTACTTGAGCATTTTTACATTAAGCTAATTTATACTTTTACTGATGATGCAAATGTACTTTTTACTCCTCTACATTTATTTAACATATTTAGTTGTATAAAGTAATCAAATAAAACCCAACCAAGTGCAGCATTGAAGTAATGAACACATAAATGCAAAAATAATGTTTTTAAAATAATCAAAAAAGATCTGATTCTTTAAATAGCCATTTTGCGTAACAACTTAATTTACTTTAAAGTATTTTTTAATGCTAATACTTTTTTGCTTTACTAAATTACGAATGTAGGAATTTTACTTGTAATTGAGGAATTGTACACTGTATTATTGCTTAAAGTGAATATTTTTGAGTCTTTCTTCCACCTCTGTGTACAGCACAGTCTTTGCCGCAACACTATCAGAAATAGTATCATCATAAAGTGCTCTTATGTTCACGCCTTGTGTTGAATATACTACTAAACATACTTTATGTTTTTTCTATTTAACTATTATTTGCACAATGAGCGTTCAGCTGAGTCACCCAAAAACATTTCATACAGTATTTTGCTTCCATAACAAGTGTTCTTTTCGACTAATGGAAAGAAAATATCCAAAATACCAATGTTAGCTGTTTATTTTATTAATTTTATATGTAGATTAAAACAAAACTCAATATTAGATAATGCCTACTCAGCTTTCCTTGGAACTGACTGTCCACCTACATTTAATATTGATAGCAGTAATATTAATATCATCAACTGATATACATTCTTTATCAGCCTATTGGTCATAAAATATGAATAGAGCCTTTGTTGTGTTTCTAATTGTGTTATCAGTACTAATCAAACCTTCCATGTTACTTCTGTGTAAGTCTATCGACTTTAGAGGGAGATAAGATTTGCATTGATGTGATTAACAGGGAAAGATTTACCAAAAGGAAATTAACAATGCTATTTTTTAAGTTAAACTAATTCCCAGAGGTGGGAGAAGTACTCAGATCTTGTACTTGAGTTGAAGTAGAAATACAAGAGTACTCTGTTACAAGTAAAACTCCTGCATTCAAAAGGTTACTCAAGTAAAACTCCTCTACATTTTCTGACAGCTTTTGTAAGTAGTACTTTACAGACTGAAATTAATAACAAATCCAAAATATAAATCAACTTATAACCACACATTGACATATAAGTGTCTCTCTGGCTCCATTTACATTTAAACTTCCCACTCTAAAAGTGTCCATTGCGAGTGAGATATTAAAAGCAAAAATAAAAACAAATAAATTAAACACACACATTGAGGCTTTTGAAATCACCGCTGCCCATTTGCTTCCTTACTTTCATCACAAGTTTTTTTAGTCTAAAAATGTCCTGTTCAGTCAAGCCAGACTCCTCTTTTTGGCTCATGTGTAGTCTTGCTGAGGCACAAAAAACAGCCAAATCTGGGAAGTAGTCTTCTACTATGACCCCATGTTGGTTTTTTGTCTGCACCAGGTAATTTCTTATCATTTCAGTCGTGTATAAAAAAACCTGGCACATCGCTGCTGTCAGACACACATTCATCCCAACAAGTCCTCCAACTCATACGACCAAATGGGCCGATTGTTCAAGCCCTCATTACGACCAAATGTGTCGTTTGTTCAAGCGCTTAATACGACCTATAATTACGTTTGAACGTTTTCGCCCTCTAGTGCTCCCGTTGAATGCAAACGTTACAGATGGTCGTTTATTCACAAATAACCCTCTCTGTAAAATCCTAAATTGTAGGATAGTTTGGCCATTAAAACGCTTTTTGATTAGATTTCTAGCGAGAAGTGTATATTGTACTTTTAGAATCCACGTCCAGTCGATATGTAGGATCTATAGTTTGATAGATATTACGAAGATGATTTGAGGTATGCGGTAGCTTCCATGTAAAGTTACGGGTTGAAAACAGTATTTCCGGTCTCGACGTTTTCATAATAAAACCAATGATCAAATGATTTAACAGTGATATCTGCAGTACTCATCCACTAAAAAACATCAGTTTATCCTTGTTAATTATACAACATTAATTGGTTTAAATTGTGTGCAATGCTTTTGTGTTTTTCCCATAGGTTTTTCTCTTTCGATTCTGAGAGACACATTTCTTTTTTCAGAGGTTTTGATAGGCTAAAATCACGCCGCAATGCATGGTGTTTATGCGATATGAAATCGGAAAACATTTAAAAAAAATAATACTTTATTCCGAGTGTACTTGCTTTTCTCTTTGGAAGTCATCACATAACGGCCTTGTAATACACGGTTCGGCTGCATTAAATATTACACATCTGCCGTAGTTCTTTATTTATAGAGCCCTGATGAGAAGACTTCTGGACAAACAGGAAGAAGTGCAGCCGAAACTGAATATGTGACGTGAATCATAAATATATCAGCAATTACACAACATCTTACATTTATTTTCACAAAATACGTCTCCTTGCAGTATCAACATTAATTCGGCTGACTTTTATATTTGATCCAATTGGTAGATAGGTCATATTTACACCATAACGGTGTACAGCTGATAGAAAGGGACACCTAGTGGTTAAAAAACGTTACTGAATTCTTTTGTTGAAATTATGTTATATTTTGTTGAAATTATGTTATATTTGATGAAAACAATATTAAGAGTACATACTTTCATCGGGGGAAATTAGAAGGTCAATGATAGAAATATATAGAATAGATAATATCAAGAAGATACTGTAGTGATCTCTACAATAAAACAGTTTAGTGCAGGACGTCCAAAGATATTAATAGGAGGATGTGCAAAACAGACAAACTAATAAGGCTTTATTTAAACATGAAAGAATACTTTAAGTGAAGGTCTTCTTTTGAATAAGAAAAAAAACGTTAGGGGTATCCACAGATAAATATTAAGTCTGACAAAGGACAATCACCTTCCCTGAATTTGACTCAGGTGTAACTAAAGTCTGATTTAAGGGTTGTTTATATTTCACATCATTAATCAGAATCTGCAAAGTAACTCAAATAAATGTAGTGGAGTAAAAATACCAGGTTAACCTCTGAATTGTAGTGGAGTAGAACAAAGTAGTACATGCTGCTGTAACAAAAACATTTCCCAACTTGGGATCAATAAAGTATATCTTATCTTATCTTAAGATGATCGATGGCTACTGCCATATTTGCAAAATCTGCCTCTGAACCTTGACAAGTGCATGTTTCAGGCTTATCAATGAACAACAGGAGGGGTCACAGACACAAGCAATTTTCACCCATTTATTAATTATATGTTTTAAATTTGATAACACCACTGTGTTTCGTATCGTAAAGCTTTTGATTAAACTTTTGTTTATTTTTGTTTGTTTTTATTATGCCTCCTGTAGCACCTTGGGATTGCTAACAGCAATGAAAGGTGCTTTATAAATCGAATTTATTATTATTATTATTATGTGTTTCGTATCCCCTAAACCTCCAGGGTGTACACAGTTTAATACTGGCAACTTCTAATTGTGGGAAATACGAAAACGTCTTATGAAACTACAATTCCCAGTAGAGACTTGCCATAGAACATGTTGCAAAACACACAATAGAGTGGCGAAGTCACGCCCATCTACTTCCGGTCCATGGGACCTTATTTCGGAAAAATAATGTATTGAAGTCAATGGAGAGAGAAAACGTATCTTTCGATCCCGTTTGAATTGTGCCATGAATTACACGTTTGTCAATCTTAAAAAATCATTTCCATGTCAAAAAAGTCACAGTTTGTCGTAAAACTGTTGAAATATAAGACTATGAAAAATACGCAACTAGAAAGACTACAAATCCCAGAGTCGCGTAAGTGATGTCACAATTGTTTTCCTCCACTAAGAGATAGCTAAGATCAGCGCCATATAGATAGAATCTATCTATATGGCGCTGGCTAAGATAAGATAACTTTAACAAGATGCCTGTGTGCTTAGTACCAGGTTGTTATCATACCAGCAATGGGTCTTGCTCGTTCTTTCGCTTCCCGTCTGATGAAAGGACCAGGAGTGTCTGGATCAAGCTAGCTAGTAGCTAGCACGTTAGTTAGCATTACAGCCTTGTCATTTTTATTAGCCTTAACATGAAGTAACATTAAGTAACCCAAAATGTTAAACAGTAAGAGTAGTAGTCATATTTCGTGAACCCTTTGAATAGTACTGTCACCGGTGTGATCATTCTATAATACACAATTTAAGCCCGGGGGAGAAATGCTAACGCTAACGCTAGCATCGGCGATCTTCTCTACTTCATGCTATCTGCACAAATGGTTGACATTAAACATTAAAAAGACCAGGCAGTTCAGAGAGAATCAAAGGAAGGCAGGCAGGCAGCTTTGCATGACATTCTTCAGGACGTGTTTCATTGTGGTGATAGTGAGGGTAGCAGAGGTGGGACCAAGTCATTGTTTTGCAAGTCCGAGTCAAGTCTCAAGTCTTTGCGCTCAAGTCCGAGTCAAGTCTCAAGTCTTTGCGCTCAAGTCCAAGTCAAGTCTCAAGTCAGGATGGGCAAGTTCAAGTCAAGTCCAAGTCCTAAACTTTGACAAAACGAGTCTTAAACAAGTCCTTATGTGCTTTTCAACAAATGTAATGACATCGATCAACAGAATCATACTTAATAATCAAACTGCTCTTTATTAGTCCCATTAATCATTTAATAATCAATTTTCTCTCTGCTGGTAAAGTAACCTGTTTTTTTCTATTTTGAGAGGGATCAGTAAGGTAAGGCTACCGTGACCGTTTGATTCAGAAGGAGTTTAATGTATAAGATCCCTGATGTTTATTTCCACTGTGTACAACATGTTATAAGGGACCCACAATCTATCTTTATGCAAGGGATAATGTGCAGCGAGGCGTTCTCTATGGGGAAAAGAACACCTGAATCTAGATCCCTCTGCAGGTGGTACTTTAACTATATTTTGATGCTAATACTTTTGTACTTTTACTTTGATTAACATTTTGAATGCAGGACTTTTTATTGTAACCGAGTATTCCTACACTCTACAGTGCCAGGGGTGGGCATTTTACGGCCCGCGGGCCACATCCGGCCCGTTGGCCGGCCTTGGCCGGCCCGTGTGAGGTTGATCATAAATTATAACATAATGAAAAAAAACAGCAACCTTTTCAAAATAAAAGCAACACAGCTGTATTGCTTGCATGGCGTAAATACTTTTCTAACTGTGTTGCTTTTATTTTGAAAAGGGAGCTGCTGTTTTTTTAATTTATTTACGTAAACGCGCATGCCGTAACAGCTACGAGTGATGCTGGCCGGCTAGTCCTCGAAATGTCCGCTAAGGGCAAAAAAAGAAAGATCGATACTGAATGCCGCATTTTCAACAAGACATGGACCGCTAAGTATTTATTTACAGAAGTGAAAGGTAAAGCTGTGTGTTTAGTTTGTGGTGCGCAGGTCGCTGTGTTCAAGGAGTACAATTTGAGTCGCCACTATGCTACCAAACACGCAGATAAATACAAGAACCTGTCTGAGGAAGAGCGGGCAAAGGGGTCGGATGCTTTGCTAGCTAAGCTGCAAAGCCAACAACACATTTCCACAAAACATTCCACATCCAGAGATGCAGCTGTCAAGACGAGTTATGTCTTAAAAGTTAACCGTTTTCGGACGAAGAGTTCATTAAGGAGTGTTTGTCACTAATATGCCCGGAGAAAAAGGAGGCATTTGAGAAAGTGCCGCTCTCCCGACGCACTGTTACGAGGAGAATTGAGGACATCGCGGGAAATCTGGAGCTTCAGCTGCAGAACAGAGCGGTCAACTTTGACTTTTTTTCCTTGGCTTTGGATGAGAGCTGCGATGTACGTGACACTGCCCAGCTACTCATCTTCCTACGTGGGGTAACTACAGACTTCAAAATCACGGAGGAGCTGGCAGCCATGCAGTCAATGAAAGGTACAACAACAGGGAGTGATTTGTTCACGGAGGTAAATGCATGTGTGTAAAAAAGTTGGGACTGAAATGGGACAAGCTGGCAGGCGTGACAACGGATGGTTGTCCAAATCTGACAGGGAAAAATGTTGGACTATTGAAGAGAATGCAGGATAAAGTGACAGAAATTAACCCTGAGCAGAAATAGGTATGTTTGCATTGTATTATACATCAGGAAGTGTTGTGTAAGTCAGTGTTAAAAATTAACCATGTTGTTGATGTTGTAACTAAAATAGTTAACTTCATCAGGGCAAGAGCATTGAATCACAGACAGTTTGTTGCACTTTTGGAGGAAAGTGAGACTGAACATCGTGACATACCCTACCATGCAGCTGTCAGGTGGCTCAGCCTGGGCAAAGTGCTGAAAAGAGTATGGGACCTGAGAGAAGAGATTCAAGACTTCTGTGTGAAGAAAGGAAACGACATCCCACAGCTTTCAGATGCAGACTGGATGGCAGACCTTGGTTTTGCTGTAGATGTGACTGCACTAATGAGTGAACTAAATGTCAAACTGCAAGGCAAGGGCCTTTTTGTGCATGACATGTACAGTGCAGTGAAGGCTTTCATGAGAAAGCTGCAGCTTCTCTCAAGCCAAATGGAGGACAACATTCTCACGCACTTTCCAACACTGAAGGAAGCCACACCATCAGCTGATCACCTCCAGAGGTACTCATCCATGTTAGAAGCACTGCATGGTGAGTTTTCAAGGCGATTTAAAGACTTCAAAACAGTTGAGAATGAAATGAACATGATCTTTTCCCCATTTACATGCCATGTGGATGATGCACCCAGTGATGTTCAGCTTGAACTCATTGACCTGCAGTCTGACACACTTCTGTCAGAGCACTTTAGGTCAGTCTCACTGCCTGAGTTTTACTCTTCCCTGAAAGAGGAGAACTTTCCACACATCAGGAGACGTGCTCAGAAGATGATGGTCCTCTTTGGATCTACCTACATATGTGAACAGACATTCTCAGTGATGAAGTTCAACAAATCCAGATACAGATCCTCTATCACTGATGATCACCTCTCAGCTGTCCTTCGCATATCCACCTCAGACATTGAACCAGATTTCCGTGCACTTGTTCAAGCCCAAGACAGACTGGATTTTTCTCACTGAACAAGTCAAATTAACTGAAAAACAAAAATCAAAAGCACTCATTTCTTTTTGTATAAAGCTGATTCATTTCTTATCTTTAACATACTGTAAAACACCTTTTCAGTATTGGTATATTGAGCAGAATTAAGTTCAACTTATTTTTGATTCGGCCCCCCAACACAGCTCGAGTTTCTGAAGTGGCCCCTTGTAAAAAATAATTGCCCACCCCTGCTCTACACTGTACTTTTACTCAAGTACAAGATCTGAACTTCTCCCACCTCTGACAATAAATCCTGAGTGGTTACCAAAAAAAAAGGTTCTGAAGGTTATTTTCATTTTACAAATCCTGCACTCATCTTTGCTTTCTCCAATATCATTGAAATGCAGCCAGATGCTGCTTCTTTTTTCGGTTTTCGTAAATTTCTTGACTTTTTCCGACGCGCTTGCATTTAAATCCGGCTCCCCGTCGCTCTGTGTAGCTGGCCTGTACCACTACACCTGCTGTCTTTGGAGCGTCTGCCCCCCACCCTTCTTTCACATAATGGTATGATCCTAGTGTGTCCTCGCATATGATTGGCCGCATGGTGGCTCAGCAAAATAAAGTCCCGCCCCTGCCTGCATGGATTCACAGCAAGAGTAGGTGCGGCTGGAGATTCTGCTCTCCCCGACGGGAGTCTGCTCTTCTAGCGGCATCTCGCGATCGGCGTATTGGAGACCCCTGAATTAAATTATCAAGTCACCTCAAGTCAGAAGGCTCAAGTCCAAGTCAAGTCCCGAGTCATTGGTGTTCAAGTCCAAGTCGAGTCGCAAGTGTTTTATGATTTTGTCAAGTCGAGTCCAAAGTCATCAAATTGGTGACTCGAGTCTGACTCGAGTCCAAGTCATGTGACTCGAGTCCACACCTCTGGAGGGTAGTCAATCGTTTTGTTGACAAGACAGTAGTGACGGCCATCTTGGTGACGTGTGTTGTTCTGTGAGACCAGAGATGTAGTTCATTGAGCGTTTCACACAAACAAATGTGTTACTTCACAGTTTTACGACACATTTTTTTTTTTTACTTGCAAAATTATCTTTTAAATTGACAAACATCATATGTGTAATTCGTGGCACAATTCAAACGGGATCAAAAGATAATCTTTCTCTCTCCATTGACTTGACTTCCGAAATAAGGTCCCATGGAGGTCCACCGGAAGGGGAGGGACTTCGCCACTCTATAAACCCCACAGCGGGCGGAACTTGTCATAAAGTCCGCGAAAATAAAGCCCACCCATTTAGAGGGAAGATATGATTGGTCAATTGTACTGTCATTTGACATTACTCTCTCATTGAGTTACTATAGCTGGCCCTCTGTGAATGTACAGAGGGACCAACAAGCTCTCCCACCGCAGAGACGGCATTTAACCCTTCACATTCCAACAAAAACTGAACAGGCCGATTCAAAGGATTTATTTATTTGGAAATGTTATTTTAAATACAATTAAATCAAGTTATTTTTGGTAAAACTAATGAAAAATGTAACAAACATTTTTTTTTTTTCATTTTTTTTTTTTTTTAATGTTTTCAAATATTATTTTTTAGAATATCTTAGGCCCTCACAGAGGGCCTAGAGGGCCCTGACGGCTCGCCACTGCAGGAGAAAGGAAATACAGTTTAGACCGCCGTTGCAGGAAAGACGGCCGGCAAAAATCAACTGACTGTGTGAATGTGAAAATGAATAGAATATCCCCTCCCATCTTCAGAGCAATCTGACTAATATAACATTATACCGTTAAGAAAGCTTAATTAAATATCTGCCACAACATAAGTAACCGGATCAAAGTAACATTACGTAGCCTACAGTCCGCCGCACTGTGAGTGCAGACGTCGATGTGTCCTATTATCATTCATATCAAATCATATCACATCATAATGTATCATATATTTCCTTATTTGAGTCAGCTTCTTGACCCGTATCTGGCCGTGCAACACTTACAGTGTCACATACTGTATGCAGAAGTATTATTTTAAGCAACACATTAAGTTGACGAAACACTCGAGTCAAATGTAATTAAAGTCAGATCCACTCGTGTCTTAGACGGGGCAGTGATATCATAAACCTGTTAATGTACGCATTCAAACACTTTTTCTTTGACCAGCTGTATTCACCTTGCAGGTGCAGCTATGTGGCTTTTATCCTGGATAAAGTGTTTAAGTCATGGATGTTTAAAGTTTAACGTCTTCATATTTGTCTAATATTATAGTTGACTTTTCATTCAGGAAGTATGACGCGCTGCGCTGTCAGTACGCTTGTCCATGTGAACGTGCACCTAACTAGATAGGGCAAAGCTGGTTTACAGTTTTTCTCGATTGCTAACACACCTTTTTTTTTAATTGCTCAGTTTCTCAGTACACTAAACACAATTCACAAAACCACACACCCAAAGTGCAAAACACCTAATTTCTCCTGCTAAGTGAAGAACTGCACTCAAAACTACATAAACACTTACCAAATGCAAACCTTTGCACCAAATATAACACACTTAATTCATAATACTAGATTGTTTGACCACCCAACTACACACTGCTGAGCATAATCTAAAGCATTTTCATCTGTTATGGGCTATGCTCTGTACACAGAGGTTTCTGCAGAGAAAGATTGCTTGCTTATACAGAAATACAGTAAATGAAGAAATACAAATGAAAAATCACATTTTATTCAAAAATAACATTATGCAACATGCATCTCAGCACATGGTTACTATGCTTCGGATCTCTCGAAGTGTGATGCGTTGTTTGCTAAAACCCAGTTTGTAACTGCTGCTTCCTGTGCCTCATTGAAAATCCTTAACCTTCCACCTGCACCTCTTTGTTTCTCAGTCCTTCAGATAAACAACAAAGATATAGTGGTTGGTCAATGTCTGTGTTGCATACAAGTAAGTTTACCACAGTAAATTGTGCAGGATTTTTGTACAGTTATAGTATGCAACATGCCAACAATTCAATTACGGTAATGAAGTAAATACATTTCACACAACAGATATAAGCACCCACTGATATATCATGAATTATGCAGAGCTAAAAACAGGTAACTAACCTGTTTTCAAGTTTAAGTGTCCGGATTACAGAGGCAACAGTACATCGGCTTAGATTAGGCTGAACCCTCTGTCCAGCCTCTCTCATCCTCAAACCGTGGTTGATAACATTTCATTTCATTAGAGAGTATTCTTCTTTGTCCACGTCCTCTCCCTCCAGCTCTACCTCTACCTCTCATTCTTCGTCCTCTCACTCTCAGCCCAGCTCTTCCTCTTCCTCTTGCTCTTGCTTCCATGTTGGCTTCCATTGTTGCTGTAAGAAAGTACTCACCTGTGGTCTTTTTATAGTGCTAACATCCTGATTGATGAGCCAACAATTATGCTATCAGGTGTTTGGTCAGGTGGAACGTGTTTCTTGATCATTGGTCCATGTGTGAGGCATTTTGAATATCTGTGTTTTAAACCTGCTAACACGTGACTTTATGTCAGATTCCTGTGTTTTACGTGGAGAAACGTGTGCAGTGGTTTCCAAAAAGTGCCATGTTGATTTGCAAATTGTGTGAAAAGCTGAAAACGTGTTTAGAGTTTTAGAGATTTGAGCTGATGTTTTGCTCTTTGAGTGTCAGTTAAAATAATTGTGCTTTATGTATAATTTTAGTGTGTTAGCAATCGAGAAAAACTGTAAGTTAACGAGTTGATAACCGGCGTCGTAGGACAGTTTAGCGAGAGCGCGTTTGTTTTGGATTAGGTAAACCGGGTAACTCAAACATATCCAGGATATGTTGAACTGGATAGTACAGGCCTCTGGAGTTAAATGAAATCTCAGATTTGCCTTCTTAATCGTTTGTTTGGGTCCCTCACTTCCGTTTCGCTTCTCATGCACTGATTCGCTAAGCTGAACAGCCAATCAGAGTGATTTATTTTGCCCGGTGTGTCCGTGCAAATATATATATATAAATATATATATATAAATATTGTTGGAGTAGAATACCTCTGCTACGCGCCGTTCGTTGGATGAGGCTGGATCTCTATTAAATTAAGAAAGGAATTGAAAACACCGGAATCAAAGTTATAACAAATTATCTGAGTTTACTTCTAGTAGGAAACCAAACACATATACAAGTTATACAGAGTACTCGAGTACTCCGGGCTTCTAGATTTGTGATGCGATGCGGACAAATGCGTCAGGACCCGCCAACTCATCAAACCAAAAAGAAATTGGACTTCAGGTTTGTGATGCGATACGGACACAGTTCTCAGGACCTGCCACTCACCAAACCCAAAAGCAATTTTACACACACAAACGTCAGTATTTCTATCTGTCTTTGGGGCGGAGATTTGTCGATTCTTCCTTCCCACTTTTCTCCCAAGCGAATTAGAGAACCCCTGGGGAGGAGCTGTTTAAACTGCTAACCTCCCCCAAGTGTCCTGATTGGCTGGATTCGCTTCTGGCCTGGTTCAATCAGAGTTCGGACCATAAAGTTCCATAAGGTCAAAAGTCAATGTTTATCTTTACCTTATCTTACTCTACATTCCTTTCCCAGGGGATATTTTCACCTAACCTTCCCTCCTTCCGACATTTAAACTCTTCCTCACCTATTTAATGATGTGTCTTTAACGACTTAATGACCGCATCTGGCTCTTAGAGATGATAACAGCCAATGTTGGTGTGTGAAACACAGAATCTCTGGATCAGTGAGTTTAAAAGTGAGAATAACATTCTTTTTCTAAGTGATTATCAAAACCCGTTCAAACAATACATGTTTACTTCAATACAGTGTAGAATCATATCTTCTTACTTCAATATATATATACGCGGCCGCTGCGGTGGTGGGGGGACCCCCTCCGGAGGCGGCCGCTGCTGTTGACAGCAACGCTGCTCCTGAGCAGCCGGCGGTGGCGCGCGGTGTGATGCCTCGCACGCGGAGCGGTGCTGCTGCTGTGTCCGTGCGGTGTTGTTGAACAGGGTGTGGGTGATAGTGATTATGTTCAGGAAAGGGAGGTGGTGGTTTTGTGTGAAGTAGAAGAAAAGGAGGATGGGAGAGAAAAAGATTAAAAAAAAAAAAAAAAAATGGTGAACAAAACATTAAAAAAAACCTGAGATAATCAATGAACCACAAGGTGATTTGGCAACACACTCTTACTCCCAACGCGTCCAGGAGCGACGCTTGGTCAGAATTCCGTGGCGTCCAGTTGTGACGCGCCGAGTTTCCATCAGCGTCATAAACGGATGCAAAGAGCTTTCAACTGATTGCAATGTATTCCCATCGGCGTCGGTATTTGACGCTTAGGGAAGCACGGCATTCGTTTGTGTCGGCAGCTGTTAAAGGCAATGTGAGCGTCCATTCCCATTGGATAACGGAGAATTGTACACCCGGAAGTAAGTATTCTCCTTACTGTCGATTGATTTGACAGTGATATCTCCATTACTCATCCACTCAAAAACACCAGATTACCTTTGTTAATTAAACGACATTGATAGGTTTAAATTGTGTACAATGCTTTTGTGTTTTTCCCCTACAATTCTGAGACAACTTGTTTTCTCTGAAATGTGGAGCGCCAAAGAGACTACACTACCCACAATCCCCAGCTATTGTTGTGACGACTTTTGAGTTTTGGATGGCCGAAGACACTACACTACCCACAATCCCCAGCTATTGTTGTTACGACTTCTGTCCGCTTTGCGATTACATTACCCACAATCCTCAGGTACCGTCGTAAAGACGGCATACCTTTGCACTTTACGTGACCAAACCTGGATGAGAGAGTCGCAGTTCTTCAGAATCAAGGTAAGAGCATGGGTAACACATAGTTATAGGAAATAAACTTAGCCACGAATAATAATAATAATAATAATAATAATCTAATCGGCGCCAATGTTGCTTCTGGCACCTTTCTGAGGGGTATAGTAACTAAATAATATAGGGTATTACCTAAATATAACAAATGAACTCGCCTGAGCTAGCTTGCTAGCTAGCTAGCTAGAACACGCACTGCAATTTCTCCATAGAATTTTGGAAAATAGCTCGAAATAAGGTCTGTGGTTGACACACATTTAAGAGACGGATCACGTTTTGTTCAGCCGGATAATCTCCACTCTACTAGGGTATTACCTAAATATAACAAATGAACTCGCCTGAGCTAGCTAGCTAGCTCAGAGACGGATCACGTTTTGTTCAGCCGGATAATCTCCACATGTCTACTCTGCTTTTATAATTTTCGAATCGTAATACTATTAATAATACTTTGTATACATGTGTTTTTAGTATTAATAGTAATAATACTTTTATAATTTTTGTACAAATTACTTATTTAAATGACTGGTGGCAGTGATTTTGCTGTGCGATGGTGTGAAAATACCTTTAATGACAACAGTAGTAAGCATTAATTGGTTATTAGCCAAGTAGAAAATTGTAAACAACAACAATTACACTGGCATTGTTATTTTATTTTTGAGTTTCTAAATTATGTTGTTTTCTCTCAACAGATCCTGCAATTTGTTCTCCAAAAAACAACCCTTTGTTTTTCCAAACTCCAAACAACCCAAAGGCACTTTTAAGAGCCAAGTCTGTCTTGTTAAACTGTCCTTGCTGTGTTGTACTTGATAGTCTCTTCCTATCTCTCTATTTATTTCTCTGTCTAACTCTATTGTCAGTCTTTCTTCTGTGTCTCTGTCTGTGTCTCTTCACTATAATGAGTGATTCTGATCTTGAGGATCTCCTGAGAAGCGCAGATGAGCTGGTTGAGCAGAAAGAGTTAAGGGATGACCTACGGAGTGCTGATGATTTGCTTTGTACTGCTACTGCTGCTGTTGTTGCTGCTTCCACTTGGAAGCGGCAACAACAGCAGCAGTAGCAGCAGCAGCAACAGTGCCAGCAGTGTCAATGATGTGCTGGAAGAAGAGAGACAGTGAGGGAAACTTGATCTTTGCAAGACCACGTTCAACCCGGAATGTCTCAAATCAGGGTCAGTATAAGATATATATTTCTAGGCACTTGAGTATATGAAATGAATGAAAACATAACTCTTGGTAAGGGAAAAGTAGTACAATTTAATGGTATAAAATAAATGTTTTTTCTGATACAGCTGGCTGCAGTCGTAACACTGATCCCCCCGTTGCTGCTCCTGACTGTGATCTGATCTTTGCTCCAGTTATCGCTCCAGAGACTGTTGGTATGTACTTCATTTGGTCTGGTTAGCCCGAAACACATATTCATACTTGTATCTTTATGTGATACGTACTTCATTTTTAAACTTCATAATTTGCTAGAATTAAAAACACAGTAGTTACAGCTTTCAAAACCACTCCATCCAGTATGTTTTAAAGAAAACTAATTATTGTGCTTTGGACTTTATTGTACCGTTTTAACAGAGGGGTTTCTACGAGATCTCCAGCAGTCTCTGAGCGATACTACAGGAGATGAGGTGGTAGCACAAACCCCAAGTGCTTCTCTGCTGGCATCGACCAACTGGAGCACTCGAAAAAGTTTTTTTTCAGAGAGCTGGAGGGCAGCGAGACCACATCTAGTTAACACCGTAGTGGCCCAAGCAAATGTGGGAACACACATTTGCCAACAGTGTTGGGGCAAAACGTCTGTTGTCCGGTGCCGGGATTGCCGACCACATCCCTTCTTCTGTGCTGACTGTGATGTCAGCATGCACTCCAGACACCCCCTCCACAACAGAGATGCTACTACTGCAGGTTACTTCCAGCCATTGGCCCCAACAACACATGTACTAAATATGGCCCTTTGCTCCTGTGGTAAGTTCTGGTTTGTGAATGTACATTTTCTTGCTGGACTTGTTGAGAATTTCATTTTGAAAATGTGAGCTTCCCAGCAGTGTGCTTAAGTCTCTTTTTAATGTTCTGATGTAAAGTTAAATCCTAAATATGTCACATAACAATGTAGTATTTTTCAAAAGAGACAAATTATTTTTAATTCCCATTTGAATTTTTTTCCAGTGCGGTTTGTACCTGTGGAGATCCCGGACAAAATCTGTGGTTGTGCATCAGAGTCATTGAGCCTCAAGCCAGGAAAGACTGTGACTGTGATCACAATGAATGGTAAGAATGGGAAGAATGTTTGTCTTGTTTCTTAAGATAGATGTTATTGAAGTTTCTTCTTGATAATATCCAACCCTTCTCAAAGACATGTGGGATAGCTTGTCTATTAAACCTTAACATGGGTATTGAGTAAAGAATACCAAATGTATTAAAAACACCTTGTCTGTTTTTCAAGGACGACATGAGCTAAGCATGCCAGAGTTGGCTTGTGAAGCATGCGCTGCGACATGGACGACTGGGGTTGACGACCTTCTTCGGAGTGACTACTGGCCAGCTACCCTTCACTTCGCCACCATTTATGCCACAGATGTTTTCTTCTCATTTGAAGAAATGAAAATGGCTGCACCTGGACTATCCTTTCAGGCATTTAAGGATGCTCGATCAGCGAACGTTGCGCTTCGGCCGTGTGAGTATTGAAGTTACTTGTCCTTTTTGATCTATTTGTATTGTACAAATTGTAAGCTGTGTCCTTATAATTTATAATTTATTTTTGACATTATCTGTTGATGTCCTTATTTTGTTATAGACTGGGAAGATCTCAACTGACAGCTTCATCAAAAGTTTCTTTGAGTGGGAGGCTGTGCGTTATGAGGTCGACATCATGTGCAAGGAGGAGCCCTTCACCTGTCCTGCGTGTAGCCCTGATATGCTTGCAGTTTCCGTGGATGGAAACCGCAAGCATTACCGTTTCAAGAATGCAGCTAGGTACTATAGAAAATATATAATGTCACAGTATTTGAACAAATAACGAAACAAAACTATCTTGATGTGAACCAATCAATCAATCAATAATCTGAGATGTCATACATTGCTCCTTTGATTTATTTAGATCTGAGGAACAGGCCATCTTTGACGGTGTCTTTATAGCCAGGGATGAAGACGTCTCAAGATTTGTGGACTATATACACACCACAACCAAACATGTAATATTGCAGACTCTAATTATGTATAATATAATATCCTAATGAAGGGTTTGGTTAGGTTAGTCTTTGCACCATTTTCATCAATACATTTTTATATATTAGGTCTCCGGAAGAGGTGTTTGTGGAGGACAGTGGTCGGCAGCCAGAGAGACCTCCCAAAAATCAGCCGGCAAGCTGGATGAGGAGGGACTAGAGCTTGCCGTCTGTCGACATGGAGTGCTCCTCTGTGCTCTCAATATGTACAGGGGAGAAATCTTTGCTTATCCCCTGTACCTACAGAAAAAGCTGGCCAGTAGTATGTTCTTTTGCATGGATGTGACCTGCAAATATTGGCCCTACCTCCAGAGAATCACAAAAAGCTGTCCAGAGCTCCAGCATCTTCTCGACATGAAGCCCTTTCTCTCAGTGTTTCATGCCAAAGTGCATGACTTCAAATGTGAAGTAAGGAATTGTTACCATGTGACACAATCACTTTATGTAAAAACCTCCTTGTGAATAGTGACAAGTTGTAACGAGTCGTACTTTTGAATATATTTTAAACAGGTGAAATGGAGTGGGGCATATCAAGAGGGGGCTGGACTAACCCTAGGGGAGGAGGTGGAACAGGTCAATGCCTTCCTCTCTCGGATAGCAGTGACCACAAAACACATGTCAAAAGCAGGTGAGTTACGATAGAACCTTTACTGTCAGTTTTCAAAAAATGTTCAGAAAGGCACAGATTACACTAACAAATTACACCAACAACAGAAACTCATAAAAGCTCATTGACGGTTATGACCATAGAACACCATTTAGGATGGCAATATAGTATAAACCCCAGTTACAGTATAAGAAGTAAGAGGAATAGTAATAATGTGATATTCTCTTTTGCAGGACGTACAGACATGCTGACGCTGATGGCCATGCGCTGGAATCAGCAAAAAGTCAGCAACTTGGCCACCTCACTGTCCCGCAGATATCTGAAGGTAATAACATAGTTTTAGAAGAATTATTTGTGGCTGCAGCCTAAATGTAGATTTCTGTATTTATTTGTCTTTAATTGTTTGACGTTTGTAGACCACAAAAGCTCTGGAAAAGCAATTGCAGAACCTGGAGTCCATGAAGGCTGAGTTGGCAGTGACTGAAAAGCAGCTGGAAGACTGGGTCAGAGATGTGAATGAGTGGGCAGAAAGTGAGGACAATCTTAATGACGTTTTTCAACTTTTTTGTAGTCATGATTTATCAATTTATTTTAAATCTTCAGAATTAGTGATAACCCTCTATTGACATTTGCATTACTTATTTTTCATGAAGCATATGTAATAAAATAATATTAAAACATTTGATCAAATGTCACTGTTATTGTGAATTACTGTGCTTAATACACCTATTTCCTCTAAAAAGCAACAACAAACAACCCAAGGGATGCTGCTGCCTTGGCCAGCAAGATCGAAATGCTGACAGTAAGTGTCAAGAGACGTTCGCAGCGTCTCTACAAAGACACAGACAGCAACAAAGGTCGTTCCCGGATCCGCCGCAAGATCAGGGATGAGAAAGGGGTCCTGACAGCCACAGTTGAGAAATACAACTCAATGGTTCCAAGCACAGAAGCGCTGTGCCTCGAAGCCATTCTGTCTGTGGAGAAAGCTTGGCCATGGCAGCTACCAAACAGTGGTAAGTACACCAGTCTGCTGAATGCTCACAGCAAATGTGGAAAACCTTCATGTCTGATATATAAATCTATTTAAGACTTCATAGATTCTTTGAATCTTGATCTTTCATACACATTCATTCATGTTTTCTCATAAATGCTTTCCAGACTCTTTCGACCTCAGGACAAAGAGAAGAGCATTCGACCTTGTCATGGCAGTGAAGAGACTACAGGAGGAGAAGAAGATTCTCGTCACAGAAATGAACCAACACTGGAAGGTCCTTTCAACCCGCAGTGATTCCCTGAAAAAGATGTCCTGCCTGCAAAGTACAGTATATATTACATTTTTACTTTGCATGACTTTACACATCAGTGATAGGTGATGAAGTAACTCATATTGTCTTTATCTTATACATTTAAGATTCACCATTGGGCCTGAGCGAAGACGGGATGAAAGGTCTCCAGAGCATGTTTAGGAAAAAGCAGCACGACATCGGAGAAATGAAGACTCATGCTAGACGATGCTATCTGCAGCTTTTGACTGGAGCAGAGACCATCAGCTTCTTGCAAAGTCTTTCAGATGAGTCTTCTGACTGCGACTCTGACAGCTCTGATGACACACGGTGAAGCCCCCTCCAGACTACCTTCTATTTAACATCTACATGCTCCCCCTCTGTGAAATACTCCGCCAACATGGTCTCAACTTCCACTCCTATGCCGACGACACCCAACTCTACATCAGTACCAATCCATCATCCCAGCTGTCACTAGTCAACTGCCTCCGCAACATCCAAACCTGGATGTCAACAAACCTACTGAAATTCAACAAAAACAAAACAGAGCTCATGGTTGTGGCCCCAAAAACACTGCTCCGGGAGGTTGGAGATCTGCTCCTCACCGTCGATGGCTGCTCCATCCAGCCTGGGCGTCACTCTGGACTCTAGCCTCACCTTCAACTCCCACATCAGGTCTACTGTCAAAACTGCTTTTTTTCACCTTCGAAACATCTCCAGACTCCGACCCTCTCTCCCCGACCCCGTTGCAGAAACATTAATACATACCTTCATCTCCTCACGCCTGGACTACTGCAATGGAGTTCTGTTCGGGGTCACCTGCAAAGCCCTGGACAGGCTCCAGTACGTCCAGAACTCTGCAGCCAGGCTCCTCACCCGCACCAAGCCCTGGCAACACATCACCCCCATCCTCCTCCACCTTCACTGGCTCCCGGTCAAGTCACGCATCCAGTACAAACTCCTCCTGCTAACCTACACATCTCTCCACTCCCTAGCCCCTGCATACGTCTCTGACCTCTTTCAGCCCTACACCCCCTCTCGTCAGCTGCGGTCCTCCAAAAAAAAAAAATGACACATTTCTTAATGTCTTAATATGTATGTCCAGTAAGTTATTCTTCCGGTTGTTGATATGCTGTTGAAGGCATTTTCTATCATTTCATTTTATTCAGATGTTATTACATGTCTACTCTGAAACACTATGTAAACAAGGTCCCATAACAATAAAGTTGATAAAAATTGTTTTGACTGTTCACTCATGTTCTGTTTGTATCTCTGTTTAGCAAACACACATACTGATTAGCACCATGAGGGGGCAGATACACCTTTTTGTCTGATGTTTTAAAATATGTGCAATAATATAGCTATATCCTGTATATATCACATTTAAAACAACCTTCAGTTGACCAAAGTGCTGTACAAGCAATAACTACAATATTAAATAACCCAATGGGAGTACAATAATAAAACAATAATTAAAAACATGATAAAAAGCACAATAACTAGAAACATTTTTTTTTAAACATACAAATGTAAAAATGTAATGTTCAACTAGTATTAAAAGTAATGACTAACATGAATAAAACATCTTCAGGTGTTATATATACATATCTGTCCTACACTAATAATGAAACAGATAAAATGGCATTGTATTCTGTGTACCTCATTTGTTTGATCCTCATAAATTACCTTTCAAACACCTCATCAGTTGCCTGTTTTTGACTTAGCCTACATAATTAGCCTACACCTGGTACAATGCCTTAGCCTCATATAGTCCATATTTAGCTTGATAATAGTAGTTAGATATGTAAATTAACATAATGTGTTTTTGATAGCATTGTATACCATGTGTACTTTATACGTCTGTATTATTCACCTAGTGGTTAAAGCACGTTATTACACGTTTACAGTCATTGCAATGCCGGTAAGGTTGTGTTGCTAATCTCTGCTGCATGTTTTGTTGAATGGGTTACATTTGATGAAAACATTTAAATATTAAGAGTACATACAAATAGGGGGAAAGTAGAAGGTCAATGATAGAAATATAGAATAGAAATATAGAATAGAAAATATCAACAAGATAGGCTACTGTAAGTGATCTCTACAATAAAAGTTTAGTGCCGGATGTACACAGATATTAATAGGAGGATGTGCAAATCAGGCAAACTAATCAGGCTTTATTAAAACATTAAATAATACTTTAAGTTAAGGTCTTTTAAATACATGTAAGCAAAAAGCTTTGGTAAATCTACAGATAAATATTAAGCCTGACAAAGTACTTAAAGTCTAATATTCAGGGTTGCCAACTTTGGGTACCTGGCTGGAGTGAGATTTTGATATCATGGGTTTAATTACACATATGCGCACTAAATGACTGCTATCATGTCAGTAGCGGGACCTTAGCATATATATTGGATATATATACAATATATGCAAATACACAATATTGGACACAGACTATAAAGGGCACAAAGTTTCATTCACTAATGAAAGTCAAACACATGTTTGTTTCCACTATTTTATTGTGCCTGTAAGCAAAATAAGCAAATAATTGACTTATCGTACGATAAATAAAAATGAACTCGATAAATTGCCATTTACATGAGGATGTGACAAGCAGTTTGAAAGGATGTACTTGAATTATTATTATATATTATCATTATGTCAGTGGTCTAAAATGGTCATACAACGGTGCCGACAATATTATCGTTTATCGCAATAATTTCCGGGAAAATGTATCCAACAAAATAAATTATCGTGAGAGGCCTATACATGAAACACACACACACACACAAATCTACAGACTTACTCCAAACTGCCAAATATATTAATTAACACACTCTCACTCTCATATACTCTTTGACTCTATTTTGGCCTAGTAGAACAATAAGCAGCAGACTTTTACTTTTGATCATTTCTACTGGATCTTAGATCTGCGCATGCGCAATACGGGTCGGGGATTGACCAACCGGCTCCCACTGCTCTGCTGTCTGTTAACGTTGTTAAGAGTGGTGGGGGCGGGGAGGGAGCGGATTGACAGCTTGAGCAGCTGTCAACTCAACATTGTAAATAACCAACCAAAAAGGATCGCCGGTTCATCTTGTTTTTGGCGTGAGAATAGTTTGGGCAGCGTGAGAGCGTGAGATTGAGAGTGAAAGCGTGTGTCACACGCCAGATGCGTGAGAGTTGGCAACTGCATAATTTGTTTTGGGACTTGACAATCAACTTTCCTGCAATGTTAACTACGTTTAAGCACTTATTTTAACTGACATTACATATTAATTATACTCTTATAAGATGTATGTAGATAGTATAAGAAATGTGCAGAATATGACTGTTTAATGGTGGAGGTATAAACATATTGATAGATCTCTTGTAATGCACTGTTGACGAACCTGCGAGGTTTGTCATTCATTGCATAACTACACCGTAGTTGTGTATATGATATGTCAATAAACCTTAGAACATCTTGAAAGGGATGTGCCAAATAGGTTAAGGTTACCCTCTGAATTGTGGTGGAGTAGAATTACAAAGTAACAATAAATACTGCTGACAGTTAATGTATCAACGTCTCCATTACAAGTTTCAAAAACTAAACCTTTCTTATTTACACTATTGTCTTTGATTTATTTCCCAAATTATGTTTGTGAATTTAATGATTGTCAAATACAGTTCAACTGGGGAGTAAAACTGTTATAGCAAACCAGATAAGTCACATGTTGACCTGACAAATCTACATTTTCAAATAGTGCTTTTAACAGGAGCCAAATTGTGCTACATTTCAGGTGAATACTTTGATAGTAGGTTTAGAATAAGTTTCTAGGTTTTAACATAATGTTTCTCATATGGTCCGTTGCTGCAGGACTGTCACATATCGTCTTTTAGAGATGCTCCTGATGTTCCGGTCCCTGGCATTTAGAAGATCTGGTCTGCGTTTCCACGTTTTGGGGCAAATTCAAATTGTACCAGTATTATTCATGACATATACAGAAGACCATAACAAAAATTGATATCTATCTTGTGTTTTAAGACTGAGGCAGCCCGAAAATAATGATTGTCACATTTGCATTAACATACCAAAACTAAAACATTTTAAATGGCTTTACCCTATTGAGAAATAATTGTACAAAAAATACACAACAGAAACAACAATTTATTGAAACAATTTATTGAAAAAATGTATTGTGTGTGTGTGTGTGGTGTGTGGTGTGTGTGTGTGTGTATGTGTGTGTGTGTGTGTGTGTGTGTGTGTGTGTGTGTGCGTGTGTGTGTGTGTGTGTGCGTGTGTGTGTGTGTGTGTATGTGTCTGTGTGTGTGTGTGTGTGTTGTGTGTATGTGTGTGTGTGTGTGTGTTTGTGTCTGTGTGTCTGTGTCTGTGTGTGTGTGTTATTATGTTGAGCTGCTATAGTTTTGGGCAGGCTCCCATGTGTCCTCCCAGTCCTTGCCACTGCAAAACACACATAAAGAACAGTTGAATAATTATTAATATGTCATGCTATATATATTTCTGATGCTTAATCAGGCAAGTAAGTCAATTTAAAATAGGATTTGAAACATTAGCTTCAGCTCAATGTCCCTCTTCGACTCCTCTCTCCCCCTCCTCCGGGACTTGACCCGGAAATCAATCAAGACACGCCATGTTGAAGGACGTCACAATCGCTTCAACGCAAACGGAGGAGTCGAGGAGGGGTGAGGGAGGAGGCTTCCAGAGGAGACGAAAGGTAGGATACACGAGAGCACACTACTCGCGCATCAGACCTCCGCCCCCAGCTGCACAGCCTCTGCTCACTGCAGCTGATCTTACCGTTAAAGGAGTCATTAAATGTTTAAAGTGCTTCATTAAGAGTAAAATATATTAAATCTCTTAAACGAATCAGGAGATCGAACTCTATAAAGACATTAAAGTGTGTGAAATATACTTACAAATTCTATAATAATTTTTTGATTATAAAATAATAACGTACTGTTCTTACTTGTGGTTTGTGATGCATGTGTGGTAGACCCACAGCACGTCAAACATTTAGGATATATACAAATACGGGTAGCATAACTAATACATATGTTAGTGATTTGTGTCTCTCTTCTGTAGGACAAATTACATAACAACATACAATACAAAAGTATTCAATTGAGATGAGCCTACTGTATCAGTGTATAAACCCTTTGCTTCCAGTACAACACATACATGTATGGTCATTAAGGAAAAACTTACCACTTGGAGCATGGTGTCCAGCGAATTTTCACTTCTTGTCTTTGCTGAAAGGCATGATATGAAATGGACAGAAATATTAATGAGAGATACTTTACAAAGTTAGGTGATACAACTTTACAGAACATTATTTGTACCATTTATAGACCATCAATAAGGTTAGATTTCTACACATAAACAATACTAACAGACAACAGCATCTGAAACCAGAGATACAGAAGAATCCACTATCGTACCAGTATGGAGCAGCTTCTTTAAGACTGGGAGTTTCCTACAACACAAGGTTATAAGGTGATGCAAAACGTAGTCCTGTAATGCTTACAATGACAACAAAAGGTGCAGTGTCGAGGATGGATTGAGGAACCTCACTGCTCCATACTTGTACGATAGTGGATACTTGTGTATCTCTGGATTCAGAGGCGTTATATGTTAGTATCGTTTGGGCTCTGTGCAGATATCTCACTGATGGTCTGTAGACGGTACCAATAATGTTCTGTACGTTTTTATGTTATTTAACAAGAAAAACAAAAAGGAAGAAATTATAACACACTTACATTAAAAACTCTTCTTTCCCCAATGCTCTCATAGAGGAACACCTTCTGGGTCCTGTGTTTCCTGCATTCTAAAAATAAATAACACCATTTTAATAATTAGGTAATAAGTCTTCCAAACAATCATTTAAAGAAATGTATTGTATAGTATATAGTATAGTATAGTGCAAATCAAACCTTTTCGACTTTTCTTTGACGGTGGAGGCGGTGGAGGAGAAGACAAGGAGGAGAGAGAAGGCTGGGAGCATGGAGGAGGTGGAGGAGAAGACAAGGGGGGGAGAGAAGGCTGGGAGCATGGAGGAGGTGGATGAGAAGACAAGGGGGGGAGAGAAGGCTGGGAGCATGGAGGCGGTGGAGGAGAAGACAAGGGGGAGAGAGAAGGCTGGGAGCATGGAGGCGGTGGAGGAGAAGACAAGGGGGAGAGAGAAGGCTGGGAGCATGGAGGAGGTGGAGGAAGAGAAAAAAGATGGAGAGTAAATGTCTCCGGAAGCTCTGGCTCTGGCTCTGGCTCTGGCTCTGGCTCTGGCTCTGGCTCTGGCTCCGTCTCTGTCCCTCGCTCCGTCTCTCGCTCTGGCTCTTGCTCTGGTCCAGGGGGGGCTGGTGGACCAGCAGATGTCGATGCAGCTTGTTGTGCAGCACACACTGCAAATGTTGAAAATAATACAAGGGAAAATTAACAGAACACATTTTAAGGAAGACTTATTTTTGGCCTTACTTGCAAGAAATTAATTAAATGCATTGAATTTCCCTCTTATTAGAAATCAACCAGGTAGTTCTTAAGTGAATGAAATGCAGGTAGTGTGAAAATAATGTTTTTAAGCTACCACAGCTGACTGTAGACATATTGCTATGTTTCTCATATCAGTGTTTAACACAACAACTTATCGTATTTAGTTAAGACCATGATCATAATAAAAATGTAGTTGCAGTCTGGAGCAGCTTCTCTCATTAAACTAGAAATAATTTAAAACTTGCAGATAAATACATTAAATCTGTAATGAAACATGGTGATAAGACTTTTGACAGGTTGTTGCCGGGTATGTTTTTGCAAAGAACCACGTGCGTCTCACAGAAGAAAATAGGCATGACTTTTCGGATGCCCAGATAAAAAGCATAAGCCGTAATGATAAGCACACGTGCAGCGTACGGCACCATGTGTGTCCTGGACATTAGGGTGCGAGGTAGGAGTGTCATGATGTCTAATTTCATTGAATGTCTTTTGCCTCAACTCGTCTCTCGAGGTGTCTCCTCCTCTTCTCCCATCTCATGTGAGAGGGATTAAGACATGAAGAGAGGAGGCAAGAGTTACAAACTGGGAAAACAGAGCAGCCTCATATCTTTATGATGCCTGCAGAGATGTGTTTGTATTACAGACACATGCATAACGTGCATGCTTGCTAACTACAGGTGAGTAATGTCGACATTTGCATTCAATTCAACCCTTTAAATATTTGTGTATAGCACATTTCAATGTTGTCCAAAGTGCTGTACAGGCTTAAAACACAATACAAAATAAAGAAATATGCATACAAATAATTAATTATAAATAAAAACTAAAAAGTAGGTAACTGCAATACCATTAGTGTGGTACCCTCATATTAGTATCTTAGTGTTCACAGTGATAACATGCTGGCCCTGACAAGCCCATGTTGACAGCCTTTGTTCTATAATACAGCATAGGTTGTATTATATAAAAAAGGCTCAGGGGGGGGATGACATTTTAATGATATAACGGGATAGATGTAACAGAAGTGTGAATTTGATGAATGCATTGACACAAAGCCCATGGACGACTACACAATGAGATAATAAAGTACAAGTATGATCTTACTTTTCAGGAGGTACTCATAGAGTTTCCTCATTTTGAGTAGGATCTCCCTAACGACCCCATCAGCATTTCCAAAATGGTGGACCAGATCCCCACGGATCTCCCCACTGCGGCCCTTATTGGAAAGGAAAAGGACCGGGCTGGAGCCAAGGGTGTGTAGTTTAAGAACCTGCAAGAATTGGAGCGAAAAAGATTGCATACAGGCACATTGATCAATGATACAAATCTTTTTAAAGCCAGAAAAATGGTTTCACATTCACTGAGGGCAAGGCTGTTTGACAAATAAGATATGTAATCGTCTGAGAGGCCAAACATCTTAAATAATAAGTCATTTAAACTCACAGATAGCTCGGCCGACTTAACGGTCCTGCTGGCGTTCCTGTTGCTCTTCACAGAAGCCCCCCAGCTAGAGTCCTTTAATTCCGCTTCTTTTTTTTAAAATGTTTTATTTATTTGAAGGGGGCAGACACACACCACACATGTTTTACGCCCAAGGGAATTTGGGGCCTGGCAGGAGGGGCACAGTTGTTTTTTGGGCTTTGTCATTCTGCAAATGAAAGTTAAACATAGAGGGATTATCTCAAAAATGTTTGCTGTCAGTTGATCAATTTGTTCTCAAATACACAAATATGTTATTAAGTTCATGCTCTATATTAAATGCAATTGGAGAGACAGAAGATACAGTCTAATATGCTGTGAATACTTGAGATAGTGCGCAAACTTCCAATGGTTTGAATCAAATTAATATATTCATATGTGAATATTCAATATATTCAAACACAAATGACAAGTGGGGTTTTTGTATAATAGAATGTAACATTTAAACGCCAATTAACATTCTGTTAATAATTAGGCTAATGTGTACTGACTTCTAATGTACTGTGTAATTTGTTCACATATAAACATCATGACATTAAATTATGGCATTCCTTCTTGATGACAGCTTATGGTAAAAAAAACAAATGACCAGCAACCGCAGTGACGCGTCCTAAACATTTTACGTCATTACACCGAACATGTAAAACACTCCCGCTAAGTAATAAATAATAAATAAATAATAATAATTACAAATACTTTCGCTCCAGAGAGTCCTCTTTGTTTTGATGAGCGATACAACTAACAGTGCTAGCTCCTTTGATGACTACGACATTGTACTAACACAGCTAGCTAGCCACACGGTGGCTAATGCTAGCTTCTAAATGATCCGTTATTACAAAAAAGAAAATAACTGTTACAGACTACATTTTCTTTAAGTTTCTCGTACTGTCTTACGAATCCTGCTGCCTGGGTGGGACTTGAATACATAACCCAAATATTTTATTTGAGTTATATTTGAATATTGTCGAAAATTAAGTGAGCAGTCGAGTTTATTACAGCTTACCTTGCTGGTGTCTCAAGGTTCCGAGCAATGTATCACGTGAACTACGTGACCTCGAGACCTGGCCTTGCGAAGATAGCTGAGGATTGTGGGTAGTGTAGTGTCTTCGGCCATCCAAAACTCAAAACTACTTGTTTCTCAGAATTGAAGGGGAAAACGTGACAAAAGCATTTTACACTAAAGCCTATCAATGTCGTTTCATTAACAAGGATAATCTGGTGGTTTTTAGTTAATAAGTAGTGCAGATATCACCTATTTATGTTTAATCCAATCACAGAGCTTGTTGACTTATCACGAGGTTTTGTCGCAAAGCGGACAGACAATCACAACAATAGCTGGGGATTGTGGGTAGTGTAGTCTCTTTGGCGCTCCACATTTCAGAGAAAACAAGTTGTCTCAGAATTGTAGGGGAAAAACACAAAGCATTGTACACAATTTAAACCTATCAATGTCGTTTAATTAACAAAGGTAATCTGGTGTTTTTGAGTGGATGAGTAATGGAGATATCACTGTCAAATCAATCGACAGTAAGGAGAATACTTACTTCCGGGTGTACAATTCTCCGTTATCCAATGGGAATGGACGCTCACATTGCCTTTAACAGCTGCCGACACAAACGAATGCCGTGCTTCCCTAAGCGTCAAATACCGACGCCGATGGGAATACATTGCAATCAGTTGAAAGCTCTTTGCATCCGTTTATGACGCTGATGGAAACTCGGCGCGTCACAACTGGACGCCACGGAATTCTGACCAAGCGTCGCTCCTGGACGCGTTGGGAGTGAGAGTGTGTTGGATTTGGCAAAAGAAAATGTAGAGACAGGTGAAGTCAGTAAAACAAAGGAGGAAGATATGGATAGTGAAACGCATATGGAAAAAACAGGAGAGGAGAAGAAAACATGGGGTGAGCAGGTGGAGGTTGCTGAGATGCAGGGGCGGACTGGGACTAAAATTCAGCCCTGGAAACTGACCCAGTCCGGCCACATGAAATGTCAAATGTTAGAAATCCGCTGTTTATTATTTAAAGTTTTACGTCCGATTCGCTCCTTTTTTCCTCTCTGTACACAGCTCCAGTTTGGGCATTGGCCTGTCATCAGATTTAATTTTTAGTTGCTGCTGTAGCGGAAGTTTAGTCAAATTATTTTTGATGAAACCCTCCATAATTGCACTTGCTTCAGTTGCTTGCTACTTTATAAGGGCGGTGATGACAGTTACAGTACGAACTGAAGTTGAGGCAAGGGAAGCCAGCCGCCTCTGGATTGGCCTTAGCATGGCCCTGACCAATCACAGGTTGGCAGGGGCATGACGTGAGCCTCATCTGATTGGTCAATCCCTCAATTTTTTCAAGGGAAGCCAATTTCGGCTAGCCTCCTCTCGCAACAGAGAGTGCAATCTATTGTTTCACCATAACATCTAGAGGGGCGCTGTTTCACTCTTTGTAAAATACTCAATGAGAATGGGGGAGAGATGGGCCGGCAGCAACACACAATACAGAATAATTACCGAAACTAAACGAAGTGTTTTTATTCATTTATTAAAATTATAACTACAATCCAAAAAAAAACCTTGGCCTCCAGGAGAAAACGCCACTGAGTTCAAGGGATCATTCTCACCCACCTCTTGCTCTTGCCCTGCAGTTGTATGTGCCAGTTGAGCTGGTTCTTCCACCAGCTCAACTCTGTCCCACATCATGAACGCAGGAGGCTGGCTGTATATCTGAACTCGCGCCCTCATCATTCTCTTCATCATCTTGCACTTGTTCTAAGCTGCTGATGATAGTGCTTGTAGCAGCACTGCTGCCAAAAAGGTCTGTCAATTTGCGACATTTATATGCTTCACCTGCGAGTGACTTCACCTTTTTTTCTCTTGCCTTCTCGGCCCCACCTTTTTCCTTTCGTTTTCTTTGATTTGTATCCATGTTTATTCATTCTCCCTGTCTGCCGCGGCGTCTAATCAAGCCCCCAGGAAGTGCGCTGGACTCAGATGAAAATATTCGTGGTGGCCAAACTTCGGTACTACACTTCCGTTTGGTTGCCAGGCCCGGAAACACTTTTTCCCATTGACTTACATGGGGAAAGAGTGGTTTGTAAATCGTTGGATAATTTTTTTTAAACTAAATAAACTACCCAGTATGAACACTTGTATAGCCCTTATTAAAAACATTCGTTCCTCAAGTTGTAAAAATGTGCTAATAACGTTATTCTGAGAGTTATTTCCCTCTGCATTATGAACGCGCATCTAACCCACGGGACCGCGCCGCCCGGCACGTTCATGTGATGTGACGTGTTCAGTACTACATGAGTTTTACCTCTACCCATGGATGCACAATAATAACGGACCCATATCGCCTTACCGTTCGGGTGTTCAGAGCAGAGCTCCCTGTTGGAGCGGCAGAGCGTGATGTGAACAGAAAAATGTTTCTGTCGCAATATTATTTAAGGAATCGTTGAGCTAGCTAACTAGCATACATTGTCACTATCTGCTAACATTAGCTTTAGCCTTCGTTTTCTAATAGTTTTTTTCATAGGCTATAAACAGAGGTGGTATAAGTATAGATCTTGTACTTGATTAAAAGTAGAAGTCCTCAGATCTTGTACTAGACAGTAAAAGTAGAAGTACTCAGATCTTGTACTAGAGTAAAAGTAGAAGTACTCAGATCTGGTACTTCAGTCAAAGTAGAAGTACTCAGATATTGTACTTGAGTAAAAGTCGAAGTACTCAGATCTTGTACTTGAGTAAAACAGAAGTACTCAGATCTTGTACTAGAATAAAAGTAGAAGTACCAGAGTGTAGGAATACTCTGTTACAGTAAAATTCCTGCATTCAAAATGTTCCTCAAGTAAAAGTAGAAAAGTATTCTCATCAACATATACTTAAAGTAGCGACAGTAAAAGTAGTCATTGTGCAGATTGGTCCATTTCAGAATAATATATATGATATGTTTTATAATGATTGATCATTACAGTGTTCTCAAAGCTGGTAAAGGTGCAGCTAGTTTGAATGACTTTGTATACTGCAGGGTAGTATGTTATCAGCGTAATATAAAAGTACATAACGATTTATGGTCACATTAGCATAATTACTAGCTAGCCGCTAACTGCTAACTGCTGCGGCCGCCTCGTTAATATCAAATCCATCATAACAATCCAGTACCATGCTAATCCAATGTGTCTGTGTCACTTTGAAAGGATTACTGATAATCCATCATTGCATTTTTATGTAAAAAACGGAGATTTCATATTATTTTTATTTTTATAAACCTCTCTAAAAAGGTCAAATGTCACTTGTTTTGCATCAATCTTGATACAGGGTACTTATTATATGTTGTAGTTTGGATTCCTAAAGCTTTTAGTCTACCATCCCATCATTCAAGGGTGGTTTTCACTATAAGTAATGTTTTTTTTTTAGGCGGAGGTAAGACTTTACCTTTTTTTACAATGTTCCATCTGAATTTACTCTGACACAGAAACATCTATATTGATTCTGACTCTTCTACATCCAACTCACAGATGTAACCTTGCTTTGAGAAAAAAGATTATTAATTTAACCTGGTCCCACATCAGAGAGAATAGAATCTCATCAGCTAGACTAGATCGTTTTTATTGTTTTAAGCATCATTTTAACACTTTTAAAATGTGCAGTATATCACCTGCTGGTTTTACGGATCACTCTTTGCTTTTATGTAATGTTTTTATTAGAAATGTTTTGCCAAGAAGTGCATATTGGCATTTTAACTCGGTTTTAACATTTGATAAACATTTTAAAGAGGCCCTTATTTATTTCTGGAGTGTTTTTAGGCAGAGGAAGGGAGATTTGAGCAGTCTTAGGCAGTGGTGGGACCATGGTAAGACTGAGATAAGATTGCTCTGCCAACAGCACACCCTCAATGTCACACAAGGCAAGGCAAGGCAAGGCAAGTTTATTTATATAGCACCTTTCAACACAAGGCAATTCAAAGTGCTTTCAAAAAATGAAAGACATTAAGAAAATGGCATTTAAAATCAGTCATTAAAAAGAAAAGATAATAAAATAAACATTAAAAGAAAAAAATACATGGATAAAACACAAGGCATCATCAGATCTATGAAAGACCTGGAGAGCAGGGGCGGATCTAGAAAAATATTCATGGGGTGGCAAGAGGGTGGCAGGAGATTTTGAGGGGTGGCAGAAGTATATGCTGATTTAATTGCAGTCATATCAATCAATGTTAACAATCAATGTTAGACCCCCACAAAGAAAAAAATATATATACACAGATACAAGGTGTTGAGGTTAAGGATGGCAGCTTCCTCATACGTTGCACTCGGAGAGAAATAGTTGAGACGGAGACGATGAACTGTTAAGCCCTTAGGCATGGTTTATTTTACTCTGCACTGCAGGTGCATCCTTTCGCTCAGCCGAGCTAACTTAGAATAACAACACCTATTGCCTCACAGTGGTACAATAATAACATGACATCCCTTTGACATCCCTTTGTGAGCTTGAGTACAGAATATACAGAATATATATATTTAACAACTGAGGACATATGTACACATTTCCCTTAACACAAGGTTATCACGTTAACAGTTTTCTATGCTCATCGAGTCATTCGTGAGCAGAGCATCAAGTTGGCTATAACAGCGGAATGCGGCGATTTCCATGTTGTTCAGCAAAACGCCTCACAAACTTATTGAGATCCAAAGCTTTACTGCGTTTGGATTCAATGCTGAGTACAGCCAAACTTGACAGTCTCTTTTCTGTCATGGTAGACCGCAAATAACTCTTAATGATCCTAAGAGTTGAACAACTTTTTTCACAGGATGCACTGCTCACCGGTAAAACTACTGCTATTTTACACAATCTGGACAACTCGTAAAAAACATCCTGGTATGGGTCCAAAAATTGAGCAAACTCCATCAGAGTGGTAGGACTCCCCTTTTCCTTCTTCTTTCTTTCTAGTACTCTCCTCGTCTGATGTAATTCGTGTTTAAGATCCTCAATATTAGAATCATAGGCATTAGCCAATAAAAGAACAGCCTCCTCTCTCAAAAAAGTAGCACTTGATGGATTTAGTGCCTGGACACCTTGCATTATGTTGCACTTTGTGTGAGAAAAGCGTCTTCCTATTTCTCCAATCATGTTATCCATAACTGGATAGTACACATTGACGCAAAAAGAGCGTTTGCCATCTGGAACTACATGCTGTCCCAAAGTGGAAGGGATGACACTATCTTGAAGGGTCCTTGTTGTCTGTCTTGACCTCTTTGGCTTTCGCTGAGCTGTTTCAATGCTACTTCTTTCACACAAAACAAGTGCTTCACTCCACACTTCATCAAAGGAGGCTCCACTGCGATATTGTACCAGTGTCTCTTTAAGTGCTTCAACTAGTTCCACGGCCTTAGCCAAGTCCAATGTTTTAGACTGGAGCATGTCTGACAAAAATGTAGAGTCACTCAAGACCTTTCGGAACAGTACAAGGCATCCAACAAAATTCAGATCAATCTGAATTCTGAACCCTGGCTTCAACAGCTCTATGTGGATGGTTCTCAGAGGAAATCTCTTCAAGCAGCTGTACTATTGCAGGTAACCTATCCATAACATTGCGACATGCTACATGCCTGCAGGCCCAACGTGTATCACTAAGGTGCTTGCCCCACGGGAACGCATACGACAAAACGCATAGGATTAACGCAATCACAATCGCAAAAAAGCTTCCGTCCACTCGCAATATACACCGGATAGTGTCTGTTCACACGAGACAGCTCCGTTTAGCTCCAACCACTGGAAAAAGCTGCAGTACATATGCCGAGCCTGTACGTGGTGCTGTAACTTCCTCCACAAAAAGCAGCGAAGAAGCATGGTTGTCATGGCTGCCCTTCTGTTTATTCTCCGCGGTGGGGGCCGAGGGAACCGGGCAGAGTTTTTCGCCGGTCAACGTGTGTTAAAGTTTAAATCTTCCGGACAAAATTATAAAAGTGCCGGTCAAAGGTCTTCTTTGTTATTTATTAAGCTTTAAAACAAATGAATAACGGAGCCTGTCCTCTCTTTTTCCTCTCTTCTGACAGCGTCAGTGTCTGTCTCATGCAGCAGCTGATCCAGTAATGAGTGACCCGGCCGACAGTAAAAAATAAACATATTTATAACTAGTTTAGGTAGTTTGAGAGGTAGGCTAATTAAAATAGCTAAGGGTGATGATCTGACTTGAAGTGTGTGTTTTGCTCAGCGGGAGGAGCTGCGTGTCTCCGCCCTGTCAGATTAGACTTCACTCGCGTTTATGTCCATATCGAGATAAAGATAAATAATCTGAATTCAGTGTGCAGTTTACTTTGACGCAGCAGAGGTGGGGGGAGGCAGGGCTATTGCGTCATCATTATCACAAAATGATCGTATAGAGGCGATCACACGGAGCCGTATAACCCCCCAGAGCGCTCCGTTCCCATCTATCCACCTTTGGACCCGTTATCGTTTGCGGGGGCCGTTTCTATCGTTTAGTTACGGCCTCGTGTGGCAAAAAGGGCTATATGCAAGAGAAATATGCGGATTCAACCCGTTTTCGTCCTCGTGGGGCACCAGCCTAAGCCTTTGGAGTTCCCTTGGTGCACCGTCAAACATCTCCCGCTGCACTTCCAGCCATTTGTTGTGTACATAAGACCCAGATATGAACACATACAATCGTTCCATCAATGAGAAGAAGTTTCCCGCACTTTTGACAGAGTCTACTATGACTAAGTTTAAGCAGTGTGCACTGCAATGCACATAGAAAGCATTTTGGGCTACTTCTTTTATTTTCGCTTGAACACCAGCATGTGCCCCGCTCATCACTGCAGCGCCATCGCAGCCCTGACCGACAAGGTTTTCTTTATACTCCAGCCCATGTTTCTCAAGAAAACAAATAATCTTACCACTTAACGCAGCAGCATCCAGGCCTTCTGCCACGTCAAACTCCAGAAAGCTCTCGTGAACAACACCATTGTAATAGTATCTCAGAACAAATGAAATTTGCTCTTTTTTCTGAAGATCTTTAGTTTCGTCTACAATAACTGCAAACTGCCTGCTCTTTTTAACCTCTTGAATGATTTCTTCCTTAACCATTGCAGCCAAACATTCCAGTATCTCGTTTTGGATAGTTTTACTGGTGTATGTTGCATTTTTAGCTTGCTGTTCAAATCTTTTTTTAATCATAGGATCATGGTTTCCCAGCAAATCTAACATAGCTAAAGAAACACCTTTTTTTTCTGAGTCAGGATTCTCCCTGTGACCCCGCTGGGCTGTGTTTTCTGTGGCACTTAGAATCAGAATCTCAGCTAGTGTTTTAATGTAGTTTTGATTTTCAATCACCTGTTTCTTATTTTGATCATCCATTATTCCCATCATTGAGGTATTTCTGTCACTCATTTTCTTGTTTTCTCCCCATGCAAACATTGCATATACATGGCTTTCAGATCGGGCATGAGAACAGAAACCACTGTCTTTCATTGTGGCCTTTTTCCAGTTACGATACCCGTCAATTGAAGTGAAAACAGTCTTGGGGGCATCAGGTAAAGAGAAATGTCTACAGGGGAAACAATACACTGAATCATTGGACTGTGAGTACTCAAGCCATGAATGAGTTTTGTACCAGTCCGTTCTGTAGCTTCTTCTGGCTCCTCCCTGAAGGGTCTTGGGGAAACTCTCCCGTGTCGGCTGAGCTGGCTCCTCACACCTGGACTTGGATATGTCTAGAAAATGGGAGTAAAACATATTCAAACTGTAATAGAGCTTAACTGATACACATTATAATCAACTAATTATAACACAGTTTGGAGCTGTCATTTATTCAATATGTGTTTAACCTACTGGCTTTGTTAATGCGTCCAGCACAACATTTTGGCCTGGGTGTGTATTGTTTATTGTTTTGGGTAATTTTTGAATTTCAACCTCAGCTGCTATAATAGGTCTAAAATACATTGTACACAAAATACTCACTATCTACCCTTTTCCTCATACTCAAAACTATCTAAGTAAAGCAAACATAATTTTTTTGAATTCATAATATATTTATTAGACTGAGGCTAGCCCTGTCTCTTAAAGGACACCGATCATGCTATATTTAAATGATATATTGTAGGGCCATACCTATATAAGGTATATTTATACGTTTCTGTTTTCAAAATACCAAACAGATCATGCATTTTAGCCATGCCTCATTTCGCTCTATTTGCTGTTCTCCAGCCCTGTTTTTGCAGGGGGCTGATTCTGTGAGCTGCAGCTGACCACGCCCCCCTGCAGGAGAGGGGAGCGTGCTCTGATCAAGTCAGAAGAGGGGGAGAAAAATAGATCTCCGTCCTCCGTGTTTTATTATATTATTATATAGAGTTGTTATTCATTTGTTTTAAAGCTCAATAAATAACAAAGAAGACCTTTGACCGGCACTTTTCTAATTTTGTCCGGAAGATTTAAACTTTAACGGACATCTTGACCGGCGAAAGAAAACCTAACTGAAACTCTGCCGCACGGTCCCCTCGTTCCTTGGAAGAGGCGGAGAGGTGGGTGTTTGTCATCTGCTGGTGGACTAACCGGAGAGAATTACAGTGCTTGCCTCGACGGGGAGGGATTGCATTGAATTACAGCAGCAGGAGCAAACGCTTGCCTCGGGGAGGGAGAAAAAAAGCCACAGCGGAGAATAAACAGAAGGGGAACCATGGCAACCATGCGCGGGAAGTCTTCTTCGCTGCTTTTGTGGCAGACTACAGCGCCACTTACAGGCCTGGCATATGTACTACAGCGTCTCCAGCGCTTTCGAGCGGCAATGGCCGGCCGTGGCCCAACCCCACATTCCCCTGATAGGTGGAGAGTTGGCCCAATAGCCGTAGCGCCACCGTCCTGACGTCAGGACAGTGTTCAAATCTGGATCAGTTTTTATCAGATCCGTTGCAGCCCCTTTTTTTAGAGATTTGGGTATGGAGGAAAATAGAGAGGGTTGTGTTTTCTGACACTTGGTGAGTTCCCTGGAACACCGGGGACACATATTCATGTATAAAAGACGTACAAAAGTGCATTTTGCATGATAGGTCCCCTTTAAATAAACTGTTTTGCAAAATGTCCTTTTGTGTGATTTAGTGGGAATGCTGATACAGCATTCCAAGTATATGTTATTCTACGGACAAAAATTGTATTGTTCCGCCGGAATTTTGCACCTCTTCTCCTCCTGCATTCAACATCGCAGAAACTCCGTTCAAACATCAAAACGTTCAGCTCGGTCGGGAATCGATGGATATTACTTGTATTATTCATAACTTTCATAATTCCAGAGATACATCCCATAATACATCACATTTTTAACCATTGAAGTCAATGGAGAAAATCTTCAGACTTGAACAATCTTCATGCGACTTCAACTGCTAACTGTTCATTCATACCTTCACTCAGAAACCTCATTCCAACTTTAAAATGTTACACATCTTTCTGACATTATTCGTGTAACACAACTTTTAAATCTGATTCTTACTTTTAGAGATATTAAACATTGTTCAGACCTTGGTAAAGAGGCTTACTTCAGATTTTAACATTAACTAGAGTGCGTGATGTCACAGCTAGAGGGTAGGAAATCTTGAAATTTGCCTTCATATATTTCTTTTAAACTGCCATAATTCCCAAACCCTACATTCCTGAGACATAATTTGTCATGACAAACGTAGGAAAACATCTCGTAGCTTGAAAAATGACAAATAATTAGGCAAAAATAATTAAACAAAATGCCTCTTGAGGGCATGAAGTGACAAAAACTTTCAACATGTCTCCATTAAAACCCATTGTAATTTCAGGCTGATATTTCCTCACAGCAGCAGCCGCACACCTTTAGTTAAACTGCCAAAAAGGCCACATTATTAACCCGAAAGTACACAAAATACACTTCAGATACTCAACTTCCTTGACATGCTTCACGTTTTGAAATTTCACAGATATCTGTTATGGTTCTTCCACAAAACGTTCACATGTAAGAGGTTTATCTCTCATTCAGAACAATGCAAACCTTTGATCTCTACAGAGCTCGTTAGCTCAACTATAAACACCTGTGTAATGGAACACGATGATGTCATCACTCCAACTGACAGCAGAGATAGAAGAGAGAGAGAGAGAGAGCGAGAGAGGAGAGAGAGAGAGAGAGAGCGAGAGAGAGAGAGCGAGCTAGTCTCTCTCTATCGCTCTATCTCAATCTAGCTCTCTCTCTCTCTCTCTCTCTCTCTCTCTCTCTCTCTCTCTCTCTCTCTCTCTCTCTCTCTCTCTCTCTCTTTTGTTATGTGTAATTACACATAACCTTCCTCAGGCAGTGTATTTGTACCGGGGACAGGAGACACCCCCTTGTTGAGAAACTGTAAGAAATGATCGGGGAATCCCTCCGGAGTGGAGTCATGACGACTAATGTGTATATTAGCTGTACAATTTACCACATATGGTGTTCTTAGTGTCCATACCTCCTGTGTTTTACGAGCGACTTATCAAGTCTTGGCAAACGGCATAAAAACGATTAAACGTGATAGTATATAAAACCACGCTCGTATCTACAACCTATAGAAATGCAAAACGGCGTTAGTTTAGACGTTATTCTGTCCTCCTGCTTACCGCATAATTTATGAGAAAACATTTCATAACATTAACACAACATATTCGAGGTGGTTTTAAATAACATATACGTATTTATTTATTTCTCCAAGTTATGTTTTTGTCTGCACTGAGGAGTCTCAAACAGGCGTTTGTTTAATCATTTTAAGATTGGCTTTAATCAATGTTTGAAAATGAATTCTTCATATATGATAAATGAGAGGTATCATTTTATTTATTTCCACATATTTCTCTCCATTCTTCCTTCTGCCAACTCGTCTCTCCCGTTGTTGTGCTTAGTGCGTACGCATGGGTTAGAGTTTGCGTGGAGGACCGCACATTTTCCCGTCAAGTTAGTATTTTATAAATCGCAAACATTGCGTAGAAACTGGCGTACGCAGTGAGCGTATATCCCTTTATAAATGAGGCCCCAGATCTGGCAGAAAAAATTAAAACCATAGAAACAACTAAAGGGGAAGATACGGACCTCTGGAATGAAAACAATAGCTCTTTCTTCCTCACACCAGAAAAAGAAATCATAGACACTGTGCGAAAATGTAAAAGCAAATCCTCGACCGATTGGAATAATATTGATATGATTATAGTAAAAAACATTATTGAAGAAATTGCAGAACCATTGACTCATCTCTTTAACTTGTCTTTTCAATCTGGTAAATTCCCAAATAAAATGAAAATAGCAAAAGTTATACCATTATATAAAACTGGGGATAAACACCATTACACAAATTACAGACCTGTTTCATTGCTCTCTCAGTTTTCCAAGATCCTTGAAAAGCTTTTTACAAAAAGACTTGACAGTTTCATGGAAACACATCAGCTTTTGGACGAGGTAAGGACACAGGTGGCAACAATCAAGGGAGGGGCTGACAATCACATGGGGAGTAAGACACACAAGGGCAGGAGAGCTCTGATATGAGAGAGAAAGGTAAGTACAAAAGAAGAAGAAGACTTTTTGACTTTTGCAAAAACACTTTATTTACATACGATCAATTATACATTCTTCAAATAAAGTGCTTCATTGTGCAATAAAAACGTTTCACTTAAAATAATACATTAAAACCTATGTCATAAAAAACTGTGCAAAGTGCAAATCCTCATTAACAACAGAACACACAATATCTTTATAACACCAACGTTGTTTAACATTTTCCAAGTCCCCAATAAGTTTATAAAACTATGCTCCAGCCAGAGTCTGGCTCTGATGTTGTCCAGCCAGATCGCTTTTGCCTCTTCCCCTTTCTTATTTTCTACTCTGTTTCTCCTACTTAAATAAATTGCCATTTTTGCTTCGCCAGAGAGGTAATTCAGGAGCTGCCACTTTTCTTTATTTGTTTTTTTGTATGGAGCTCCCATGATAAAAACACTCTCGGTAAAAACTATACTAAAAAGACTAAAAACCAATGTTAAAAGAGAGAAGAAACCCGTGAGTCTCTTGCACTCTGTAAAAACATGGAAAACAGTCTCTCTAAAACCACAACTTGTTTTGTTAAATGCACATTTGAAATGACAAACAATTTGCTTTAACAACACTTACAGCAAAGTAAAAGCTTTGCTTACAGTTGGATATGTTCACACTCTTTAATCCCTTTCTAAATAGGATTGTAAGTGATGGATTCAACCCCTGTGTTTTAAGTCAATTGCACAGAGAGACAGTCTGACACACTACGCACTACAACATCCATGTGATCCAGAACCCTGAATGTAAACAACATGTCGTGATTGGCTAGTTTACCTGAGGCCTGTACTGCGAAGCTGGTTCAACCTAACCTGGATATGTTTGAGTTAGCCGGTTGGCCCAATCCAAAACATACGCGCTCTAAAGCAAATTGTTTGTCATTTCAAATGTGCATTTAACAAAACAAGTTACATTAAACACGATGGCAATAGACAATATTTGTATTATATTGAACAAATAGCATTAAATCCACAAATTAGTTCATTCTATCCCACACTACTGTAACACTCAACTTCCCTGCCAGTGGTTCTTAACCCTAAATACATTTTTATTCCCACTGAAAGTGATAATCTTAAAAAATTAGGCAAGACGCTTTGAATACATTTTTTTAAGTCCAAAAATATCCAATCTTTTGCCGACATTACTTCAACAGGAAGACAAAAAAATCTGTATTTGAGGCAGAGGGATGGTGTATTACATTACATTACATTTCATTTAGCTGACGCTTTTTATCCAAAGCGACTTACAATTACCAATTACAGGGACATTCTCCCTGGAGTAACTAAGGGCTAAGTGCCTTACTCAAGGGCACACTAGTGGTGTTGTTCCTGGCGGGATTTTGAACTCACAACCTTCCGATTTTCAGCCCACCTCACTATCCATTAGACCACCACTATGTATGTGGGACACATTTTTATAAAGTGTGTGATCGTAGGACATAATAGTTTGCTTTTATTTATTTGTGCATGCCCGACATGACACATGACCCTGAAAAGGATTTTTAACTTATAATCAAAATGCTTAGGAAGCTTTTTAGAATACCAACCAATTCCATTGACTTCTATTTAAAGTGAGCTGGACTGTCATGTTTTTTACTCTTACTTAACATGCATTATGGTATGGATGCACTCACAATATATGTCAGTGGAATAGACATTGAAAAGCAGTAATTAAGAAAAAAGGGATGGAGATCTGGCAGAAAAGGTGGGAGAAAGACCAGAAGGCAAAGAGTATCATAAAGTACAAAAGACAATCACAATTAATATTTATAAAGAAAGAAACAGAAGGGAGGAAATCATGATAGCGAGACTCAGACTGGATCACACAGCATTGAATGGTACGCTGTATATCATGGGGAAAAGTGACAGTGACAAGTGTAGGAACTGTGGAGTTAAAGAACATGTGGAACATATTTTATTACATTGTGTCATCTATAAAGCTGAAAGAGAAAAACTAAAGGATGAAATTTTAGAGGCAGAGAGGGAGAGGGAGTGTGGTTGGTGTTCTGGGATCAGAAGGAGTAAGAGCTACCAGAAAGGCACTGTTTACCTTTCTGAGGAAAACTGGGGGAGGACAAATAATGTGACATTAGGTCAGGAAAGATCATAGATTTTTATTTTGTTTTGTTTTATTTATTTTATGTTTTTTGTTGATTTATTTATTTTTTGTTTAGATCATAGATAGATACGTCCATGAGTTAAGAGATGGAATGATATGATGATTCACATCACACTCATGTACAGTAGGTGGCGGTATGCCCCTTTAAAGTTCTTTGCAATCCGCCAAAAACCGAGAGAAGAAGAAGAAGAAGAAGAGGTGAGTGGATTAGACACCTGCAGAGGTTTCATTAAGTGTATTTACACCTGAGAGACAGTCTGACACACTACGCACTACAACATCCATGTGATCCAGAACCCTGAATTTAAACAACATGTCGTGATTGGCCAGTTTACCTGAGGCCTGTACTACGAAGCTGGTTCAACCTAACCTGGATATGTTTGAGTTAGCCGGTTGGCCCAATCCAAAACATACGCGCTCTCGCTAAACTGTACTACGACGCTGGTTATCAAGTGGATCGCTCAAGCCAGCCGTGTCCTATCTAGTTAGGTGCGCGTTCACATGAGAGGGGTGGTATTTGGAGCATTCGACCAATCACTAACATGGACAAGCGTACTGACAGCGCAGCGTCATACTTCCTGAATGAAAAGTGAACTTTAATATTAGTCAAATATGAAGAAGTTAAACTTTAAACATCCATGACTTAAACACTTTATCCAGGATAAAAGCCACATAGCTGCACCTGCAAGGTGAATACAGCTGGTCAAAGAAAAAGCGTTTGAATGCGTACATTAACAGGTTTATGATATCACTGCCCTGTCTAAGACACGAGTGGATCTGACTTTAATTACATTTGACTCGAGTGTTTCGTCAACTTAATGTGTTGCTTAAAATAATACTTCTGCATACAGTATGTGACACTGTGAGTGTTGCACGGCCAGATACGGCTCAAGAAGCTGACTCAGATAAGGAAATATATGATACATTATGATGTGATATGATGTGATATGAATGATAATGGGACACATCGACGTCTGCACTCACAGTGCCGCGGACTGTACTTAATGTTACTCTGATCCGGTTACTTATGTTGTGGCAGATATTTAAGTAAGCTTTCTTAACGCTAATGTTATAATAGTCAGATTGCTCTGAAGATGGGAGGGGATATTCTATTAATTTTCACGTTCACACAGTCAGTAGATTTTTGCCGGCCGTCTTTCCTGCAACGGCAGTTTTTCTGTATTTCCTCTAGCCTGTAATATGACTTGATAGCTTTAAACTCCGCACACAGAGCTCTGATTGGTCAGCAGGCGGTGCTTTCACTGAGTTGATCCCTTAGCCTGCAACCTAACCTCCTCCCGAGGAGGTTAGCCGCTCAGCATAAGTTACCATAGAGATCTAGCCCGCTAAAAAGAGAACCAGCGTCGTAGGACCGGAAAGCCCGAGTTTTCCCTGAAGTCAGCCGGCTAAGCGAAAATCCAGCTTCGTAGTATAGGCCCCTGCAGTTGATGATATGCAACAAAATACATTTCTAGCAGAGGAAGTAGCTCTACTGGGTGACTGACTGACTGATTTAATAAATCACCCCCAACTAGATAAAATCTCATCCACAGGAAAACCAAGTGAATCAAATCAAAACCCCAGCCCCAACAGTGACAACAACAGAAGGTAAGCAACTATGCTTGGCTTCCAATTACCCACTGTTAATATGTATGCTTGGGTTTGATTTCTATTTAATACCACTGGCTGTTCTGCTGTCCTAGCACTATCCTAACGTCTGAAATAACATACACAGAATGAATTGAATAGTAATTTCACTACCACATTTGTATGACATTATTATCAATAATTATAATAATGAATCATAGTTTTGATAACAGAGTTTGCCCCATGTTTGCCACATGTGAGGGGCCTGATGTAAAATCCGTGCTGACCTGAATTCATCGCGAGCGAAACTTCAATCGTCCATCAGAACCGTGTAAAAGTCAGAAACAAAGTAAAATACAATTTAAAGTTTTTTCATAAAATAAGCATTTATTAGGTTTAGACCAAAACAAAGATCTCCCTTAAATAAGAGTTCATATTTGAAATGCTTCACAACCTTATCTGGTGCTTCTCAAACTCTCAACTTTTGAGCAGTGCATTGATCTATTAAAGTTTGATTTATTGGGTAAACCCCCAACAAAGATATCATTCAGTGATTCTACCTGCTCACATGGTCCGCTTTATACATAACTGTTCATCGATATATTAGTTGTCATTTCTTCATTCATTCATTTTCTTCATCATTTATCTTTCTGTTAAATAATTTTGTAGTTATTAGTTTTCTAAAGAACTAACTTCATTAATTATTGCTATCAATGTATTCTTTTGATGGGTGGTGCTCCACAAGGTTTGCTTTTCCGTTTCTACATGTAAAGAGTGATGGGGTTTAAAGTCTCATTACTCTCCTTCACCTTTTATACAAATGAGTGTTTTTAGTTATTAATCATCAATACACATTTGCTATTAACTAATACATCTGCAACAAGCAAATCATGCCACATCATTTTAGTCCTAACCTTTATGTATAATGGACTTCACATCTCTAAAGCCACGATTTTGTGTTGTGCCATATTTAAGGATTATTTTTCACAAGGGATATGTATTTAAGGAAATCTGTAAGGCATTTTATAAGGTGTGAAATAAATAGTTATGCACAACTGTTTGAAAATGTCTTTATTTTTAAAGTACAAAGTCTATACCCACCAAAAACATAAAATGTATAAGTATCCCACCATAAGGATTAGCTTATCGACTTAACAATACTGAGTCTAGCGCCATGCTAGCACCAGTCTGAGGCTGTGTTTGCGCACAGCGGTGCTTTGAGCTAATTGCTAATGTCAGCCTGCCAATAACGCCCCAATGTTGATGCTTATATACTGATATTTAACGTTTACCATAGTTACCATTATCGTTTAGCATTTTAGCCAACATTCAGCATTTCGAATTCAATAGTTATTTTGGATTTACAAAAGTTAGTTATTATGTTGGACAATTAAAATAATGTCCAGATGGTGGGGCTAGATGTAAAGGTAAAGGATCACCAAGGTGAATACAACTCATTCAGGGAGTGTTACGACTGAATAAACGGGTTTGAATCAAATGCACGACTCACACAGGTTTTAACAAAAAAAGGTTTATTCAAACCAAAGCTCAACTCCAGTGGTATAAAAAACTAAATTACTCTTAACGAGGAAAAACAGTATCAAAACAAAGTCACTCTTAATGAGGAAAAACACTAACAAAACAAAATCACTTCAATGAGGAAAAACACTAGGAGCATGAATAACAAAATACTCAGACAAGACGTGGCTCAAAGCTCTGCTTGGGAGTATTCCTGGCATGATACGCTGGTAGATTGTCACAAGAAACGAAACGAACTGGCACAGGACAAAGGGAGACGAGGACAATAAATACACCAGGTAATGGGGAACAGGTGGAAACAATCAGGGGCGGGGTCGACAATCACAGGAGTGGGAGACACACAAGGAAGGGAGGTCAGAGTATCTGAAACGAGAGGGAAGGTTACTAATCAAAAAATAAAGGGGAGAATCACTAGACAAAGACAAAAACACTTAACTAAACTAACATAATTTGCGAGAGATGACAGTGAGAATGCATGTCTGAACCAAATTGCATTGCAAATCAAACCAACAGTTGTAAAAAAAAAAAAAGGGGGGTATCACCATAGTCAGTATGTTTCATATCCTAATCACCATGGATATTACCACAATTATAGACAATCCATCCAAAAGTTGTTGGGATACTAAATAGTGGACTGACCAGAGGCCTGTACTACGAAGCCGGATTTTCGCTTAGCGAGCTAACTTCAGGGAAAACTCTGGGTTTCCGGTCGTACGACGCTGGTTCTCTTTTTAGCGGGCTAGATCTCCATGGTAACTTATGCTGAGCGGCTAACCTGGGGCCTGTACTACGAAGCAGGATTTTTGCTTAGCGAGCTAACTTCCTGGATTTCCGGTCCTACGACGCTGGTTCACTTCTTAGTGGGCTAGATAACTTATGCTGAACGGCTAGCCTGCTCCGGAGCAGGATAGGTTCCAGGATAAGAGATCAACTGTGCGGAGTTCTTCTTCTTCTTTGCTTTAATGGCGAATCGCTTCCACTTGGAGCATATATCGCCACCAACTGTTGATTTATTGAATGTCCATGTTAAATCCTTCTCCTCAGACCGTTTCAATAAGGATACATCTATTACAGGTTGAGGTAGCAACCATGGTGGAACAGCTGATAACAACAGTGTGCAGAGTTTAAAGCGATCAAGTCATATTACAGGATAAAGGAAATACAGTTTAAACTGCCGTTGCAGGAAAGACGGCCGGCCAAAATCACCGACTGTGTGAACGTGAAAATGAATAGAATATCCCCTCCTATCTTCAGAGCAATCTGACTATTATAACATTAGCGTTAAGAAAGCTTACTTAAATATCTGCCACAACATAAGTAACCGGATCAAAGTAACATTACGTAGCCGTGGCACTGTGAGTGCAGACGTCGATGTGTCCCATTATCCTGTTGATGTACGCATTCAAACACTTTTTCTTTTACCAGCTGTATTCACCTTGCAGGTGCAACTGTGGCTTTTATCCTGGATAAAGTGTTTAAGTCATGGATGTTTAAAGTTGAACTTCTTCAGATGTCTAATATTATAGTTGACTTTTCATTCAGGAAGTATGACGCGCTGCGCTTGTCCATGTTTGTGATTGGTCGATCGCTCCAAATACCACCCCTTTTATGTTAACGCGCACCTAACTAGATAGGACACGGCTGGCTTGAGCGATCGAGTTGATAGCCAGCGTCGTAGGACAGTTTAGCGAGAGCAGGTTTGTTTTGGATTAAGTCAACCTGATAACTCAAAACATATCCAGGATATGTTGAACTAGATTCGTAGTATAGGCCTCTGGTCCGGAGCAGGTTTGGTTGCAGGCTAAGAGATCAAGTCAGTAAAAGCACCGCCTGCTGACCAATCAGAGCTCCGTGTGCAGAGTTTAAAGCTATTAAGTCATATTACAGGATAAAGGAAATACAGTTGAGACTGCCGTTCCAGGAAAGACAGCCGGTGTTGTGTCAAATGATGCACCCCCGTCGTGAAATGCACCCCTTGACACGGGAACGCGCATTTGAACGTATAGTCCGCTATTCTATGTTGTCTTTTTGATGGTTGGGTGGTCGAATCCTGGATTTTGCATTCATTCGTCACTTCATTTTTTATTTAATATACGTTTTTATTTAATTGTGACGTCCTGTCTGTATTCTTGTGCTTGTACTAGTGCTTTACAACGTATTGTTTATTTTTACATCAAGTGCTTGAGGGTGGGATTAATAGAAACATTTTTATTTTGGGGGGTGCTTTTTATGAACAGCCTGGTTGCCACTATATGCACCCCTTGCTATCTCTGACAATAAACGTGTCACATACATGAAACTTGCTCCATTTATTGGTACTAGTCCTACAAGTATACACTCCAAAGTGCTTGAGGGTGGGATTAATAGAAGCATCTTTTTTCGGGGGGTGCTTTTTACGGCAGGCCAGGGGGTGCATTTCACGAGGGGGGTGCATCATTTGACACAACACAGGCAAAAATCACCGACTGTGTGAACGTGAAAATGAATAGAATATCCCCTCCCATCTTCAGAGCAATCTGACTATTATAACATTAGCGTTAAGAAAGCTTACTTAAATATCTGCCACAACATAAGTAACCGGCTCAAAGTTTCATTACGTACAGTCCGCGGCACTGTGAGTGCAGACGTCGATGTGTCCCATTATCATTCATATCACATCATAATGTATCATATATTTCCTTATTTGAGTCAGCTTCTTGAGCCGTATCTGGCCGTGCAACACTCACAGTGTCACATACTGTATGCAGAAGTATTATTTTAAGCAACACATTAAGTTGACGAAACACTCGAGTCAAATGTAATTTGGACGGGGCAGTGATATCATAAACCTGTTAATGTACGCATTCAAACACTTTTTCTTTTACCAGCTGTATTCAGCAGCTATGTGGCTTTTATCCTGGATAAAGGGTTTAAAGGGGACCTATCATGCAAAATGCACTTTTGTACGTCTTTTATACATGAATATGTGTCCCCGGTGTTCCAGGGAACTCACCAAGTGTCAGAAAACACAACCCTCTCTCTTTTCCTCCATACCCAAATCTCTAAAAACGGGGCTGCAACGGATCTGATACAGACTGATCCAGATTTGAACATTTCTCTGATGTCAGGACGGAGGAGCTGACCTATCAGGGGAATGAGAGGTTGCCGTGGCATGGTAACAGCATGGTAACACGACGCTCGTAACTCGGCCCCCTGCAGCTGCAGCGCATGCAAAGACAGGGTGGAGGAGAGCAAAATAGAGCGAAATGAGGCATGGCTAAAATGCATGATCTGTTTGGTATTTTGAAAAAGAAAACGTATAAATATACCTTATAGGTATGGCCCTACAATATATTATTATTCAAATAGATGATAGGTCCACTTTAAGTCATGGATGTTTAAAGTTTAACGTCTTCATATTTGTCTAAATAGTATGACACGCTGCGCTGTCAGTACGCTTGTCCATGTTTGTGATTGGTCGAATGCTCCAAATACCACCCCTCTCATGTGAACGCGCACCTAACTAGATAGGGCATGGCTGGCTTGAGCGATCCACTTGATAACCAGCGTCGTAGGACCGTTTAGCGAGAGCGCGTATGTTTTGGATTAGGCCAACCGGCTAACTCAAACATATCCAGGTTATGTTGAACCGGCTTCGTCGTACAGGCCTCAGCTCTAGCATGGCTAAAAACACATAATAAAATCCCACGTCAGTTTAATACAAAATGCAGTAACCTAAAAACAACAAATGAAGTATACCAGAGAGACTTGCACATAGAAAAACGATTGAATAGGTTAATCTTAAAATCACTGTTATTCTTATCACATTTAAAAGGGATGCAACAATACACATCATGTTCGATTTGATACATTTTTTGTGATACTGCTTTGACAAAGCTGTGCTTTTCTGCTCAAAAACTGTAATACAATTGACTTGAAATATGTTTTTCAGTTGTAAATAGTATTTTTAACAAATGTGTAACCCTAGTTAGAATTACAACCGACACTGCCTAACTCATGGCTAATCCTAAAATGGGCGGATTTAAAATGTAAAAGTAAGTGCCCTGTTATGTCATACCATGTAAGAACTCAGTTGCAGGAGAACACCTTTTCTATTTTCTGCTGCTACATTTCCAAAGCAGCAGACATCTTCTTGTCAGTTTAAGAGTACATCGAAACGTACATCCACTGCAAATTATAGAGGGATATTATTGTATTGCATTCCATCACAGAAAAGTAAAAATGTAGTACAAGAATGCCATATTTTCTAGAACAACATATTAGGGGAATGGTATTGAAACTGATTTTTCTTTTGCCAAAAACAAATGTCCTTCCTTTTGTTTAAGTCAACAGCTGTGCAGGGTTGAATGATTACAACCTGAACACATTTGAAGAAACACCTCTGAATAACCTTTATTACCTCTGATTCATGAAGAGTCATGTTCATTCCATTTGACAACTGGCTGAAAATTTCTATTGAGAAAGACACAAATTGTTATTGCAGTATTCCACAAACTGTAAATGAAAGTAGAGGGAGTCAGACATGTCTATTAAAACGCCATGATAGATTTTCGTAATGTCACCCGGATACGACCATCTCTTCAATAAGTTGCTTGACTCCTGTGCTGCTTTATACAGGAATCAATGGGGTGCTGCTGGTACAATGCACATTTACAGTAGTCCACCCAATGGTGCACTGTAGCCTCCACTTGCTAACCCATGCTATGTCTTAATTACGGATACGTGTCTCAGTACACTTTATGTCTTTGATTCAGAACACTTATGCAGTGAGTGAATTTTGACCTTAGGTGCGTTCACACCGGAGTACTTTGGTGTACTTTTCCCACAATAGTTCATCAGAACTACGATATATTTGCGTTCACACCAAAAAGCCCCAGGAACTAAAGTAGCTCAACTTAGTTCGCGAGACTCACTTTTCAGTCCCTGCCACAGAGCAGGGTCTTTCGTGGGATAAAGTAGTTCGTACGTCTGATTGGCTGTGCGGAATGCAAACCACGCCCGTTTGACTCAGAATTTTTTGTTGTAAGCGGCCATTGTATTTCCTCGCTTCGCAGCACACACGAAGAGATTCCTTTTGTGAAAGCAGTTATTATAGCAACACTAAATAAATCAATTGGAGCGGTGGAGTGATGAGGATGAGGATGTGTCTGCGCTTCTGGCGATTGACTCGGAGGACGCGAAGCGCCACATTCCGAAGCTTCTACTGAATGCAGTTTCCGTGGATCAGCAAAGTTAGCAGACCTGGCAAAGTCATGTCGGGACGACTACCAAGGTAAAATAAAATACATGCACTGCACTGTTTTAATCTGCACAATACTGGTCTTAGATGTACTTTTATTTGCTCAGTAGATCGAGCTAGCCACGGTAGACCTTGCTAACGTTAGGTCCAAGCTGGCTAATAACATCTAGCTAGCTAGCTATTCTCATCCATGCCCGCTATGAACACGTTTTGACTTGTGAATAAGTGTGCAATGTTCTGTAATTTGCTTCACTAACTCATGGCACTAATCGTGTGTTTCAGGCGAGGTGTTTCTCTCAGGATTAGAAACTAGTTTTCCCCTCCGGGATAACTCGATAATATAACGTTAGCAATTAGCATGCTAGCTGGACCTGTGTGGCTACACTGAGGTAAACAATATATTGTAATTGCTCTAATTTCAAGTAATTTGCAACATTCATTCTACATGTTAATGGTAAAAGCTTAAACAGTTGATTACCTGCATGCCACAAAGACTGATGTTCTAATATTTTTGCACATTTAAGTAGAAATGTAATTGAAATTCTATTTACTGGCTTAACATTGTTCCTTCTCATAGTATTATCCTAAATAGTTTGACCTTGTTTCCTCAGAAGGCTTCTCAGACTACATGGAGGATCCCTCAGAGAAACACAGTTTCCACGTTCAGTTCCCCCCCGCTGAGAGTAGGCAGCCTGCGCCCGGTCAGCCGACACCATCAGGACCACTATCTGATCACAGAGGATCCCATCCTGACCGCTGCTGCCATACTGCAGCAAACAGGAGGGAACGGAGGTGAAAACACACTTTATACATTTAGATATGTGGAGCACAAAGAAAAGTGTTGAGTTTAACTATAAAAATATTAGTTTCAACTAACTTATACCGTTATATGAACTTTGCTGTGTTTTCAGCGTAGCTTTGTAAAGGTAACATTTAGCAGCTAAACTGTGGATAACAAGTAAACCACATTGGTTTGTTATTCAATATGGCCACCAAAAGCTTTTTGAATCATTACATGTCACTTGTTAGACGCTTTTATCCAAAGCTTACCTACTCAATACTGTGGGCAATCCCCACAGGAGCACTTTGGGGTGAAGTGTCTCGGGGACACAACGACATGCTACACCCTACCCCTACACACTACCCCTCCGTTTGCGCGTTCGCGCGGAGGGTCCGCCACATTAAGTGCTGTTCCAAACCAACGAGTGTGGAGAGGTGTGGAGGGGGAGTGGGCTATCAAGCCCTCAAACAGCGAGTCTGCATCGGTGCTGACTTGAGACCGGTCTCTACCTGACCGGAGTCACGCTGTGTGTGTCCGTCAGGAAACACGCTGTTAAAAAGTAGTTCCAGCAAACATCCACTGATAAATTGCGATGTTAACAACCTCATGATAACCTCATATTTTTTTAACTTAGGATCATACCTGTGTTTAGTCTAGAAAAAGGTAAATGTGTGCATTTTATTATAAAGTTGTGTATATTACAGACTGTTGCAAAAACTAAGAAGCTTATAAACATCAGGTTTAGAACTAAAAGAGCTTTACAAAAAAGTAACACAATGAAAGATGTTTGGAGTTTTATTTTAGTTCTTAATTTACATTTTTTGTCTAAGAGAAGCTGATTTGAAACCGTTGTTACATACAGTTACGGCATTTCCTGTTTCTGCCGGAGAGAGGGGAGTTTGTCCCAAAGCTTGCCGCTGTATTTACTCCCTCCATCTGACAGGAGGGAGCCTCGTTGAGCTGCGAGTGTGGCTACAGACGGAGTTCACTCCGTCACGGAGGGGTAGGGTCGAGGGAGTGGTTTGGGATTGGGCCTCAGAGGTGGAGATCGCCCACAGTGATGACTCTGACGTGGGGGGCTCTCTGTTATGGGCTGCTCCCCTTCTGGTATTGGACAATGTGTGTCGTTTGTTGCGATTAAACTGATCTTGTATCTTGCATATTTCACTTTAGGAAAGTGGGCACGCGATGGACAGCTTCCTTGACACCATGGACTGCCGTGCCTATGGTCAGCAAGGAGAATGAGGACCTGCGTGCAAGGAGATGCACGACGAACGGCTGCTGCATTCACACAAGGCCCAGGAATCGGACGACCAGCTGCTCATGTTGATGCAGCGCCATGCTGACTCGGCGGCACCAGGTGGAGGTGTCGGCGCGCCAGGTGGAGCAACAAAATACCTTTCAGGCTGGGCTTCTGGCAGTGCTAAGCGAGCTGATTAAATCCAACAGGCCTTCAATACAAAAATTAAGAAAAACTTGTCGTCGTTGATAAACTGTACAATGACTTGTTGGGAGGCGTGTGGTGCAGTGGTCTGGTGCGTTGGTGTTCGGATCAGGGGAGCACAGGTTCAAACCCCACTGCAGTCAGGATGTCGTTGTGTCCCTGTTATTATATTGTTTTGATACTACTGACACTTATTGATCTGCTGCTGATAAATAAAGAGAACCTACATTGCGATTAAACAGAAAATGTATCTTGCTTATTTCTCCTGACACTTTATGGTGACCTGTGTAGCATCCTATACATCACATGTAAGTGATTATTCTGATACCATCATGACACCATGAAACTGGCGAAGCTTTATTTATTGTGTCCCACCCCATATATGTGTCTTTGAAAAAGATCATTCAATTGTATTTCAAAATGGCGTCCATCAACACAACACTATTTATAGAAAGATAAATGGTTAAGTTTGTAATTAACAGTGTTGTGAGTTCAATATTTTAATTAATTATAGTAAGGGAACATAGGAGGATATATAATAAAGGTGTTAACTGCTGAGCCTATTTACTGTGCAATACTACAGACATGTTAGTGGTATTATTTCTTATCTAACTCTTTCCTATGGTCAGACAAATCAGAAGTCATTTAAACAATTTCAGATTGTTCTTTTTGTTTCTCAATTGATTTTCCAGAATATGCACCACCTAGGCACAGACTTTATATCACAAATAAATGAATGACATGTACTACAGTAATTGATTATATTGATATTGCCTACTCGGATATAAATGTGTATAAAATGAAATCAATTCAAAGTTTCTTGCTGCTTTTAATGCAATTCATGGCTGCAGGGCAAACGTCCAAAATCCTTATTCTACAATCATTTCATCAAGACACTTGTGTATATTTTACTTTCATTTGTAATAAACAAAAAAATATGAATGGTTGTCATCAAGCTGGGTCGCCGGTAAGGCAGTCCATTCCTCCCTGTACTCATCACCACGACGCTCACACAGGTTATGCAATACGCAACATGCTGCCACCTGGATTTTGATATTGTCCATGTTGCAGTCGTTTCGCTTCAAGCACCGCATATCTGGAACACATACAAAGACACAAATTAGTCCGACATAACTCTATAAATCCTACATTAGATAGTATTAATGTGATTTACTGAACGTACCATTGCTGTTCTTTGGGCGTGATAACGGTCATCATCCTCAGCTGACGAAACATGTCCATAGCGTGTGCTTGTCGCCGTCCAGTCCTTTTGTTAAGGCTTCTTAACCGCGATCTGTATTTGTGGCTGAGTTATTGGCTTAAATAACTCAGCACCAAAACCACAACTTCAGTCAACTCCATAGCGTGTCTGACTGAGGTCGGAAGGTAAACAGAAGCATACAGCGGAAGCGGAAGTTTTTTTTCTTCTTCTCTCGGTTTTTTGGCGGATTGCAACTTTAAGGTGCATACCGCCACCTACTGTACTCGCCGTGAAGTTGTTTGCGGCCTGCCAGGAAAAGCTAAGCAGAAGAAGAAGAAGTGACGTCAGCGGCTCATTTGCCTAATCCACCCCCAGGAACTCATTTTGGTGTGAACGCAATCTGCTTTAGTTTGTCAGAACTAAAAGAACTCTCATGAACTAAAGTTCTCAGGAACTACTGTGGGAAAAGTACTTGGTGTGAACGCGCCTCTTGTAATGTTGTCTTGAATTGCACATGGCTTCTGTACCCTCATCGAGATTGACGATTGCCGTTAGCAACGATTGTTTGAGTTACCAAATTATTACTGACTGCTCCTTTAAACCCACATTAAGCCAACAGCTGATAAGATTCAAGACTTGCATAGTATTTTCTGAAATGCAAGGCCAGCAATATAGATAGTCAGAGAAATTGTTGACACAGGTGTCTTGCTAGGAATTTGTTGTAGGATTCGAGGAGCCATCAAAATAACTCATCCTTAGTTAAAGAAGTTTACTGCTTGCACTGTTTAGGGAAAATATTGACAGATAATGGCTATGCATGAGAACTGACTTTTGACCTTTGCCAAAGCTTTTAATAAACTTTCATTTCCATAACACATTTCATGGCAAACCATCCGAAAGTTATTGAGAATTGTTACAATAAACGTAACATGTCCTGTTATGCCTGAATATTCTTCCATTAATATCCTGCAAACTATGTGTGCAAGAGGCTATTGCAATTGTTTGCTGACTACACAAAAAAGACACTCAAAGTCAATAAAAACATTTCAATACAATTATTCTGGTACTTTTTGGATTTGTGTACTGTCATCGGTTACCCATCTGTACTTACGGCTCATGCAGTCGAAGCGCAGCACCCATACTGATGAAGCCTCTCCAGGGTGATGTGTCCAGAGGAGGCACCGTAGCGCAGAGCCAACAAGTTCAGCATGTCATCGCTGGCCCTCTTTCCTGACATAAAAAATAGGATCAGAGTTTAGGTTATTGCATAATTAAGGGCTGTTGTTTTCATTACATGTTGCAAATGGTTTTCAACTTCACTAAGCCATGATACTGTCACACTTGTATTGTCACACAATTCAGTTTATGTTTTGTCAATGGAAGACAAAAGAATAGGCTGATTGTCTACCTGACGCCATGATAGCATTCCTCAGCTCACTCAATGACAGTGTTCCCGTCTTTGAAACATCAGTGCGGAAGAAAATGTCCTGGTAAAGAAAACAGTGAGTTATAAACAACACAGTAAGAAAACACAAACTCTAAATCATGACAGAACCTAACCCAATCATTCATGGGTGGTGCAATGAGCACACTCATACTGTCATGTCCTTTAGGTATCCAACAATCTGCTTTGTTTTACTGTGACATTTTTAAACTTTACTGAGTTCCTTTTACCTTGTACGCGACAACCTTCTTCCAGAGACGAACAAATTCCTCTCCATTGAGTTTGCCAGTGACTGACGTCTAGTCAAACATTAAGGTATATAACTGTACTAGATATTGTTTCCTGTCTCAGCCTGACCTTTAAATCTGTTCATATGTGTGAAACAAGAACAAATTCTACACAATGATTCTCAATGAAAATGACATTAGAGGATACATCCATCAGAGCAACCATGCTGCGACAGGCATCAATGCTGAAGCCTCCTGATTTCAAGTCTCCTAAATAAAAGTAGAAAAAACCAGCACTTTTAAATGTTAATAAATCCAGCCACTTCACTGAATAATTGATTTAGTTTAGTAATAGTTTTAGATCATATGTTGTCAAGCCTCTCTGGGTTTTAAAGTTCAAACCTTTCAGGATTTGTTCATTTAGAAGCCTCTGGAGCTGCTCGGCATCCACTTCTTCGTACTGGAAATGAGAACAAGAAAGGACTTATTCAGTATTTTGCTCACATGTTGGCTGTCATAACTTCGGTTACCTTCTATATTAATCGGAAGTTAATGCATGCCCACATATTTCGGTTGGTAGGCCTATAACAAATCTTAAGGCGAGACACGGCAGGCAAAAACATCGTTTTTCAAGCACTTGTCAATTTTGAGATTTTGTGCTATTTTGATTCTATAACATGTTTTCTTTCAGGCTTTTGGAAGGAAAACGTACAAAATACACATTTAAGTGTTTATTTACTATAGTTTGTCTATTTGCGTCTGTAGATTTTCTCCTAAATTCACCAAAAGTTAGCATTCTAACGTAACATAAAGTACCGCGACCGCTGTTTGCACCATGTCATCAGAGGTATCGTTGGAAAGCTCAGTCTCGTGCACAATCTCATCGGATCCAAATATGGTCATTTCCTTTGTATCAGCAACCAATCGTGAAAGTACAAAGGGGTCTTAAACCAAGAAACGAAATCTCATTGGCTGGTGTCAATTTCTGACAACGTGATTCGTTCAGATGCGTCACGTGGTGTGCTAAAACACTTCCTGGTTAGCTTTCCACCAGAAATTTAAATCTCAAAATGGCAAAAGAATGGCGAAAAAAACGTTCACAGAGAAGACGACAACAATTGTCACTTGCACAAAGCAAGGTTATACAAGAAACAAATGACCCCGAACATGAAATACCTTCACGGAGTGCGTAGATGCGCAAGCTGTCATCCAAAGAACAGGAGGGTTTAGCTAGCGTCACACTGCAATCTTTAAAGGTTGTTTTCTCAAAATGAGTTTTTTCTCCTATACTCTGAGTCAGAAATGTCCACTTCAGTACCACGTAGACACACCAAACCTTCCAGTTATATTCCTATCAATATTATGAAGGCTTTTACAGAAGGGTTTGTTTATATATCATTCATAGCCTGAATTATATAACATTGTATACCTAAAAACATGGCGAAAATTGATATTTTAGGGCTGTTTTATGGAGTGATAAAAGAGATATCCAAAATCCCTTCTGTAAAAGCCTTAGATACTAATATGACTACAAAATGAAACAATAATTTTGATCCTGGCTTTATCCAAAGTTCAGATTTCGGTTCCTGAAATGTGTTAAAATATGTGCATATTTCATGAGATAATGGATCATTTGCATATTTAAACATGCTATTTCAGAAAACTTGTAATACAAAAACAATTGCCTTATTGTAAGTAATTAACTGGAGAAATTTCTAGCTGATATCTTTAAGTTAAAAAAATTACCCTATTCACCTGGGGTGTCTCGCCTTAAACATGCTATTTCAGAAAACTTGTAATACAAAAAACAATTGCCTTATTGTAAGTAATTAACTGGAGACATTTCTAGCTGATATGAGGTTAAATTGTTAACATAGGTTCAGGAGCATGGCCACGCCTAAAACTCCGCCTCGAACCACGGCCACCCCTATTTATATCCGGCAAAAACTTCCGGCCACCGCTTGTCTCATCTTCCAACCCACCCTCCCTCACCCTTCTACCCATACAGTTCCCCTTCCGACTCACACCGAGCGATACATCCATCCCTCCCTCCCCTCAACATCCCTACATCCCTCATCCCTCATCCCTCCATCCCTCCATCCCTCCATCCCTACATCCCTTCATCCCTCATCCCTCCATCCCTACATCCTTACTTATACTTTATTAGGTACACCTGTTCGACTGGTCGTTAATGCAAATATCTAATCAGCCAATCACATGGCAGCAACTCAATGCATTTAGGCATCTAGATATTGTCAAGGAGACCTGGGGCCTCATTTATATCGCCTTGCGATGACAAAAAAAATACACATAACCTTCCTCAGGCAGTGTGTTTGTACCGGGGACAGGAGACACCCCCTTGATGAGAAACTGTAAGAAATGATCGGGGAATCCCTCCGGAGTGGAGTCATGACGACTGGATCTGAATTATTTTGTTGTATTTGGTGGTTTATGTTCCAGCTGTCGATCAGCAACTATATATCCATAATCCACCAGTTAAAGGAAATACAACTAATGTGTTGTGTTATATTAGCTGTACAATTTACCACATAGTGTTCTTAGTTTCCATACCTCCTGTGTTTTAACGGCATAAAACACGATTAAACGTGATAGTATATAAAACCATGCTCGTATCTACAACCTATAGAAATGCAAAACGGCGTCAGTTTAGACGCAATTCTGTCCTCCTGCTTACCGCATCATTTATGAGAAAACATTTCATAACATTAACACAACATATTCGAGGTGGTTTTAAATAACATATCCGTATTTATTTATTTCTCCAAGTTGTGTTTTTGTGTGCACTGAGGAGTCTCAAACAGGCGTTTGTTTAATCATTTTAAGATTGGCTTTAATCAATGTTTGAAAATGAATTCTTCATAATTTGATAAATGAGAGGTAACATTTTATTTATGGTATTTGTCATGTCTAAGAAACTTATTGTGAAAGTTTATTCTTTATGTTAGTTTTGTCATGTCTTTCTGTCCTGTGCTTTATGTTTATGTGAATAGTAATTCTCCCTCTCATTTCAGACCTCCACGCTCCCCGCCCCTATCTGTCTCCTGCGTCCGTGATTGTTTTCCCCGCCCTGATTGTTTCCACCTGTTCCCATTACCCTGTGTATATATTCTGCTAGTTCCCTCCTGTCCATTGTCGGTTCGTTTCCTCATTCAGGACTTTGAGCAAGCTTACTTCACAGACGTGTTACGTACCTCTAAGCTTCAGAGTATTGTTATTGTTTTTCCTCGAAAGAGAGTTATTGTTTTCCCTGTTTTTGTTACTGTGTAAACTCCAGTAAAATCTTTATTTTGAACCTCTCCTGAGTCTGAGTTTGAGTCGTGCATTTGAGTTCATGCCTCAGAGTTCACTCCTTGACAGTATTATTTCCACATATTTCTCTCCATTCTTCCTTCTGCCAACGGTGTCGCAGTTTCTCGTCTCTCCCGTTGTTGTGCTTAGTGCGTACGCATGGGTTAGAGTTTGCGTGGAGGACCACACATTTCCCCGTCAACTTAGAATTTTATAAATCGCAAACATTGCGTAGAAACTGGCGTACGCCATTTTTTGAGCGTATATCCCTTTATAAATGAGGCCCCTGGTCTGTATGAATGCACCTGCCCATTGCCTGAACAAGTTAGATGCCACCTATCACAGTGCACTGAGATTTGTCACTAATTGTAAAGCACTTACACATCACTGTACCCTGTATATCAAGGCAGGTTTGCCATCACTTACTGTACGGAGGCTCAGTCATTGGTACACGTTTATTTATAAAGCTATGTTGGGTAAACTCCCGTATTATATCTGCTCTCTGATAACACAGAGAGTTGCAAGCAGCTATTGTCTGAGATCGCATGATGTAGTCTTGTTAGATGTGCCAAGAGCAAGGACTGTCTTAGGTAAGACAGTTTTTATGTGCGCAGCTCCACTTGCTTGGAACAGTCTACAGCTAAAATTGAAACTGAGCAATTTCATTGCTCTGCATGTTTTTAAAGCAAGGCTAAGTGAAATGCTTTTTGATACCATGGGTACTTGTAAATGTCGATAACTATGTAAATGTAGCCTGTAAATATAATGTATGATGTCCTTTATTGTTTTATGTTTGTTTTATGTTTCATGTGGAACCTATTTGCTGCAGGTCTCCCTTACAAAGAGATCTATGATCTCAAGGGACCAATCTGGTAAAATAAATGTTTGAAATTAAATGAAATGAAGTGTAGAAATGCAAGCGCAGACGATTTAAATTGGAGGACATTTCCAAATCGCTTTTGGCTTTATGGTACTTTTTACAAGAGCAAGATGATCGGAACGATTCCAATCTCAATTCGTACGGACACTACAACTGTTAGCATAGCACAACAATGGAGGCAGTACAAAAGACAACAAAATCTCTGAAACTTTTCTTTGCAAAGGGTCTACATCAATTACCTTGTCAGAGTATTGACGGAAAAAGTGTTTCTTCTTTTCGTCGTTCTCCTCATTTTCAGTTCCTTTGTCCTGCAATATATTGAGTGCTTTCAGCTCGAGATGAACCAATGCAATAATGTTCAAATTATATCAATGTTATCAACCTAGTAAACAACATGTAACAGAACATCTATATATCTATCTATCCATCTGTATTTAAAAAACATGCACACCATCACTTCCTGTTGTTCGTGGTAATGGCCATCCGAATTCTCACTGAAAAGAAAGACGAGACATCAGGACATTGCTTGTGGAAAGTTCTGGTCAACAAGAACAGCAAGAGGTGGTAACCAGAAGTGCGACAACACCGCGTAAAAAATAACCTTTAGTACTCCATAGGTGTGATGGAGTACTCAATAATCAGTTGTTCTCTTGGCTTCGGAGTTGTATAAATGAATTTTTAAGAAATTATTTGTGCGGCTAATGAAGTAATGTAGTTTTAACTTGCTATGCCAGTGATTGAACAGTGTTTGGGTAACTCCCCCAACACTGTTGAACAGCCGTTTACTTTTGACCAGGAACTCATTTTGTGTTGCATATATGTCTTTACAAGCTTTTGAAGAGTTAAGTTGAGAATGCTTACTGGACGTGGGTCTCTGCCTTGGAGAGGATGGTCAGGATGAAGGTGGCAGTCTCATTGGGATTAAAGGTGGACGGTACGATCAGGTACTCGCCAGGCTTTAGCATCAGGAACTCTATCACCTCACGTGCGCTTTCGTATTTTGTAGTTTGGTAGACAAGTCTGTTCGGGTTGAAGAACGAGGCTGGGAACTTTCCACTACGTGACTTGTACTGTAAAACCAGTCATAAATAATGTTAAAGAATATTGTTTTATATTATAGCTTTACAATGTAGGCGGGCATTAACTGTCTATGAGGATTGGGACAAAAATGTTACTTACTTCTTCAGTCACCTTCGAAGAAATCAGAGGAAAATAAATTAGTTTCAAGTTTGAGGTGTACAAAAATAAAAATAAAACAGGCTCTTGGTGAGTGAGTAAGCTGTACTCAAAGTTTATATTACAGGTATGATTATAATGTTGTTTTCTTTGTAGTGTCATGAGTCACATTACTGCAGATTTTTTAAATGAAAAATAAATAATGGCTTAATCTAAAAAACAGCATTATGTTTGCTTTCATTTAATGTCAGTATCTCTAAAAATGTTGTATCATGTCTTTGCATTATATATCATAAAGATCTCTGCAATGGGACAAAAACAATGAGTGATATTTACCTCAAATACATAGAATCCAATGCCGAGATTTTGGACCAGACGTCTGTTCCTCTTGTCAGGCTTTTGCATCAGAGACAACAGCATGTTCTTCTCACCCTGTTTCCCAGAACATTCACTGAGTACTTCCTCAATCTTGACCCGGTACTGCGGATTAGTCCAGAAACTGTCTGGAAGGCAAAGATTACAGATTTTAAAAAGTTATAACCAAATGATCTCCTTATGTCAGAGGTGTCCAAACTTTTTTCAAAGAGGGCCAGATTTGAAAGTGTGAATATGACGGGGGCCATTTTTAAACATGAAAGTAACGTACAAATACACTGTAATATCACCATTTTCATTGTCACGATTATCTTTATTTTTGAAATGGCAATGGAATCAAATACAAGCCTCTCAGACGTGAACAACTCTAAAAACACAATTCTGCCTTCCATTCATATCTGGAGAGTCAGACAACATTGAATAGATTATATGGAATACCTCAGACTTTGAAGCTGGTTTGACCTATTTTGAATAAAGTGGGGTGCCAGTCAACATCAAGTCGGACAAATAGTAATCTAAAATATTAAACGAAAATGTTTCAGTCAAACCACACACAAATTAATCAATTCAGGAAATATCTCCTCCATCACTGAAAAGCAATACAAAATAAATCACACATCAATTTCCATTTTCGTCAGATATATTTCATGGGGGAAAGTAACACATAAAAGATCAGTGTGTGTGCAATGTGTGTGATGAAAGGAGTCAATATATACAGTTCAATCCTCTTAATCAAAGAGTCCAGTTGGTTAAAACCCCAACATAAATTCAATCCAGTTCATAGGCCCAGAAACAGGCAATTAAAAAGGTCCGCTCCGGGTTTTAGAGCGGATCCACCCAAAACAAACCAGGAAATACCAAAACCAAAATACAGCGTCTTTAAGAAGAAGACATACTTTATTAATCCTTCACAGGGGAAATTATTTTCTCGACTCTGTTGTGTTTAACAGAAAAAGGCAAACGCAAACACCATCGGCTTAAATTCTGGCATTTGTAAGGCCCCTTAGAGAGGTGCTGCCACCATGCGGTGAAAGGAGGGATTACATTTTAAAGATTTATTCTGTTTGACAGTGCTAGTGGGCCATAAGTAATATATTATAAGACCGAAGCTGCGGGCTGTATTCAATCTGACCACTGGAATTATTCGTCAAATTAAAATTGAGCAGGACCCAAAAAGACGGCACAACAATGGTCTTATTCACAACGTGCGATTGGATGAAACTTCATAAAACTTAACCTGTTACGCACCGCCCCCCCCGGTGGATAAACGCGTCATTTGCAGGAAACAACGTCTAAGGAATCTTAATATTTAATAAACTATGAATGTTTTATATCCATGTAACGGGAAGAAACTCAGCTAACTGATCTTTTTAATTTTTTTTTCCAAAAAAACCCCACAATGCTAACACTCAGCCTCTGAATTAGCCACGATCGAAAAAATGTAACCTATCACTGCACCTAAACTCACTCATAACTCCCTTATTACTTATCCTAGATGCACAGCCAACCCATCGATTAGCATCTCCTGGAGACACAGAATCTGGGGGTGCCCACTTCAACACTCAGTGATAAACATTTGCGACGCTATAAACAAAAACGTACATCAAAATATGTGGCGCTAGGTAGCTACAAACGCTAACATGGCTTACCTTGGTCAAAACTGGTCTTCAATGGAATTAAAACGATAAAAAAACGATGCTGCAGTTAATCCATAGGTTAATCCAATGTGTCTGTGTCCTCTTTGAAATGATTTCTGATAATCCATAAGCAATAAAACTGCTTTTTCGTTTCCAAATGTCAAAGCGAGAGATCGCTTCACTCTGGTGCAAACCTGCATGCGGGAAGCCCCCACCGTTTGTTTTCACAACGAGTGTGTGTGGGGGACTCCCCCTTCGATTCTATTGGCTCTAACGGTCAGAAAGAGGTGTCAACCATCAAAATCGACCAAGGGGGGCCAGAGATATGAAGAAAAAAACCATTTTCACCCAAATCACCAGTGGTTTTGGCTAAACCTCTCTAAAAAGGTCAAATGTCACTTGTTTTGCATCAATCTTGATACAGGGTACTTATTATATGTTGTACTTTGGATTCCTAAAGCTTTTAGTCGACTAACCCATCATCCAAGGGTAGTTTTCACTATAAGTAAAAAAGAATTTTTGGACGGACACTATAATTTACAGTTTTTTACTAAAATAAAAAACATCTATATTGATTCTGACTTTTCTACATCCAACTCACAGGTTCATCATTACTTTGAGAAAAAAGATTATTAATTTAACCCTTTTAGAAGGGAAGATATGGTCATTTGTTCTGGGAATGGCATTTTCGAGCCTGAGACCTGAAAAACAGGCTCAGAGCTTTAACAGGTTAAGCTGTTTCTGTATCGTCTAATTAAAAAAGACTATAGCTGCTTTAGCAAGTGATTTAAGTTTTTAGTATAGTATATTAGTTGAGTATTAGTTTTCTAAGTAGCCTACCAATATTATTCGTGCATCCTCCGGCAGTTGTTCCTGCAACCCATCGGCCCTCACAGCGGGAGGTCTTCCAGTGGCAAGATGTATTTCCATCAAGGAAGTCGAGAGATGGGCAGCAGATGTCCAGATCACTATAGAACCTACAGAAGTCTTCCAGGGTCATCCTAGTGACATCAGAGATCACTTTTGATTACTCACTGTTGTTTTAGTTTGTTTACTTGATCCATCAAAGAAAAAGACAATTCAACTAGTTTAAGAAAGCCATCCAAATACAATCTGCATAGATATTCTATAGATGTTACTGAACATATAATCAATTTATAATCTAGAGTTACAATATCAATCAGGATTATTACACAGCTAAATCAAATACTAAATTCTGATTGCTCAAGTTGGACATTTCAGAGGTTGTTATTTCTTGTTAACACACAGCTATTAAGGAAAACAAACAGTTGCTAAGGAAGATCAAGTCACTATGTGCAGTCATATCAATCCGCAGAAAGAAGTCCGGTACATTTAAAGTCAGTTGTAATTTTTATATTTCTTGAGAGCACAAAACGTTGGATTCATGATGGATAGCCTGTCGCCAGGACCTCAGATAAATCTGACAGAGAGGAAGTAAACACTAACAGGAACAGTAGAAGAAAACAATAACAGGAACAGCAGAAGAAGAAAGACTGGAATTAAACAGGAACAGCAAAAGAAGACAGACAGGAAGTGAACACTAACAGGGACACCGTATGGGCTCTGGCAGTGTTTAAAGACTGGTTAATGGAAAAGAAAATGTGATCAGACTTGGACAGTTACAGAAAACCTCCATCAGTGCTGCCGTCTTTTTAAGTTACGTTGCTGTCGCCCCAGTTCCAGTAATCGGTACGCCGTGAGACTCACTTTTTTTTCTTAGCACATGTAAAACAATCAATTTTAAATCATTAAATTAATTTCTCAATCAATTTGTTGGTTTATTTAGTATGTAGGCATGTAATAAGCTAGATAATGTGCAGCGAGGTGGTCATTAATGAAAAAAGAACACCGACATTGGCCTCAGGAATATATATTGTATATATCTACGTACACTGTACCTATTATATGTTAAACTATAGTTTCAAAATACAAACTAGTTAATGTACTAATGTTTTACAATTAGTTTTAGTTGCTACAATGTATTTGTATGAGTATTTCAGATATAATACGGGAGTTTACCCAACATAGCTTTATACATAAACGTGTATCAATGACTGAGTTTGTAAGTGATGGCAAACCTGCCTTGATATACAGGGTACAGTGATGTGTAAGTGCTTTACAATTAGTGACAAATCTCAGTGCACTGTGATAGGCGGCATCTAACTTGTTCAGGCAATGGGCAGGTGCATTCATACAGACCAGAGGCCTCATTTATAAAGGGATATACGCTCCAAAAATGGCGTACGCCAGTTTCTACGCAATGTTTGCGATTTTTAAAATTCTAAGTTGACGGGAAAATGTGCGGTCCTCCACGCAAACTCTAACCCATGCGTACGCACTAAGCACAACAACGGGAGAGACGAGAAACTGCGACACCGTTGGCAGAAGGAAGAATGGAGAGAAATATGTGGAAATAATACCATAAATAAAATGTTACCTCATTTATCAAATATGAAGAATTAATTTTCAAACATTGATTAAAGCCAATCTTAAATATTACACATTAGTTATTTTATTGATATTTTTTGGCCTCCAGTTCCTTTTATTGACGAGAGTTGAAAGGGGGAGTCCGAGGGTATAACACGGGGAATGGTCCCAGGCTTAATTTTGAACCCGGGTCCTCCCCACGGGGATTGGTGACCGAGTGTCACAGCGTTATAAGGGTTGGTGTAAAATCCTTGTTAAATTGGAGAATTACGCCATCTGGTGTCACAAACGTGTGCCCGCATTAGCTATGTTATGGCAATGGGTTGTGGGAGATTTTCCCAACAGAACGCAGCTCACGTGTCCTTTTTATGTTCTGTCCACTGAAATGCAGGTATGTGAGTTTTGTATACCAGTTTGTTTATGTTGAATGTTTCACATTGCTTAGGAAAAATATACTACCACTATACGATCACTGATGTTTTGTTGTTAACTGAACATTTCTTTTGTGAGGAATGCAAACATTTTGTAAAAGATATAGCGTGTGAGGATCTCTTAAAAGGAACGCAGCCCACATGTCCTTTTTATGTTCTGTCCACTGAAATGCAGAATTAAACTGAAGTAATCACCAGCTCTGAGTGATCTGTTGCCGAGGGGACACTACACGGGGGTTACACGAGCACCATATGGGTCGCCAGCTCTACTCTAAGTGAGCTATACATCAGCATGCACATTTCTTATTTTAGAAATGAGTGTAACATTTGTCAACTGTAGATTTCAGCATGCTTACCAAAACTCCCCATCATCAGCCACAGAAAGGCACACTTCACGATCTTGAGGACTCACGGTCTGCCACAAAGGAGACCTTTTTTTTCACGAAGCCAAGAGAAGAGGCAATATTATTATAGATTTTTTCTTAATATATCACAGCAAAAGGCAATTACATTTGTTGTGCACAAGTGGGCAAACTCATGATCAAGAGCATATAAGGGTTGGCAGGTTGTTGTTTTCTTGACCAGACGCACTTTTGCAAATATGGGCAAAGAGTAGATGGTTTCGAGGAGCAACAGTATTTTAGCTTAGACTTAAAGCAGCAGTTAAAAGCCCTATTTATAAAGTTTACATTGAGTTTGAAAAAGCTAAAGAATTGGCATACTAGGCACTATTGTTCAGGATATCTCACCCTCACTAGCATATATTTTCATTAACTGATATAAAATAATGTACATTCTTAAATAATACAACAACAAAAAAGCCTTAGAGATATGATCAAAGAAGACATAACTTGGCTTCCATTGCCATGCTTTACTTTTAATCACTGCTAACAGTTTATAAAGGTTATTATAAACTGCACATGGTTGCAGGAAAGATTCTCATGGCTCTGATCAAAAGCATCAATAAGTGTGTTTGAACTCTTTAGAGGTGATTATCATAACATGGATTGTTGGCAAAGCACTCTTAGTAATTTGCCTTTGTGCTAAAATGAACATGTCTGGAATGTATTGACTTGAACAATTATCTCAGTGTTTTATCTCCGAAGCAACAGATAAAAGCAATTTCTCTGTGAAACAGTCACTGTGTCTTTTTACTTGTCACTCCAGTCTCCGATCCACTCCCGATGGCCCCAGGGGTTCCACAAACGCACCAGGTTTACCGGTTGCCCTCGGCTCAGAATCTGACCAGCAATGACCGGAGAAAACATGAATATTTTTCGTCCCATAAAACTCAAATGTACTGTAAACTTAACTGTAAACACATACGAGTACAGAATGGATGCCAACCCGAAGGTGCTGTATATGACTTTCAGATTCACATTAATATAGCATACTGTATGTACGTATTGATATGGAAGACATCTGTATTCGTTGTAAATAGGGCTTCCATGATTTTTGTGTTGATAGCTGATCCGGCCCCGCATGTGAACCCCTTCTTTCATGTCTGACTGGCTAGTAATTAGCTTCCTAACCCACGGTGTCAGGAGCATCGCCTACCCTCCACTTCCTCATGCAGGTTAACACTATTGTTAGTATCGTTAGCAGCTCAATTGTGCGACCCGTGTGCAGGCAATCCCATCCGGGAATCTGAATCATAGGTATACCCTGATAGCGTATATATTGCAAATTAAGCCTTTATTACCATAACACTTTCAAAATTCAGAGCCCAAATAATGTATACTGGATAGATAGAATGATGTTAAAATATTTAAAAACCTTCACCTGTTTCACACCTGTGACAGCGTAGGCATGTCCTTGGATGATTCCATTTGGTAAAACCGTGTTGGCAGATGTGGCCTACAAGATAAAGATACATGTTATTATTGGAGTCAGAATAGTGCATAATACTTTATCACTTCATAAGTTAACTAAACAGAAGACCAACATTTGATATTGTTTTGAATCAAATATATTGTCAGTATTTACTGATTTAGCTAATGAGCGATAGTGTGAGTTTTGTGTAGGAGACGTTAGGTGAGGACGCTCGCACGGTCTGTTGCTGCTTCTCCCTCTGAGACAATTTCAGTTCTCTCTGCACTCTAGCAGCCTACTTTGCTACATAGTTATACTATTATTATTATTATTATTTACTTAGTAGTATTTTCGCTTTGCAAACTACAATTTTTTTTCCCCAGGAATATTTTTCTCATTTACCAACCACCCAAACCAAATCCAGCCTTCATCTCAGAGATAAATTAACTTCACTCTGTTCAACATCTGTCATACTTGGGGGTTTGAACATCCACGTTGACACCCGTCCTGCCCCCCTGGAGCTGAGTTATTACAATTACTGGATATTCCCCACACACATGCATAGACATCAACAGATTATCGAGAACATCAAAACGCCTATTCAAAGTCACACAACAAAACACGGTCACAGTTCTACTCCGACATCATCAATAAACATCTGTGAAACTCCAAGCAGCCTTTCTCCACTATTTATAATTTCCTCAAGCCACAAACTCTTTCACACACCAATACCACAGAAGAGCTGTGCAATAGCTCCATTACGTTCTTTAGGACCAAAGTCGACACCATTTACTCTCTTCTCTCCAGCTCCTGCGCTCTTTCTGAGTCTACTGTCGACCCACAGCCTGGGATTCTCCAGCCTCTCTGCTGCTTCCTGGAGATCTCTCAGCAAGAGGTTGATGACATCATCCGCAGGATGAAACCTTCCACTTGCACCCATGACCCTCTACCCCAGGGTTCGAGTTATGTGGGAGCCAATGGGAGCTGAGCTCCCATAAGGAGGGGTCTGACTCTGAGCTCCTATGAAAGCAGTGAAATCATACATCTGTGGGGGTCACTAATACATTACCAACAACCATTATTTTAATCACAAATAATGCATGTGTCAATGTAATGAGTATTATTTACGTTAACGAGGTAAATAGGCTAAAAGAAAAACATGTTTCCAAAACAACTACGCATTGTATTCTCTCTTGAATGACAATATGCCTGCACTTCACCTCCAAGGTGCGCAATCAATTATTACGCAATATATGACTGTGAGCGTGCTGCGCAAGCCGAGATGATGTGTTATGTGGTGTGCGTAGTTTAACCTTTTCATATTTAAGTTTGTAGCAAGTAGAGGGCTGCTGCTGCTGTTTGTGTGTGTCTTTGTGCGTGCGCACATGTTAGTTTTAAAGACCCCCATAAAGCTCAGATTATAACTCAAACCCTGCTCTACCCACAGCCCTGGTAGAATCCAACATCCATGCTATAAGTCCCCTGATCACCCAAGTCATCGACTGCTCCCTCCAGGCTGGTCATGTTCCATCTGCTCTTAAAACTGCCGTCATTTGACCCCTTCTCAAAAAACCCTACCTAGACCCAGACGTCCTCTCCAACTACAGGCCCTTAGGATCAAAATGGCCGTTTTGAATCCCCTAAAACTTTAAATCGACCCAAAATGTATCAAAATACCCACCGGGAGTACAAATATGGCCTTTCTGGTAAATTGCCATTTTTTATCCTGAAAATGACAGAAATGTATTCAGCATCCTCAATAACCGCTCAAATTGTCCAGATCGGCAAAGCCATTTTTTAAATATTGTCTGCCTATGCTAATTAATGCAACTTATGCCAATTGTGCAAATTGCACCGGCAGTTGATATGTGCTGGGGACCTGTACTATACGTTTCTATCATCAAATGTTGGGGTACTCAACATCTCCGGGTTCATAATAGGACTCTATGAGCTGGCAAATAGACTATGAGGCCGTTTCCATAAGTGAATAATAATATGTTCATTGCCCCGCTCTAAAATGGTTTTGGTTCTTCCTTGGTACATGCCTCACCCTTCCAACAAGTTTCATGAAAAGTAGCCTGGTCGGTTTTCTTCACTCCTTCTTACAAACAGACAAACCTATGAACCAGCAAACCAAATAACAAAGATGACTTTGTTGAAGGGAATGTGCAATTTAACTTGAGTGGCAGCCTCATCAACAATATTTACCGCTGTAATGTATCATTAGACTGCACCCATTCTGGCAAGCTATTTCTTATCTCAGGGGTTCCCAAAGTGGGGGTCGTGAGCTGAAAAGTCTGGGAACCCCTGTCTTATCTAATAAATCAAATGTCAATACATGATTGTAGCCTTGAGCTCTACCATGGAGTGAACAGCCTTTTGTCTAAACAATCATAAACAAAAAATAACATGGACTATCAAGGCAAAAGATTTAAAGTGCACCTGTCATGCTATTTTTAGGCAATAGCATAGGTCTCAGATATATACAAATATATAAAAACCATGTCTATGAAGTGTTTTGCTCAAAATACCAAACAGATCACCCATTCTAGCCATGCCTCATGGCACTTTTGAAACTTCCTGTTTCAAAAGTGCTGATTTTGGGTATAAAGCTTTTTAACCCTTACAGATGGAGCAGTTTATTTCAGACTCCAGCTTACAGCTTCCTGCCTGCTACCTGCCTGCTACCTGCCTGCTACCTGCCTGCTACCTGCCTGCTACCTGCCTGCTACCTGCCTGCTACCTGCCAAAGACCAGTATCTGGGAATGTTAAGCCCTCCCACTATTTTCCAAGAGGGCGTTGCCAGATTTTCAATTTCAGGATTTAACCAGGAGATGGCGCTTCATTCACAAAAACAGGAAGACAACTTTCATGGACTTTCAGTTTTGTTGAGAAGAGCATTTGAACACATCAATATTTTAGATCAAATAAAGTATATCTAATCTTGTAATTCAATAATATATAGTCTTTATATATTAAATAACTATGGCCAAACTAAGACTTAGTTTTTCAAAAGAGAAAATGCAGATATTATATAAAAAACTAAAGTTAAAATCTTGTTTTTAATGCCCCAAGAGCAATAAAAACACTTGGTAAAAAAATCCTGAGTGCGGCTTTCATAAATTGCATTTAGCTGACGCTTTTATCCAAAGCGACTTACTATTTAATAAATGATAAATGATTATTCATAACAAATATGACTGATGTGTGATTATTATTCATGCTATATACTGATATAGGGCTAAGTAAGCAATCAATCCTGCAAATTAACCCTTAGTTGTTCAATATATTTATTTAGACAATGTGAGTAGAAATACAGAAATTCTGCTCCCACCTAAGGCCAACGTTGCAATATTACAACATTTCCCTAAAAACTTACCAAAACGTAAACATTTTAAAAACGCTTTCATTTCTGCTCCAGAGGCTATACAACAACATCTGAAAGGTCAAAAAAACAAACAGGGCTAGACAGCCATTTGTAACATATGGGAGAATGGTGAAAAGAACCAACTGGACTGGGACCAATGGGAAAATGCCTCTTCCCCTCAATGTGAAGCAAAAGATTGAGTCCTATGTTTCCAATCGGTTCCCAAATGTGAACATTATTTTGTATTTTTATTAAATTTGACAATGTCAATTTCACTTTCCACTATGTACAGGTATCTTGGGTCAGTCTTGTCTTCCAAAAATCAGGAAGTAAAGTCAAGATGTGAACTCAACCCGTAGTCACTCAGAGGGGGGTACTAATTATTTTCAAATGCATATAGGCAATGCCATCCATTTACATGTACTGTAGGCTCTTTCAGTCAAGAATTTGAATTTGAATGGGATGGGGAGACGCTCTGCCAACACTGACCCAATCTTCTGCTCCTTACAACCCACTGCCTGTGTTTTAACATGTTCTTTTGTTTTGTTTTATTTGTTTTGTTTTAATGTTCTGTATTTCAAATTGTTTTATTTAAGTATCCCAGTAATGTATGTTGCATGTTTTAAATGTATTGTATTTACTTGTTTAAAATGAAATGTGTTTTAGATTGACTTTTAAAATCTAACTAACTACAGATGAAAAATAGCCTCTTGGCTAACTCTGGCACATTTACAGAAATGTTCATTAATGTGCACTGTCCCTGTTAAATAAATGAATAAATAAATAAAAACACCATTGCCACCGGTCATTCCAGTGCCAGTGGTCACTCCAGGGTCGGCGGCCACACCTGATGAACCCACCAGGGCAGTTTCCTCAGAGCGAGAGGAACATTTTTATCAGGACAGCTTTTTTAAGGGACAGCATCGCCCTGAGATCTATGCTGCTAATATTTTCATGGCGGCCATAACGCCATTTGTAACATATGGGAGAATGGTGAAAAGAACCAACTGGACTGGGACCAATGGGAAAATGCCTCTTCCCCTCAATGTGAAGCGATCTAACTAAGTTCTATTCATATTCTTGACGGGAAGAGCAGTGTAAATAGTGGCCTATATGCATTTGAAAAGCAATATAAATCACACAGTTAGTATACAATAGGCTTTAAAAGCACCATCGATAACCATTGCCCTTCTCCAATTCAAACCAAAAGAGAAAATGCAGATATTACACTCTGAAAAGAAAGGGTAGACATATCAGTACTCTTAGTGCCAAGTAGCTAAGCTGGGAAAACCTCTGTAAACATGCAAATGCTTGTCTTTTTTACAAGATTGTCAACGGCCTTACCTCACCTCCTCTTAGACAGTTTATTAACATACGCACAACTGCAACTAGGGTAACAAGAGGTGCAGAGAGAGGAAATTGCATTATTCCACTCAGAAAAAGTTATTTCAGTCAGTCTTCATTTTCTGTTAAAGCTGCTCAGCAATGGAACTCAATCCCATCTCCAATCAGAGACCAGTCCACATTCACTTTATTTAAATCAAAACTCAAAATATGGTTAGTGAGGAATCAGCTCTGCCAACAGTGACCCAATCTTCTGCTCCTTACAACCCACTGCCTGTGTTTTAACATGTTTTAACATGTTCTTTTGTTTTGTTTTATTTGTTTTGTTTTAATGTTCTGTATTTTAAATTGTTTTATTTAAGTATCCCAGTAATGTATGTTGCATGTTTTAAATGTATTGTATTTACTTGTTTAAAATTAAATGTGTTTTAGATTGACTTTTAAAATCTAACTAACTAACAACAGGTATTCACTCAGAGGGGGGTAGGTACTAAATGCCACCCGTTTACATGTAGGAAAACAAAGTCAAAAATCAACATACAGTAGGGGGGTGGAGGATGGTGAACGGTATGGTCAATGTTTGTAAACACAATCCCCAGGATGTGTCCTAATCAAACCAAAATAGCAGCACATATGCCGAGCCTGTACGTAGCGCTGTAACTTCCTCCACAAAAGCAGCCTTCTGTTTATTCAACGTGGTGGGGGCTGTCACTACCTGATCTGTCCGCCTGCCCGATCTGTACTGCACATGTGCGAGATGGTCCGCCATATTGGACAACTACATACGGCAACTCTACTAGGACACTTGACACAGTGGCTTTTGGCAAAGCAGAAAAAGAACCGAGAGAGATGAGTTATTGTTATTACAACGCGACTTCACTATTATTTAACAACTCTTTTTATTGGGTTCTTTTATTTGGGGTTAAATACATTGTCAGAATAAGTGAGACATGGATTTAACTTCTGTTAGACAGCTATATGCCATACATTTTTGCATACATTCACAGTAAATATTTATACAGTATGATAGCTGTCTAACAGAAGTTAAATTATAAATTATTATATAAAAAACTAAAGTTAAAATCTTGTTTTTAATGCCCCAAGAGCAATAAAAACACTTGGTAAAAAAATACAAGCTGTAAAAATACTTATATGTATTTAATACTAATAACATAATGATTAATTTCAGATCATAATACTTTTCAGTGTCTGTCTCATGCAGCAGCTGATCCAGTAATGAGTGACCCGGCCGACAGTAAAAATAAATATTTATAACTAGTTTAGGTTGTTTGAGAGGTAATTGAAATAGCTAAGGGTGATCTGACTTGAAGTGTGTGTTTTGCTCCTCCCGCTGCATCACAGCTATATATATCACCATTCTTTAATTAAATGTTTGATAAGTGCATGCAGATCACAGTACAGTAAAACACGTACACAGATACATTATTTTGTATTTTTATTAAATTTGACAATGTCAATTTCACTTTCCACTATGTCCACCGTTATTTTGCACAACCAATGGCAGAACTTTATTGAGGCCTGTAATTAGTCGACTACAGGTATCTTGGGTCAGTCTTGTCTTCCAAAAATCCTGTATCGCTTGCATCAGCTCCTGCTTCGAGCCTGGTTTAGCCTCCTTCCGAATGAAGTCTTTCATCAAGTGCCAGACCAACTCGATGGGATTAAAATCCGGAGATTCGGGTGGAGTTTTAACCCAGTTTATTCCCTCAGCCGCAATTGCAGCTGCAGCCGCGCTGTGTTTCGGGTCCTTGTCTTGGAAGAAGCGGTGATCCGACCCAAAATGTTCCCTGGTCGAAATGTCCTTAAAATGAAGTCCGAGTTCGACATTTGAATTCATGTCCTGCCAACACTGGCAGGACAGAAGGCGACACGCCCGTTCTAAGCCGTGTCCCTCACTCCTCACATCCCAAGCTGCATCCCCAAAAAGTGTATTATGTTGTTACATCGTTTCAGATGTTATGTTTCAGTTGTGCTCTTGATAAGCCATTAAAACAGTAAACACACGTTCAGTTTCCTTTTGCTTTTTGTGTCTCCTGTTCACCAAAACATACCCATCTGTGATGGATAAAGAAAGTAATCCAAAAGTAATCTAAAAGTAATCTGATTACGTTACTTTTTTAAGACGCGTAACTGTAACTGTATTCGGATTACTTTCAGAGCCATGTATTCAGTAATCAGTTACTGATTACATTTACAAAGTAACCCTCCCAACCCTGTTCATATCGCAATATATTCCAGAAGTCTGAAATGCAAAACATTTCCCACATTAGGGCAATTCACCTATACTTAACCCCAAATAAAAGAACCCAATAAAAACAGTTGTTAAATAATAGTGAAGTCACGTTGTAATAACAATAACTCATCTCTCGGTTTGAGTGTTCTTTTTCTGCTTTGCCAAAAGCCACTGTCTAGTGACTATTTCTCTTAGCGGATGCATGTCAATTTAAATCAATACATACAACTATTTTTTAAATCAATAAAAACATTTTCTAAATCCATAAAAGCATTTAAATTAAGATTGGGAGTCATGTCATTACTTTGTTGAGAATGTGGCCATGTAATAAGCGGGATAATTTGCAGCGACTTGGTCATTGTGGGGAAAAATAACACCCAGGGATCAAGATCCTGATCGTTTTAATGAAGTTGAATACAGAATATTCATATTTGTCAGTGATTTCATGTCAATTCGGCGAACATAAACATAAATGATCGTGGTGAAGATGATGATTAAATTAGGATTAAAAATCGAGAGCCGGCTGCATTTCCTCTCGTTCGTTTTTTTCGACTAGACAACATTATTTTGTTAAATAACAACATGGTGATGTTTTGTAAATGATTACATATCTCTTATTTAGCACAGACTATGATCCTATCCGTGACATATGGATCTTAACAAAGATCCGCTATACAGTAGTACCAGACATACTGTACATCCAGCTTACTGTATCGAAGTTGATTTCACATGAGCTCCAGTGTGGAACCCCACTGCACCCCCTGGTGGATCAATGATCCATTGCAGCTGGCTTCACAATAATTACATTTATTTATCACAGGGGCGGTCTCAAGTCAGACTGGGGGCAGGATCTTCATCACGGGCCGTTCACGGGCCGACCGCGACCCTCGCGTTTCAAACTGTCCTGAATAAGCTGCTACATCTGTATGTTGTGTTTGGGTCTCCCATGACCCGTTTCAAGTTAAAATTATATAATAACTACGCTCTAGTTTTTTGTATCAGAACAAGGCTTCATGATATCCTCCACAACAGCTATATAAACACTACAAAACAGATTTTGACAATTTTTGCCAAGTCTGAAGGTCTCTAAAAAGAAAAGTGTATAATTTGGTGTTCGGGTCTGGGGAGACCCAGCAGAATTGTTTTGGGTGACTCAAGGTCAAATTTGGCCCAATCAAGATTCATCTTTGACTTTGACATCAACTGTAACAATAATTTTTCGCAACATGCACCTGGTCTCCTCTCCCTCTGCCCCCCTCACCCCACGGGAACTCGACCTTTCTCAAAGAATATGTACACTAACACTTGAACCTGAACACACATATGCACGTGTGCAATATGTGGTGTAATGTGTTTTGGGCCAAAAAAATAATTTACAACAGGATTGTACGGTTATGAATGCATTATAAGTTAGTTATGATGTAGTTAAAACAATATTGGATGATAGTGATTTTTTGTGTGTTTGGAGACAAATCATGGGTCAAAATTGACCCGCGAACACCATGAACGGTAACAGCTTTTGAACACAACACAAGGGTTAAAAATTAAAAAAAGGAGGGGGCTGAGCTCATGCGGGACCCGGCAGCTACTGTCTAAACTAAATACTGCTGTGATGAAATGCCATATCATGGATTATCAAGGATTATTTCTGAAACAGTATAGAGCTCAAAGGCTTTCTCTCTTGCCGGTTATACCACAAGGTGAGTTCCTTTTTATATCCAGCTTCCTCACACACATGCTCTCCAGTACAGGTTAGCTCTGAGTGTTAGCGATGCTAATGTAAACACCGACCATATTACGTCCAAAACTGTCGGGCATTGTTTCTGATAGCAACTTTCTGATAGTGCTGTGGGTCCACATTTCCGATATTACGTCATATCGGACGCAAATCTGGATCAGCTCCGTTGTACCCCCGTTTTTAGAGATTTGGGTACGGAGGAAAAGAGAGAGGGTTTTATTTTCTGACGCTGCCTGAGTTCCCTGACACACCGGGGACACATATTTATGTATAAAAGACATCAAAAAGTGCATTTTGCATGATAGGTCCCCTTTAAGAGACCATAGAATAGGTAGATTCTATGGAGCTACTAGTTTGAAAGAAAAAGATTAACAACCTTTTTAATCATCCAAAATACTACAATGGCAGGGAATTGAGAGAAATATTATAAGCAAAGGACATTGGAACATTAGTTTGTCTTTCTCTTTTTACCAATAATATATAGGCGCGTTCACACCGGAGTACTTTTCCCCCGTACTTTTCCCGTTTAGTTCCGTTAGTACCCCTTATGTCGCATTCACACCAAAAAGAGTACTTATTAGTGCCGGGAACTTTTACCCCCATTTTTTGTGCCTGCTAGAGAGGTGGTACCAAAAAAGTACCAACAAAGTACCAATTTCTATTGGCTGGGCGAATTGCAAACCACGCCCCGTAAAACTCTGAAAAATGTTGTGAAGCCGCCATTGTATTTGTGGCATTAGCATTAGTAGCATTAGCATTAGCCCCGTGCACCAACGGATAGAGAATAACCTATGGCAACACAAAAAAAAACATGGGAGCGGTGGAGTGATGAAGAGGTGTCGGCGTTCTGGCGATTTACTCGGAAGGCTTCAGTAGAAGCTGCTGGGAGTCCCAGCAGCTTCTACTGAAGCCAGTCCCCAACTCCGGGGACTTCCGGCCGGGGACTTCGGGCGGCAGTATACGCCGTGAAGTTGTTTGCGGCCTGCCAGTAAACCCAAAGCAGAAGAAGACGAAGTGACGTCAGCGGCTCATTTGCGTAATCTTCCCTCAGGGAAAAGTACTCCGGTGTGAACGCGATTGGTACTTAGTGCCCTGGGGTACTAAGTGCCGGGGCACTAAGTGCCGGCACTAAGTACGGCAAAGTACTTGGTGTGAAAGCGCCTTTTGTACACTGGTTGTGCCATTGCCCAGATGCCATGCATACTGCTTACTAACTCACTAGCATACTAACCTGGTTTATAACTCATTCAAACATAGATAATCAAAAGCAGTGTGTTCCTTACCTTACAATAAAGATTTCATTACCTGAGTGATACCATATGTCATTTTTGTCTTTATAGCCGCAGAATAGGTTATTCAAGTTATAACGGAGAGAACTGGGTGGCCATTGAAGACCATGATCAGTTTTGTTTGAATAGTTTAATCTTAATAGATCGAGTAGAGAATTTGGAAAAATCCTTCCCTTCATAAGTATCAAATGGAATTAAAATATAGCTTAAATATACTAATGTTCTTCTTGGCAGTCTTTCGTCCATGTACATGTATGAACAGGGAGTTAGACAAAACGTAAAATGAATTGTACCATGCCATCGTAGTGCTTTTTGTTTTCTGTTGTGACAAATAAACGTTAGAAGCCAAAAAGATACTGAAATTATCTTTCTAACTTTGGCAAACTAACCATGTACTTGGCTAATATAATTGTAGCCTTAACCTGTTCCACCCTGAGCCTGTTTTTCAGGTCTCAGGCTCGAAAATGACATTCCCAGAACAAATGACCATATCTTCCCTTCTAAAAGGGTTAAATGAATAATCTTTGTTCGCAAAGTAATGATAAACCTGTGAGTTGGATGTAGAAAAGTCAGAATCAATATAGATGTTTTTTATTTTAAAGAATATTCAGATTGAACATAGTAAAAAACTGTAAATTATAGTGTCCGTCCAAAAGTTCTTTTTTACTTATAGTGAAAACTACCCTTGGATGATGGGTTAGTAGACTAAAAGCTTTAGGAATCCAAAGTGCAACATATAATAAGTACCCTGTATCAAGATTGATGCAAAACAAGTGAAATTTGACCTTTTTAGAGAGATTTAGCAAAGAAAACCCACTTCTGGGGTCATTTGGGTGGATTTTCCATATCTCTGGCCCCCCTTGGTCGATTTTGATGAATGAAATCTTTTTATAACCGCTAGAGCCAATGGAATCTAGGGAAAGTTCTCTACACACCAACACGTTAACAAATAAGGAGTGAGAGTGACGCGTGGCCAAAACCGGACGCTGCATACACTCTGTTGGCTACCATTAGCAGCTAACTTTTTTTCTCCGATTTTTACATAAAAATGGAATTATGGATTCTAAATAATTTTTTCAAAGGACAGATACATAATTAACCTATGGATCAACCGATTCAGCCGTGTTTTTTCTTGTTTTAATACCATTGAACACGTCTTTTGATCAGATTGACAGCTACGGTGAGACGATCTCCCGTAAAAGCTCCGTAAAGGTACGTGTTGTGATGTCTGTGTTTGCTTCCCCTGTCGCGAGTTCGGATCGCTCAGTGATGATACTATACCTATATAATCTGTGGAGTATAAGCTTTAATCGGATATATTGTATGTGCAGTTACGATAAGTAATAAGGGTATCTTTATCTTGAGTTCTGTGCTAAGTGCGTTAGCATTTTTTCGCTTAGTGCTAATTCAGAGGCTTGGTATTACCCTTGTGTTTTGTTTTGGTAAAAATGGTTCATATCTTCAGTTAGCTGAGATTCTTCCCGTTAATCTGGTGCTACACATTAATAGTTTCATAAATGTTAAGAAGCCCTGAGACACAGTCTCGAAAAAAAAAACGGTGGGGGGGGTCCACTGGGGGGACCCTCGTCCTTAAGAGGTTAAGATGCTGAATTAGGGTTTCAGCACTTAAAAGCAAAATGAGCTAGTCGGTGTTACTTGTGGTATATTCATACTTACCCCCTTAGGTGTACAACAGCCCATCAGTGACTTGGATTGGACAGCTCTGCCTATCAACTCCCACAGAGTTGGGGGAGATTCTGTCAGATCAATACACATGTGAACTCCACCGGTGAAGTCCACTAAAGCCTCTGCAGGAGTTCCGGCATTCATGTCCGAGTAGGAACCGCACACTCTGACAGAAGTTGGTGTAAAATTAATTGCACCGATACAAAACAACAAAAATCTCAAGACATTTTTTTTTTTTCATACTTGGCATAGGCTTTCTCCATCAAAGCAGGCCAGAACTCAGTTGGGTCTTTGGAGTGAACAAAGATCACTCTGCCATTAATAGTTGGTAGTTTGTCATCAATGACAACATCAACCCATCTTCCAAACCTCCAGAACTGAGTAGTTGTGAAAGGAGATGAAATAAAGAATGTAATAGCAATATGAGATGTGAACCATTTTAGCAGAATTGCTGCCAAGATTGTTGGTTTACCCTGAAGTGGAATATCCCGCAGTACTCCTCGTCAAATCTCTGTTCAAGAGGAACGACCTGCTTAAGGATGGAGGGCTGGAACGTCAGAGCTCCGATTGATGCAAGAAACCAGCAGTTTCCTGAGAGGGAAACAAAGTGACTATTGAGAGTACTAACAACCAAGAGGGCTTCAACATACTGGTACAAATTTTCCACCGCCCTGCTTTATTCTGTTTCCTGTCAATTGTCTGCACTTGCATCACAAAATTACATTGCTGGAAAAACAATTTATGGATTGTTATAAATCAATCAATTGCCATACCAAGTATGCCTTGACCAATGTCAAACCTGGAGACCCCATCAACTTCAAAACAAGGATTGTCAACCATTTTCTGAAAGAGAGGAATTGACCATACTTGTTAAGTCTTAGCTTGTCAGAAAACCACTACCACAAGAGCTAACACAAGTTAAGTGTTCCTTCCATCCCAACATTAACAAGGATCAACATTAAACAAGTGACAGATCAACAGAGTTGAAGTAGCAAAAGAAACATGTGATTTGAAATTGAACACTGAAACACTCACATATGGTCTCAGCCACACCACTCGCTTCAGCTCAGAAGGGGTCAGTACCCCAGGCCCGATGGACCTCACGTCAGGGGGGAACATGCCGTCGATGTACCGTACCCGTTTAATCATACAGTACTGTTTCAGCTGCTCAAAGTCTTGGTCCAGAAACTTCTGAGGGTTAGTGACGATCCCATTATCATCTTTCAGGTGACGGGCGTTGATGATGTTCACACACACACCTGGCGGAGGCATTGCTGCAGTGTTTGAACTCTGTTCAGAAAAGGGAGAATTTCAAGGTTATCAGTACTACAGGAAGTGTTAACATCTCGACCATCATCTAGAACTGTTTAAATGACCCTGTTCCCACTATAACCATGGGCATTTGGATGATACAAACATCAGATTTAAATAATTACAACGGACATAATATATGGAGAAATACAACAAATAATTTGCATGCAAATGTTCAATTTAATCCACAGGTGTTTGGACTTCACTTGGATTTGGCCTTAAATGTACAGTTATTAGGGTTCTAAGCATCACTTTTGTCATTGAATGGCCAGCAGTTGGCTGCCACCCAAGCCCCTCAGAGTCTCTTGCTGAGGTCCCTCCCTCGTAAAGTTTCCATCTTTGAAACGGAAATTGTTTTTATCCCCTGGTCCTTTTTTTTTTGTTCACTGGTTGTGGGATGGGCTATAACAACAACACAACAGTTCTTACCGACCACGTTTAAAACGTTTATATTGAAAGGGTTAGGATAATATGAGAGGCCGTCTAGCTCACAACTCATACTTGGTCTTACAAACAATATCAGAATCTCACATGTACACCACCAGATTCTTTAACACACAGTATCATACCGTCTTTAACGTACTGTCATTCCTTCCTTCATTTACTATCAAACTATCATACATAAATAACTATTCTCTCTCACACACAAAAACAAAATCTCTTAAACGCACCATCATACTCTCGTACACACACCACTATCGTCTTTCACAAACAACTATAATCTAATTGAACATTATAATAGTGTATGTGAAAGAGGATAGTAGTATGTGTGTAATCGGTAAACAATGTATGTAAGACAGAATAATAACCTATATAAGAGGGAATAGTATTTCATGTTTATAACAATAGTCATATATGTAAAACAGAATAGCAGTGAATAAAAGGCCGAACAATAGCTTATATAAGAGCAGTGTTTCCCCTAGGTTTACTGCCTTGGCAGGGTGCTGCTCGGGTACCCCCCCAACGAAATTTGAATTTCTTTTTTTTATCGATAACGGCTTGAGGTTAAAAAATAATAATAAACAAATTTGAAACTGGGGGGGGACACAAACGGGCAGACAGCAGAGCTCGGGGCAATAATGCAGATTTGTTTGACTTTTTTACACTTTGTTGTTCTCCTCCTTCCTCCGCTTGTGTGTGTGTGTGTGTGTGTGTGTGTGTGTGTGTGTGTGTGTGTGTGTGTGTGTGTGTGTGTGTGTGTGGAGCCCCGCCCTTCAGAAACAGAGCGGAGGGAGAATGTGAATACGCAAGGCAGTGGACACTGAAACATGTACATACATTGGATAAATAACATAGGCGTTTAGTTTATTTAATAAAAGAGCACATGTTCAATGTGTAAAGTGACCATAGATAGATTACTTCAGTTGCAATTTGGTGCTATCTATATTATTTTTTTTAATTAAAAAAAAATACAAAAAAATAAATAAAATAAATAAAAAAAAACACCTTGAATTTCAGGCGGGGCGCGGGGCTCCGTTGGCAGGGCGCAGCGCCCCGCCAAGACAATGGTAGGGGAAACACTGAAGAGGTAATAATAGTTCATGTGAATGACAATATAGGTATGTATATAAAACAGAATGATAGGGTGTGTGCATAAGTATAGTTATGAGTGTGAGAGAGTATGATTAAAAAGGAAGTGAGTTTGATTGAAAAGGAAGTTGGACTAAATTCTCAGTTCCTGATTGGCTCTACGTTTTTCGTTTGACGGACACCGTCCAAGAAAGGCAGTAGAATGCTACTAATGTTCCCTATGCAACCTGAAGAGTAAAAAAGCAATGACTGTAAGTGTAAGCCTTACACTTACACTGTAAGGATTAGTAACATGTATTGTGTTTATGTGATGACATTTGGAGATGTTTAAACTCAATGAGAAAATGCGTTAGCATTCGCGATAGCGTTAGCATTCGCGCTAGCATGTTTTATTTAGATGCTTTTATTTTGAAGGCAAGTTTACTCTGTTGACAGGAAGTTGTTGTTGCCATGGAAACAACATGACTGCGAAAATAAATATCTTCTACATATAAAGACGGAGAAAGTAAAGAGTATGTTTAAATGTTAGCACCCCCCGAAGAGGCACAAGGTTGGTATTTACTATAATATAAAATTGTAGGTTGTGTCCTAATTCGTTTATAAGCTGTTTTGTAGCTTTGCTGTCTGTTTACAGTTAACTTTTGGTAGTATGCTAAAGTGATTCTAATACGGATTGGGCCTAAATGTATTTGTTATTTTTGTGTCTTTATAGCTCTTACGTTGACTCTGGAGTTTCAATAAATTCTAAATCATCAGTAAAGTCTACGACCATATTTCGGAGGGATATGCTACAGCTAGCATCAGGGGCGGCGCCAGGGGGGAGCTAGGGGTTTTACGGCCCGATGCATCCGGCGCAGCCGGCCTTCATCTCACCCCCGTTGCCAGACATCTGGCAGTGTGTGGAGGCGACATGGCAGCAGCCATTAAAAAACGAAGGCCCCAGTAGCCGCAATGACAGGCATCATCAGGGTGCAGGGCCGCTCGGACACGGCGTGTCCCGTTGTGCCCCCCCTCGATGAGAGCCTGGCAGCCCATCTGCTTCCGCGGGCGGCCGGTTGGGCGGAGGGTAAACGACCCCTGCCCCCGCTGCCCCGGGACCGAGACACCTTGGAATATCTTGATAAGATATTCAGGCTCGGTACAGTGCGCAGATGAGAGTGATAAACCGCAAGCAGTGCTATCATAATGCTATGCGGGTACAGGGACATTATGGCCGGCGTATTACTGTCAGAGAACACACTACGCCTAGAACAAAGACTCCAATTAATGCAGTTTACCGTAGTGGTAAGGGCTGCATTATGGCAGAGCCCGCACTCACACAATAGCGTGCGGCGGTGCGTTCAGGGACCTCAGTAGAACACACTACGCCTATAAAGACTACGATTAATGCAGTTTACCGTAGTGGTGAAAACAGCATTATGGTGGAGCGCGCGCTCGCGGTGCGTTCAGGGACCTCAGTAAATAATCGGCCCTTTCTGTGTCGACCCTCCATGGGCAAATCTTCCCTTCACGGGGAGTTTTACGGCGGAACGGGTCACCAGAGAGTATCACAGCTTCATAGCTGCGGCCCCACAGCTGAGGGCTTGTCCATTAACACAATGTTATGGGGAATGGAAACTCTCAGGTCTGCGTGGCTGGACTTTCCAGCGGTGATGACCCTGGCGGCGGAGCACGTAGGCCTACCGCTCCCCCCACCGCTGCCACCGAGGCCTGTAAGCCGCCTGAGACAGGGGTTTTACGGCCCTGTGCCTGGTTTATCACTGCGCCCCCACAGCTGAGGGCTTGTCCATTAACACAATGTTATGGGGAATGGAAACTCAGCTGTGTGCTAACAAAGTGGATGGACAGAACGCTGAAACAGGGCTATTCACTCCAGTTTTGCAGCATCCCACCTCTATTTATGGGCATGCAAGAGGTACATCTATCATCCCAGGACAAGATGGGTTTCCTCTCAGCAGAGATTCAGGCTCTGGTGCAGAAACAGGCTGTGTCTGTTGTGCACCCTCAGCACAGAGAAGAGGGTCTTTATTCCATGTACTTCCTGGTTCTCAAGAAGACAGGGGAATTCAGACCTATTCTAGATCTGTCGCGGTTTTTACAGGGGGTCAGGAGGCTGCGCCCAGTAGTGCACGCCTCCACCCCGCAGTGGGACCTGCCCCCTGGTGCTCGAGGCTCTGGTCTCAGAACCATTTGAGCCTCTGGAGCTCTCCTCCCTGAAAGCACTGTGGTGGAAGACAGCTTTGCTTCTTGCCTTAACGTCAGCCAAAAGAGTGTCCGAGTTAACCGCTCTGTCGGTGCACCCGAGCTGTTTACTGATTCGGGGTGACCGGAGCGGCGCGACACTCAGACCGAACCCCTCCTTTGTGCCCAAGCGCCTAAGGAGTGCGTTCAGCTGTTTGTGTGCGTCGGAGGCGGGGTGATCGGGAAAGCTCTGTCCAAGAAACGCCTGGCAGGCTGGGTCTGCGAGTGCATTGCACATGCCTACGGACAGGCGGGGAGAGTCTGCCCCACGGGGATTTGTGCGCACTCCACACGGGCTGTAGCTGTGTCAACAGCCTTATTCAACGGTGTGAGTGTTGAGGATATATGCACAGCGGCATCTTGGTCAACGCCAGGCCCCTTCATAAAGTTTTATCTCTTGGACATGTCTGGCTCTTTCTCACTGTGATCCTTAGGGACTCAAGAGAGGTAGGTGCACAGTGAGCCCATACAGGGCTGGGGATTCTCCCCATCTGCCTATGGGCGGAGGGGGCCCTCAGCACTGTTTTGAGCACACTTTCTGCGAGGCAAGCGCAGCAGAGTGTGCTCTGTCAGCCGCAGCCCAGACTTCTCCACGGTCACAACCGGGTTAAAGGAGAATGTGGGGCAGCAGCTGCTGATCAGAAAAGCCGGTCAGAGGCAGTAGGGTGGAATGATTTTGTTGGACGACAGTGCGCGTATACATCAGGGCTCCACCCACTGTACCCATAGAGTCCATTAGAGGGCGGAGCCTGTGAGAGATATAACGCCGGGTTACGTATTGTAACCCTTGTTATATTAACACAGGCGGAGCCCTCTACTCAGGGCACTGTCTGTCCTATTCCGCTCACTGAAGAGAGGTGTAGGATAATAGTCAGGAGGCGAGGCCTCCTTTTATACGGTGAGATGCGCACGCATTCAGGTAGGCCCGCACCTAGGGCGGCTACGTCTATAGAAGTCTCAGTAGGAGAATGCTCGCAGGATAAGGTAGTACCCATAGAGTCCAGTAGAGCAGCGGTTTTCAAAGTGTGAGGCGCGCCTCCCCTGGGGGGCGCCAGAGAGCTTCAGGGGAGGCGCAGCTTGAGAAAAGTATAACGAGAAACAGTGAAATCTAGCTAGTTAACTTCAGCTAACTTTATGCGAGCGGCAAAATGGATCGATTTTGAGTGAAGTTACCTAAAGTGAAAGAGGAGACAGTGTCTGGCAGACCCCAGTTGGCAGCTTTGTTTTGAAATAAAAGTTGTGGCTCATCGGACATTTATGAGAGAAAATCCCTAATGTCCGAGTGCAAGTGAATGCAGCACAAGACGCGAGCCTTGTAACCCCTCCCCCGGCCCTGGCGCGAGCGAGGAAATGCGATTGGCGGCGATTTCATTTGAACGGGACGGCGCATTCGGACCCAAGCACACGGGAAGGAATGAGGTATTTGCGGTCTACAATGACAATGAAAGTTTGGCTGTACTCAGCATTGAACCAAAACGCACTAAAGCTGTTGATCTTAATCAATTTGGGAGGCGTTTTGCTGAACAAGATGGTAATCGCCGCATTCAGCTGTTATAGGCATGCCAACTTGATGCTCTGCTCACGGATGACTCGATGAGCATAAAAAACTGTTGAATGATGACCTTACGTGTGTAAATATATTTTTTTCTTTGTGGGGGTCTGCCCCATAGACTGTATATATGGGTCTGCCCCCAAAAAACTGTTTTAAGTCCTGAGAAAGTCAAATAAGACAGTGTGTAAAACTACACTGCCCAGCCAAAAATAGTAACCACTTTGATTTAACTAGGTCAGTAGATAAGGACTTTCCACTGGATAAAAATACCCCTGCATTATAGCAACAACAACAATAACTAGAGAATGCAATTCCTGAAGAAATTGCTAGTGGGAATGCTTTATGATGAAAATCTGACGCTAAACTGCTATGCTGAAATGTAATGTGTAAGAAGAAAGTGAAGAATTTAGATTGAAATGATACATGAACACTGGGGGCTTGAATGTGTGATGAGAGAAGAAAAGAGAGTAAAAAGGCTTGGAAAAGCAGCAGAATATTTGAAGAGAGAGAGAGAGAGAGATTGATTTGTGTGTACTTTTGGGTTAATAGTGTGGTCTTTTTGGCAGTTTACCTAAAGGTGTGCGGCTGCTGCTGTGAGGAAATATCTGCCTGAAATTACAATGGGCTTTAATGGAGACATGTTGAACGTTTTTGTCACTTCATGCCCTCAAGAGGCATTTTGTTTAATTATTTGTCATTTTTCAAGCTACGAGATGTTTTCCTACATTTGTCATGAAAAATTATGTCTCAGGAATGTAGGGTTTGGGAATTATGGCAAAATAAAATATGAAGGGAAATTTCAAGATTTCCTACCCTCTAGCTGTGACATCACGCACTCTGCCTTCACGAGCTGCGCAATGTTAAAGTTCAAATGTTAAAAATTTGATGAATTATGGGATGTATCTCTGTAATTATGAAAGTTATGAATGATAAAAGTAATAGCGCCCGATTCCCGACCGAGCTGAACTTTTTGATGTTTGAACGGAGTTTCTGCGATGTTGAATGTGGGAGGAGAAGACGGACAAAATAACTGGATGGAATAATAAACTTTTTGTCCGTAGCATAACATATAGTTGGAATGCTGTATCAGCATTCCCACTAAATAATAATAGCAATAATAGGGGGGGGGGGGCGCGGCTGTTCTTATGTTCTCTGAGGGGAGGCTCACCTTCCCACACTTTGAAAACCCCTGCAGTAGAGGGCTCCGTCTGTGTTAATATAACAAGGGTTACAATACGTAACCTGGCGTTTTTATTCACTACACAGTTCAATTCCCCTTTAAGAAAGGGCCTAAATATGTCAGTCTGCATGTCCGTGGTTACTGTGAGCAATTCCAGGGTACATGATGTTCAGCAAAGTAAATCTTAACACAGTATTTTACATAATATGTATTTTAATTAAGTAAAAGATCGGAGTACTTCTACCAGCACTGCTTTTGCCTTCATTACTTCTGCTTATAGTACAGTAGCTTGTTTTTACATCTTCTCACTTTGGTTATCATGGAGACGTTAGCGACACATAACCACACTAAGAGACTCAGAGCAGATAATAGGTTGGCATGCAATCTAATGAGTATCTTTAAGAAAATCAGTTATAGTAAAACCCATTGTCTTTAGTCACACTACTACGCAGGCTTTTAGGGGTTATAGAGCCATCACAATGTGCATCAAGTGAACAGCGATGACCGTTGAAGCAAAAAGTGAGCCATTATTTAATGGACCCCTCCAAAATACCCATTAACAAGAACTCCAACTCTACGATGGTTAATAAGCTCAACCTTGGCTCTGGAAATGTGGACAAGACAAACTATAAAGGATTGTAATTTGATTTTCAGTTGTTTTTAACTGGACTTTTATTCGTCTTTAACATTTTCTTATTGCAACTTTTCTGTGTTACCTGCCATTTCCTATTTTATATGTTGTGTTTTGTTGTTTATTGATTAGCTGTTACCTTAATGACGTTTCATTCTATCATATAAAGAATAATAGAGAGTGAAAAACTACATTTACATGGTGGTCAGAGTGTGTTGGGTGGTCAAATTAATTCACTGATTGACCATGTACAATAAAATACATAAGTCACTGAGGTAAATAAGCCATTGTACCGAGACAGAAAGAGTGCATGCACCTTATACCTTTGTAGTATCTTTAATGTAAAAACATTGAATACACAGTAGGATCTGGCCAGAAAACGTTGATAATACCATGAGTTGCTAAACTGTTTGAGAAAATGAAAACCGTTTCCTTAATTGTTACCTGACATGTTAACTACAAAAAAAGATCTAAAGCTTACCTTACCAGCCAGGAAGGGAAGTGTTGGGTCTGGGTGGAGGAGCAAGTATGAGAAAAGACGCCCCAGTCTTTGTATTTAACCTGTAAACGCCTCATGCTGCTTCTTTCAGGATGGGATGTTCCCTTACATAACTTCACCTGTGGTAACACGGGATTTCCCTGCACCAAAATAAACAGGTCGATACACATAGGGAGAGATGAGAGCAGTGTAACTGACTTTTTACAGCGCCACAGCTTCCACAGATGAATTCTTTTTATGTATTGATTGTCAAAGCATTTAATATATTCATTGCTATCGGGATGTTAAGAGCATTCCATGGAATATAACAAAAAGTGTTTCTGAAGTGAATTACCTACCCCACCTTTAATCGAAATATTCTACGGAGCCCCCCTGGTGACATTGGTGAGAAAAATATGAATGCAAATTAATAATGCATGGCCACGCATTAATTATTGAGCGCTGTAATGAGGAAACTGAGGTGGATGTTGATCTTGTTGATCATGTTGATCTTGCATTGAATGAAGGTAATTATACTTTATATGCCTATAAACATTTCTGGGCTGGACTCATGCTGTGAAATCTATGCTTGCAACAGCTTAATGTGATTTAAGAAGCACCATTGTTCGGTGTTGTTTGGTGGTAGAGTACGCTCGTGAACTGTTGCCGCCGGAGCCTCGCTGCGGGGAACCCGTGGCGCACATAATTGTGCCGCATTTGCGCATAAGAAGTGGCCCCCTGCGCAAGATGAGGCCCCACGCACTCTGCATGACTTAAGAATTTCATCGACATAACTACTATGGTTGTATGACTAATAAAGAACCTTGAACCTTGATCTGCGTGTAGGGAGGGGAAGCCCTGATTACATGTTGCCGACGCTTTTATCCGAAGTGACTTAAAATAACATACTGTAATGATGAAACGGATAGGCTAAGTCAGCCCATACTGTATAGAGCAGACGTGTCAAACTCAAGGCCCGCGGGCCAAATGTGGCCCGCCACGTCATTTTATGTGGCCCGCGAGAGCTCGCAAAGAATATAAACAGTTTATTATACGGTTACATGCCGTTTAAGCACGTTGCCCATAAACTGCATGTCCCAAAATGCATTTCGTTTTGTGACGTGCGCACTGAAGCGACTTCCTATCAGCAGCGGCACTCTGAGGCGGTGAGTGAGCAGTGGGTGACTGTGAGTGACACAGAGTTGAAGGAACATAATTTACAGCGGCACAGAGACACCAAACACGGAGCAAAGTCTGCTTCAGCAACCGAGACAAGCAACTCCAGTCCCAGAACAAACAGACAGAATGACCCGCTCTTTAAGAATCAGTCGGTGTTGCTGCGGCTCAGAGACACACATGGATTTATTATGTTTTAGAAAAACTCGCGTTACGGTTATTTCCGGTTTCTGGTTGATTAAAATATATGAGGTCTTGGCTTGCAGAGTATGAACGTCTTTTTGCTATATTCAGACGATAAATACTTATAAATACTTGTGTAAAGTTTGTAAAGGAAGGAGGAAAACTTCCGCGATCCCTGTCCCCTCTCACTCTGTTCCTCCTCAACACGCCGCCGCCCCCCCCCCCCCACTCACTGCTTACTGAAATAGTGAGTGACAGGTGATAGTAACACAGCAGGATCTGGGACAGGGGGTTCTCAAAGTCTTGGCTTTCAGACTATTAAAATATTATTGCTGAATTCAAATGAAATATAGCCTTCTTAAATAATGCTTGATATACAAAAGAAAAATACTTTATTATTCACAAAAAATAGATTTCACAAACATTGTATCTCTTTTTGATAAGATATGATGAGGCTAACTAAATTTCATAAATTCATGGGATTTATGTAACAGTAAGAGAGTGAAATGTTAGTCTGAGCCCACATACAGTATTTTTGTGTCTACGTGCACAATACATTAATGCACAACCATGTGCTTTCAGACGTAGTTATTGCCAAAACCAATAATACTCCAATGCAGAGGCAATATTGTTATACAGTATAAAACATTATTTTGATATTTATATATGTATATTTATATAGTGTTAAAATTACAACCGGCCCTTTGAGGGCAACCATAATGCTGATGTGGCCCGCGATGAAATTGAGTTTGACACCCCTGGTATAGAGGCTGTGAATGCTCAAACAATCATTCTAAATATAAGTGAGATACGTAGTGACTAATTTGCAACCAACTTCAAATCATACGAGAGGAAGCATCACTAAAATGAAAGTGTGGGAACATAAAGTATATTTTATAAACACATGTCCTAACATCCTACTTATTAGGTTGTTCCCCTGACCCCTGATAGGCAATACACTCCATCAGCTGCCATGTACCTGAGGCCTCCCATGTCTTCATATCAAGGGAAAGCCTAACAACACCGCAGTTCATATTTATAAAATTCCTTTATACAACCAAAGGTCAAACATTTAATTTTAAGTCGGGGTTTTGATCTGTTGCCCTAACATAATTGTAGCACTGCAAAATTGTACATGCCAAAGTGCAGCGAGGTGTGTATAACAACAAAAGATCTAGGTCAGCCACTGGTTGAAACTACACCAATTTAGCTAATTATATTCCTCTGGAATTACTTAGTGATTCATTCAGGTTTTTGAAAACCTACTAGCATCAAGCTGTAAGTGAAACTTTCAACTGTGGTTTTGAACAAATACTAAACTGTGTTACATTGTGCAGATCCCCTATAGGCAATATGTGGCCAATTGTTTTTTGTTTTCATTTGGGTTTAATGACATTTGTGCCTTTCCAGGTACCAAATATATGATGGAGAGACAGGAAGACCCCTTGTTGCAGTTTCTGCGATATCGTGGAACTGGAGAAGAAATCCGGAACAAACTAAAAAACAACAAGGTATTCTTCAGAAAATATTCATGAATATCATCTACACCAGGGGTACTCAAATACAAATCTTAAAGGTCCAAAAAAATTGTTTCATTAAGACAAAGGTCCGTTTATTACGGTCATTCAAACTTTTAAACAATTGCAACAAGATTCTTAACACCAGGTTGCAAAAACAAAAATAATCTGTATGCAGCAGTTTTCATTGTTATTGTGTCTGTGCTTGATCCCTCAGAGTCGCAGTGTAAGAGCTGCACAGTTATGAATAAAGGCAGCTGCACCCTCTTTCATTCAGCATTCCCATTATTGCTTTATACATGTCTTGCCCCCTTGTGTGTCCACTGAGGTTCGTCAGGCCCCCTTCAACAAACTCCCCCTTTGCCTCATCATAAAAACTCACAAACACCAGCAACTGAGCATTGTCAGTGGTGTCAGTGGACTCATCCACAGCTAAGGAAATGCACTGTGCATGTTCTATTCCATTACAAAGCTGATTAATCAAATCACCAGCCAGTATTTATGTTCTTCTGGTTGCTGTGGAATCTGAGAGGGGGATTTGCTTGATTTGACATGTTATTTTCTCTTTTTGTTTGCCTTCAAACAGGGTCTCCATCACTTCAGTCATGCATTCTTTTATACTTCAGTTATTATCCAGTGGAATGCCCTTACCTACTGGCCTAGTTAAATCAAAGTGGTTACTTTTGTTTGGCTGGGCAGTGTAGTTTTACACACCGTCTTATTTGACTTTCTCAGGACTTAAAATTGTTTTTTGGGGGCAGACCCCCACAAAGAAAAAAAAATATTTACACATGTAAGGTCATCATCTTAACAGTTTTGTATGCTCATCCGTGAGCAGAGCATCAAGTTGACATGTCTATTACAGCTGAATGTGGCGATTACCATTTTGTTCAGCAAAACGCCTCACAAAATTAGTAAGATCCAAAGCTTTAGTGCGTTTTGATTCAATGCTGAGTACAGCCAAACTTGACAGTCTCTTCTCTGTCATTGTAGACCGCAAATACCTCATCCCTTCAGTACTTGGGTCCGAATGCTTCTCGTTTTGCGCCGTACCGTTCAAATGAAATCAGGGCCGGGGGAGGGGCTACAAGACGTGCGTCTTGTGCTGCATTCACTTGCACTCGGACATTAGAGACTTTCTCTCATAAATGTCCGATGAGCCACAACTTTTCTTTCAAAACAAAGCTGCCAACTGGGCCTATTTTTAGGGTGGCAGTTGCCACCCCATGCCACCCCGGTAGGTGAAACTAGGCTACTAGCTACAGTACAGATGCAACTAGATGAGCTGTTAACTCTCGCTCTGACTTTTTTTTTTAAACACACACGCATTTTTCCCACCCGCATTCCGCGAAGACCCGCCCTACTGTGCCTCTGATTCGCAGACTGTTGGTGGGGGGAAACAACGCTGACGGGATGCTGAATGTGATTGGACCAATGCGTTGACAGACACACACAGACAGTGGAACAGTCGTACATGCAGAGCGCTGTTTGCAATGGACATAGCGGAGAATTTTGACTCGTTGCGTTGTGGCGATGTCTCACAGATAACACAGATAATACAGATAATACATATGAAAAGTATAATTTGCTCAGAGTCCAGAGACGGTTCGGTCCGGATCCGGACCGGAGTCCGGACTTTGAGGATGCCTGATCTACACAATGAAGAATCTACTTCAGCATATAGAGTGAAAGAGTAGTACATTCTCATGCCATAGCCTGTACAGTACATTGCCTCTTATAGATTTTAATATCTATATGCTACCACTGGCTAAAATTATTAAAAACAACGATCTAAGCTATCATATCTATGCAGACGACACCCAGATTTTTTTTTAAATTACACCAGGAGACTATTCTCCGATTAGAACACAGAGCAAGTGCATTGAGCACATCAATGACTGGATGACTCAGAACTTTCTCCAATTGAACAAACAAAAAACTGAGATCATTGTTTTTGGAGCAAAGAAGGACCGATTAAAAGTAATCGCAGAGCTTCAGTCGGCAGACTACAAAACAACTAATAAAGCTAGAAATCTAGGTGTAGTGATAGAATAGAATCGGAGGGATGAAACCCTCTTTAATGGTCACACATGCAGAGCACACAGCACACACAGTGAAATGTGTTCTCTGCATTTAACCCATTGTTGTGCACCGACAGAAATGCTAGAGAGATGCATGTTATTTACGTTTGCTTTCTCTCATTCCAGGCTTCCTGATTATTTTCACCTGTGTCTCCTGTGCTCATCAATGTCAGCCCCGCCCCGGATTGGTCCCACCTGTGTCTAGTTACCCTGTGCTTATATTCCCCTGTCTCCCAAGTGTTCTTTGTCAGTTCGTATTGTCTCTTGCTATGGTCAGGTCTATGCTCTTTGTACTCTTGTAAAGTTTGATTCCTCACTACGTGAGCGCTTTCATTTTGTTCCTCTATTTTTGTCATCTCGGTTAGAGATTTGATAGTTACCTTTTTTTGTTGTTCATTGCTGTATTTTGGAAAATAAAGTATCTTACTAATACTTTACCTCTGTCTCCCGGGTCGTGCAATTGGGTCCTACATCCTAAGTGTCTGAGTTCGTAACAGAACGAACTGACCATTATGGACCCAGCCGACCCAAGAACGCTTCACGCAGCGCTGTCAGCACAGGGCGTGAAGATCTTTCATCACGAGGAACAGCTGGGCCTAGTCAACCAGGAAATGCAAGAACTAAGAGGACGCCAGGCCGGGATTCAGGAAGCATTATCCACACAGATGCAACAACTGGCTGTCCAAATGAATCATTTTTTCACTCACCAACAGACTGCTCCTCCGGTGACGTCATCCACAACTGAGAGGTTGCCTGTCAATGCTCCAGCTGATTTCCCAAGTCAGGCTGTTTCTTCCCCTTTACGGCTGGCTCTTCCGGAGAGATTTTCCGGAGATTCTTCTAATTGCAGAGCCTTTTTGGTACAGTGCGATCTGCATTTTCAACACAACCCAGGAGCCTTTTCATCGGACCATGGTAAAGTGGCGTTTATTGTGTCTCATTTAACGGGAAGAGCTGCAGCCTGGGCTACTGCAGAATGGTCAAGAGAAACTGAACTATGTTACTCATTGACCGATTTCATAGAGACTATGAGTCGTATTTTTGACCACTCATCGCCTGCTACAGAGGCCAGCAGAAAACTTTTTCATATACGCCAGCTCAACCGCCAGGTGGTTGATTACGCCATCGAGTTTCGCACAGCAGCAGCGGACAGCGGATGGAATGTTCCGGCTCTTCGTGACGCCTTCATGACGGGACTTTCGGAACCGATAAAAGACCAGCTGGCTCCACTGGAGACACCCCGGGATCTGGAATCTCTCATCGCCGTGGCCATCCGGATCGATAACCGTCTTCGGGAAAGAGAGAGGGAGCGTCGACGCAACCGAGACGTTATTCCCAGCTCCCAGAATGCATCTTGGTGGGTCGCGCCGTGTTGGAGTAGAATACCTCTGCTACGCGCCGTTCGTTGGATGAGGCTGGATCTCTATTAAATTAAGAAAGGAATTGAAAACACCGGAATCAAAGTTATAACAAATTATCTGAGTTTACTTCTAGTAGGAAACCAAACACATATACAAGTTATACAGAGTACTCGAGTACCCCGGACTTTTAGATTTGTGATGCGATGCGGATAAATGCATCGGGACCAGACAAACTCACCAAACCCAAAAGCAATTTTACACACACAAACGTCAGTATTTCTATCTGTCTTTGGGGCGGAGATTTGTCGATTCTTCCTTCCCACTTTTCTCCCAAGCGAATCAGAGAAGCCCTGGGGAGGAGCTGTTTAAACTGACCACCTCCTCCAAGTGTCCTGATTGGCTGGATTCGCTTCTGGCCGAGGTCAATCAGAGTTTCGAACAGAGTGAGACCCCAAACCACACTAGGTCAAAAGTCAATGTTTATCTTTACCTTATCTTACTCTACATTCCTTCCCAGGGGATCTTTTCCTATTTTACGATGTCTTTAACGACTTAGAAACAGCATCTGGCTCTTAGTGGTGATAAGGATCAATGTTGGTGTGTGAAACACAGAATCTCTAAGTCAGTGAATTTAAAAGTGAGAATAACATTCTTTTTCTAAGTGATTATCAAAACCCGTTCAAACAATATATGTTTACTTCAATACAGTGTAGAATCATATCTTCTTACTTCAATCCCTCTTTTGATCTCACCTCACGAGATCAACATATAGCATTTGAAACATTACCACTGTCAATTTTCTTCTTACTGTGTCTGTCCCAACATTTATATAAACCCATCAGAAGTTGGGATATAGAGCACTTTAAACCTTTAGGAACAGTCCACAACAACTTATTATGACAGTGGAGGGAGAGTAAAATATGTCTAAAAAGCAAAGTCCTTGTCAGCTGAGTCATCTTTACTCTTCCCTCAATGGTGGAACTGATGAGTCTAACACACAGTGAGCAGATACAAGGCACACAACAACAACCACATGTCACCAAAATGGCAATAAAAGTAGCCACAGAAATCAGAAAAGACATTATCATACTTTTCCCTCTTTTGGTAACGCATAGTTCTGTAGAATAAAAAATACAAATCCCTTACATTATGGGATATAAAAATAAAGTTGAAAGTTCCTCAAAAAAATGGATTGTTCAGACAAAGTTCCACACCGGCTATATCAACCTGTTTCAGCGGGAAATGGAGTTCCCTGTGCCGTCTTGGTTTGCCATATCTTCGTCCCCCCAGCCCGCTGACGGCGGCTTCTGGGGTGCCTGCTAGAGAGATGTGGCCTGATTGTCCTCCCCCGGCCCGCTGATGGCGGCTTCCGGGTCGATGCTGGAGAGATGTCCTGATCCTCCTCCTCCGGCCCGCTGATGGCGCCTCCTGGGTCGACTGTTGGAGAGATGTCCTGATCCTCCTCCTCCGGTCTGCTGATGGCGCCTCCTGGGTCGACTGCCTTGACGAGAGCCAGATCTGTTCTGATGTCGTCCAGGGTCCTCGCGACGAGGGCCAACTCTGTCCTGATGTCGTCCAGGGTCCTCGCAGGTGTTTTTCCCGACCGCACACTGGCTCCAGTGGTACCAGTTGTCTCCCTTTCCATCTAGGCGAACGGCATGGGAGGTCCCCTCCAACCAGACGTAATCTGCTGTGTTGGCCTTGTGTTTCTCGGGTCCCCCTTTTGACGTCAGCAGCCTGTGTGGAGAAGTCTCATACCAAGCCCTTAAGTTGCTGGAAATATGGTTTTGAAATCATCTCAAAAAATCAAAATCTAAATAAAAATCAAAAATAGAACAAAAATAAAAATAAAACAAAAAAAGGAACAAACTAACAAAACAAAAAATAACCAAAGCTAGATTATTTTAAATGTATCAATTTCTCTTAAAAGCAACAAATAAAACAAAACAAAAAATACCATAACTAGTATTTTAAATTGATACATTTCTCCTCAAAACGTAATAATCTCACATACATATTGTCTGATGTATATCCCATCCTTTTCCCCCTTTTACTGAAATAGAACGCCGTTAACGGTGTTCCTATTTTCAGAAATATCGAGCCTTATACATCAGTTATTTAATATCAGCTATATATTTATTATTACTATTACTTATACATCAGGCATTAAATGTCAGCCTTCTTCCATGATTGACCTCGTCTATATTATCTGACTTATATTGATACGTGTCTGTTTGTATTTATTTAATATACTGGGCAATTATTGATAACTTTTTGAATCTCCCTCTTTTCTTAACAACTTGAGGTATGGCTATTTTGAAATCTGACTTGGTTAAGAGATGATTTGTTTATTGGTGAAAGGAACACTCTTCCCCTCAATGGTGTGGGGGTGGATATTCAGGGAGAGTTCCTTACAATCTCCAGATCTTCCTCTCAATGTAGAGGCCATAAAACCTTTTAATGGGCTCTGTGGTCTGTTCAGATTTAGATTTTCTTCCTCTCCAGAGGTCATCCCTGTCTTTGACCCTGTATGCTGCTTTGAGTCAGCAGCATCTCAGGACAGAGAAAGGGAGATCTCTTCCCAAAAGTGTAAGTTCCCTTTTGAGCAACATAGCTCCACATTTAACACTCCCTGACTTGTTTGTAAAGCGTTCTTTAAGGCCTGAATTGAGTCTTCCGTTATGTAACAGAAAATCCCATTTCCAAAAAGGGTCAGTTTAATAGCCCTTATCATATTACCGCTCTGTGCTTGCATGCTAGGACCTATTGTCTTTGCCAGAGCTGCTGCTAGTCTTTCTACATGTATTAGCTTCATATTAGCAGGGTTCACTAACATGGTTGGTTGATCCAGTTTAAGATTTTCAATATCTTCCATTACTATTTCCAACATTCCTTATCCCTGAATATCAGGTCTAACAATGTGTTTTCCTTTAGGAGTATTAGATGGGATACTCATAAGTGGCATTTGTGAGCCCTTATCTCCTTAGGGTGGAGGTAGGGTCTCAGACATTATACCACCTTCTCGTTGCTATCTGTCTCTCAAGTATTACACAGATTTGACTTTAAAAAAAAATCACACAGAGCTTCTCATACCTTATCATATCACATTCAGGCAAATTTTTATTGTGCGATGTTTATTTCAACAGATAGCGTGACTTCCAGAAGTAGGCTTCTACAATCTCCTCACGGTGATTGCGACTTCAGGTCAAGAGTTAAAAACTCAGTCAACAAAATCTCTTTATCGTCACGTTTAATGAGCCTGATTATCCCCACAACAGTTTTGTGATGAGATACGGTCGTTCCAAATAATTAGTTGGAGGTCGCGTCTCTCTCCTCCTCTATCACCCACCATATAACAATTACAGACATTTTATACATTTAAAGCACCACGAAAGGTAACCGCATTAATCAATCTGATCATGACCTGCGGGGAATGTAACCCTTCTTTTACAGCCTTACAGTCTTTAATGAAAGCACTGTAAGGTAACCGTATTCATCAATGTTATATTGACCTACGGGGAATTTAACCCTATTTTGACACCTAAGTAGTCTTTAATTAAAGCGCTTGCAAGGTAACCGCATTAATCAATCTTATCATGATCTGCGGGGAATTTAACCCTCTTTTTCTAGCCTTGCAGCCTTCGTATTTAGTGAGTGAAGGGCTGGGATCTACCCGCCACACTCAAACACTATTTTTGCTCTAGATCCAGGACTGAATACCCTTCTCTAAGCACTAATAATCTAATTTAACTAGAATATGTATTGTATTTCCCACCGTGACTAAAAACACTGAGAACGCTGCTGACAACTCTAAATTTTTTAGTATAATCAATCACAGATTTTTGATAATCAAAACGGGTGTCTGCTCACCTTTTGTATATGGCGCCTTGGTGTAGTTGTCAACAGTATCTCTGTGTCCTCCCCCTGGACTGGATTCTGTCCCCTGGCTATCGGTGTTCCTTTCTAGAGATCAGCTCACAAACGTCGGGAGTCACCACTTGTTGGAGTAGAATACCTCTGCTACGCGCCGTTCGTTGGATGAGGCTGGATCTCTATTAAATTAAGAAAGGAATTGAAAACACCGGAATCAAAAGTTACAACAATTATCTGAGTTTACTGGTAGGAAATCAAACACATATACAAGTTATACAGAGTACTCCGGGTACCCCGGGCTTTTAGATTTGTGATGCGATTCGGATAAATGCATCGGGATCAAACCAACTCATCAAACCAAAAAGAAATTGGACTTCAGGTCTGTGATGCGATTCGGACACAGATATCGGGATCAAACCAACTCACCAAACCCAAAAGCAATTTTACACACACAAACGTCAGTATTTCTATCTGTCTTTGGGGCGGAGATTTGTCGATTCTTCCTTCCCACTTTTCTCCCAAGCGAATCAGAGAAGCCCTGGGGAGGAGCTGTTTAAGCTGACCACCTCCTCCAAGTGTCCTGATTGGCTGGATTCGCTTCTGGCCGAGGTCAATCAGAGTTTCGAACAGAGTGAGACCCCAAACCACACTAGGTCAAAAGTCAATGTTTATCTTTACCTTATCTTACTCTACATTCCTTCCCAGGGGATCTTTTCCTATTTTACGATGTCTTTAACGACTTAGAAACAGCATCTGGCTCTTAGTGGTGATAAGGATCAATGTTGGTGTGTGAAACACAGAATCTCTAAGTCAGTGAATTTAAAAGTGAGAATAACATTCTTTTTCTAAGTGATTATCAAAACCCGTTCAAACAATATATGTTTACTTCAATACAGTGTAGAATCATATCTTCTTACTTCAATCCCTCTTTTGATCTCACCTCACGAGATCAACATATAGCATTTGAAACATTACCACTGTCAATTTTCTTCTTACTGTGTCTGTCCCAACATTTATATAAACCCATCAGAAGTTGGGATATAGAGCACTTTAAACCTTTAGGAACAGTCCACAACAACAACTTATTATGACAGTGGAGGGAGAGTAAAATATGTCTAAAAAGCAAAGTCCTTGTCAGCTGAGTCATCTTTACTCTTCCCTCAATGGTGGAACTGATGAGTCTAACACACAGTGAGCAGATACAAGGCACACAACAACAACCACATGTCACCAAAATGGCAATAAAAGTAGCCACAGAAATCAGAAAAGACATTATCATACTTTTCCCTCTTTTGGTAACACATAGTTCTGTAGAATAAAAAATACAAATCCCTTACATTATGGGATATAAAAATAAAGTTGAAAGTTCCTCAAAAAAATGGATTGTTCAGACAAAGTTCCACACCGGCTATATCAACCTGTTTCAGCGGGAAATGGAGTTCCCTGTGCCGTCTTGGTTTGCCATATCTTCGTCCCCCCAGCCCGCTGACGGCGGCTTCTGGGGTGCCTGCTAGAGAGATGTGGCCTGATTGTCCTCCCCCGGCCCGCTGATGGCGGCTTCCGGGTCGATGCTGGAGAGATGTCCTGATCCTCCTCCTCCGGCCCGCTGATGGCGCCTCCTGGGTCGACTGTTGGAGAGATGTCCTGATCCTCCTCCTCCGGTCTGCTGATGGCGCCTCCTGGGTCGACTGCCTTGACGAGAGCCAGATCTGTTCTGATGTCGTCCAGGGTCCTCGCGACGAGGGCCAACTCTGTCCTGATGTCGTCCAGGGTCCTCGCAGGTGTTTTTCCCGACCGCACACTGGCTCCAGTGGTACCAGTTGTCTCCCTTTCCATCTAGGCGAACGGCATGGGAGGTCCCCTCCAACCAGACGTAATCTGCTGTGTTGGCCTTGTGTTTCTCGGGTCCCCCTTTTGACGTCAGCAGCCTGTGTGGAGAAGTCTCATACCAAGCCCTTAAGTTGCTGGAAATATGGTTTTGAAATCATCTCAAAAAATCAAAATCAAAAATCAAAATCAAAATAAAAATCAAAAATAGAACAAAAATAAAAATAAAACAAAAAAAGGAACAAACTAACAAAACAAAAAATAACCAAAGCTAGATTATTTTAAATGTATCAATTTCTCTTAAAAGCAACAAATAAAACAAAACAAAAAATACCATAACTAGTATTTTAAATTGATAAATTTCTCCTCAAAACGTAATAATCTCACATACATATTGTCTGATGTATATCCCATCCTTTTCCCCCTTTTACTGAAATAGAACGCCGTTAACGGTGTTCCTATTTTCAGAAATATCGAGCCTTATACATCAGTTATTTAATATCAGCTATATATTTATTATTACTATTACTTATACATCAGGCATTAAATGTCAGCCTTCTTCCATGATTGACCTCGTCTATATTATCTGACTTATATTGATACGTGTCTGTTTGTATTTATTTAATATACTGGGCAATTATTGATAACTTTTTGAATCTCCCTCTTTTCTTAACAACTTGAGGTATGGCTATTTTGAAATCTGACTTGGTTAAGAGATGATTTGTTTATTGGTGAAAGGAACACTCTTCCCCTCAATGGTGTGGGGGTGGATATTCAGGGAGAGTTCCTTACAATCTCCAGATCTTCCTCTCAATGTAGAGGCCATAAAACCTTTTAATGGGCTCTGTGGTCTGTTCAGATTTAGATTTTCTTCCTCTCCAGAGGTCACGCCTGTCTTTGACCCTGTATGCTGCTTTGAGTCAGCAGCATCTCAGGACAGAGAAAGGGAGATCTCTTCCCAAAAGTGTAAGTTCCCTTTTGAGCAACATAGCTCCACATTTAACACTCCCTGACTTGTTTGTAAAGCGTTCTTTAAGGCCTGAATTGAGTCTTCCGTTATGTAACGGAAAATCCCATTTCCAAAAAGGGTCAGTTTAATAGCCCTTATCATATTACCGCTCTTTGCTTGCATGCTAGGACCTATTGTCTTTGCCAGAGCTGCTGCTAGTCTTTCTACATGTATTAGCTCCATATTAGCAGGGTTCACTAACATGGTTGGTTGATCCAGTTTAAGATTTTCAATATCTTCCATTACTATTTCCAACATTCCTTATCCCTGAATATCAGGTCTAACAATGTGTTTTCCTTTAGGAGTATTAGATGGGATACTCATAAGTGGCATTTGTGAGCCCTTATCTCCTTAGGGTGGAGGTAGGGTCTCAGACATTATACCACCTTCTCGTTGCTATCTGTCTCTCAAGTATTACACAGATTTGACTTTAAAAAAAAATCACACAGAGCTTCTCATACCTTATCATATCACATTCAGGCAAATTTTTATTGTGCGATGTTTATTTCAACAGATAGCGTGACTTCCAGAAGTAGGCTTCTACAATCTCCTCACGGTGATTGCGACTTCAGGTCAAGAGTTAAAAACTCAGTCAACAAAATCTCTTTATCGTCACGTTTAATGAGCCTGATTATCCCCACAACAGTTTTGTGATGAGATACAGTCGTTCCAAATAATTAGTTGGAGGTCGCGTCTCTCTCCTCCTCTATCACCCACCATATAACAATTACAGACATTTTATACATTTAAAGCACCACGAAAGGTAACCGCATTAATCAATCTGATCATGACCTGCGGGGAATGTAACCTTTCTTTTACAGCCTTACAGTCTTTAATGAAAGCACTGTAAGGTAACCGTATTCATCAATGTTATATTGACCTACGGGGAATTTAACCCTATTTTGACACCTAAGTAGTCTTTAATTAAAGCGCTTGCAAGGTAACCGCATTAATCAATCTTATCATGATCTGCGGGGAATTTAACCCTCTTTTTCTAGCCTTGCAGCCTTCGTATTTAGTGAGTGAAGGGCTGGGATCTACCCGCCACACTCAAACACTATTTTTGCTCTAGATCCAGGACTGAATACCCTTCTCTAAGCACTAATAATCTAATTTAACTAGAATATGTATTGTATTTCCCACCGTGACTAAGAACAGTGAGAACGCTGCTGACAACTCTAAAGTTTTAGTATAATCAATCACAGATTTTTGATATTCAAAACAGGTGTCTGCTCACCTTTTGTGTATAGCGCGCTTGCAGTTGTCAACAGTGTCTCTTTGTCCTCCCCCTGGACTGGATTCTGTCCCCTGGCTGTCGGTGTTCCTTTCTAGAGATCCGCTCACAAACGTCGGGAGTCACCACTTGTTGGAGTAGAATACCTCTGCTACGCGCCGTTCGTTGGATGAGGCTGGATCTCTATTAAATTAAGAAAGGAATTGAAAACACCGGAATCAAAGTTATAACAAATTATCTGAGTTTACTTCTAGTAGGAAACCAAACACATATACAAGTTATACAGAGTACTCGAGTACCCCGGACTTTTAGATTTGTGATGCGATGCGGATAAATGCATCGGGACCAGACAAACTCATCAAACGAGAAGAAATTGGACTTCAAGTTTGTGATTCGATGCGGACACAGATATCAGGACCAACAAACTCACCAAACCCAAAAGCAATTTTACACACACAAACGTCAGTATTTCTATCTGTCTTTGGGGCGGAGATTTGTCGATTCTTCCTTCCCACTTTTCTCCCAAGCGAATCAGAGAAGCCCTGGGGAGGAGCTGTTTAAACTGACCACCTCCTCCAAGTGTCCTGATTGGCTGGATTCGCTTCTGGCCGAGGTCAATCAGAGTTTCGAACAGAGTGAGACCCCAAACCACACTAGGTCAAAAGTCAATGTTTATCTTTACCTTATCTTACTCTACATTCCTTCCCAGGGGATCTTTTCCTATTTTACGATGTCTTTAACGACTTAGAAACAGCATCTGGCTCTTAGTGGTGATAAGGATCAATGTTGGTGTGTGAAACACAGAATCTCTAAGTCAGTGAATTTAAAAGTGAGAATAACATTCTTTTTCTAAGTGATTATCAAAACCCGTTCAAACAATATATGTTTACTTCAATACAGTGTAGAATCATATCTTCTTACTTCAGCCGCCAGCCGAGGATGTCCAGCCCATGTTACCACACCGTCAGAGGATTACACTTCCGAATGACTCCGGGGAACCCATGCAGCTGGGAAGAACCAGGCTTTCTCTGGAGGAGAGGCAGCGCCGTCTACGGGAGGGTTGTTGTTTCTACTGCGGCCAGTCGGATCATCAACTCGCTTCATGCCCGGGAAAAGATCGTGCTCACCAGTCAAAAGGAGGGCGCTGGTGAGCAAGTTTCCCGCAGACTTTCCTCCTCGACCTGTTACGCAGGTAAACATTTGTATTAACAATCAAACCATTGACCAGGGTGTGTTAATAGACTCAGGGGCTGACGAAAGTCTTATGGACTGGGGCGTAGTAAATCAGCTAGAAATAAAGACTGTTCCGCTATCTCATCCTATTAATGCCAGTGCCTTAGACGGCCGCTTGTTGTTCACAGTCACCCATTGCACTGAGCCCATTCAGATTACTGTGAATAAGGACCATACCGAGAGCATGCAATTCCATATTTTTGAGTCGGCTCAGCACCCGATTATTTTGGGGTTTCCATGGCTAAAGATCCACAATCCTCACATTGACTGGCGTTCAGGGAAAATTAAGGAATGGGGAGAGGATTGTATGGGCAGGTGTAAACTTTCACAACCTGTTAATGCACCAACAGACTCTCGTAAAATCATTATAGATCACCCCGACTATCCTGATCTACAGAAGGTACCTTCCTGTTACCATGATTTAAAGGAAGCCTTTAACAAATCCAAAGCCATGTCGCTACCTCCTCACCGAGATTTTGACTGTCCCATTGATCTCTTACCGGGAGCCCCCATTCCCAAGGGGAAACTTTATTCGATTTCGAGACCTGAGAGAGCAGCAATGGACGAATACATTTCCTCTTCACTCAAATCAGGAATTATCCGTCCTTCATCTTCTCCAGCCGGAGCGGGATTTTTCTTTGTGGGAAAGAAAGACGGGTCTCTGAGACCTTGCATAGACTACAGTCCACTAAATGACATTACGGTGAAGAACCGCTATCCTCTGCCACTCATGACATCTGCCTTTGAACTACTTCAAACTGCCAAAATATTCACCAAGTTAGATTTAAGAAATGCATATCACTTGGTTAGAATAAGAAAAGGGGATGAGTGGAAGACAGGATTCAACACTCAGAGTGGTCACTATGAGTATCTAGTAATGCCCTTTGGACTATGCAATGCACCGGCTGTGTTTCAAGCTCTTGTGAATGAGGTTTTACGGGAATTTTTGAATATTTCAGTGTTTGTGTATCTGGATGATATTCTGATTTTCTCCCCAGACACTAAGTCTCATGTTAACCATGTCCGTCAGGTTTTGCAGAAACTGCTAGAGAATCAGTTATATGTCAAGGCAGAGAAGTGTGAGTTCCACACAAAAGAGGTATCCTTCTTAGGATACATAATCTCACCTAATCATATGCAAATGGATCCGGCTAAAATCAGTGCAGTATCCCAGTGGCCTACACCAGACTCCAGGAAGAAGGTCCAACAGTTTCTAGGGTTTGCTAACTTCTATAGGAAGTTTATTAGGAATTTCAGTTCTGTTGCTGCTCTCTACATGTTCTGACTTCTCCTAAGGTTCCCTTCAAGTAGACTCCCCAGGCGGACTTCGCTTTCCAACGTCTCAGAGAGAGATTCACATCAGCCCCCATACTCACCATTCCAGATCCCCAGCGCCAGTTTATGGTCGAGGTTGATGCTTCCAATGAGGGAATTGGAGGAGTACTGTCTCAACGTTCTGCAGAAGACAACAAGATGCATCCATGTGCTTACCTGTCGCGGAAACTGACAACGGCAGAGCGGAATTACGACGTGGGAAACAAGGAACTGTTAGCTGTAAAAGCTGCCCTCGAGGAATGGAGACACTGGTTAGAGCAGGGGTGGGCAATTATTTTTTACAAGGGGCCACTTCAGAAACTCGAGCTGTGTTGGGGGGCCGAATCAAAAATAAGTTGAACTTAATTCTGCTCAATATACCAATACTGAAAAGGTGTTTTACAGTATGTTAAAGATAAGAAATGAATCAGCTTTATACAAAAAGAAATGAGTGCTTTTGATTTTTGTTTTTCAGTTAATTTGACTTGTTCAGTGAGAAAAATCCAGTCTGTCTTGGGCTTGAACAAGTGCACGGAAATCTGGTTCAATGTCTGAGGTGGATATGCGAAGGACAGCTGAGAGGTGATCATCAGTGATAGAGGATCTGTATCTGGATTTGTTGAACTTCATCACTGAGAATGTCTGTTCACATATGTAGGTAGATCCAAAGAGGACCATCATCTTCTGAGCACGTCTCCTGATGTGTGGAAAGTTCTCCTCTTTCAGGGAAGAGTAAAACTCAGGCAGTGAGACTGACCTAAAGTGCTCTGACAGAAGTGTGTCAGACTGCAGGTCAATGAGTTCAAGCTGAACATCACTGGGTGCATCATCCACATGGCATGTAAATGGGGAAAAGATCATATTCATTTCATTCTCAACTGTTTTGAAGTCTTTAAATCGCCTTGAAAACTCACCATGCAGTGCTTCTAACATGGATGAGTACCTCTGGAGGTGATCAGCTGATGGTGTGGCTTCCTTCAGTGTTGGCAAGTGCGTGAGAATGTTGTCCTCCATTTGGCTTGAGAGAAGCGTAGGAAGATGAGTAGCTGGGCAGTGTCACGTACATCGCAGCTCTCATCCAAAGCCAAGGAAAAAAAGTCAAAGTTGACCGCTCTGTTCTGCAGCTGAAGCTCCAGATTTCCCGCGATGTCCTCAATCCTCCTCGTAACAGTGCGTCGGGAGAGCGGCATTTTCTCAAATGCCTCCTTTTTCTCCGGGCATATTAGTGCGGCAGAGTCCAACAAACACTCCTTAATGAACTCTCCGTCCGAAAACGGTTTACTTTTGTTTGCAATGTTGTGGGATAAGACATAACTCGTCTTGACAGCTGCATCTCTGGATGTGGAATGTTTTGTGGAAATATGTTGTTGGCTTTGCAGCTTAGCTAGCAAAGCATCCGACCCCTTTGCCCGCTCTTCCTCAGACAGGTTCTTGTATTTATCTGCGTGTTTGATAGCATAGTGGCGACTCAAATTGTACTCCTTGAACACAGCGACCTGCGCACCACAAACTAAACACACAGCTTTACCTTTCACTTCTGTAAATAAATACTTAGCGGTCCATGTCTTGTTGAAAACGCGGCATTCAGTATCGATCTTTTCTTTTTTTGCCCTTAGCGGACATTTCGAGGACTAGCCGGCCAGCATCACTCGTAGCTGTACGTAAATAAATAAAAAAAACAGCAGCGCCCTTTTCAAAATAAAAGCAACACAGTTAGAAAAGTATTTACGCCATGCAAGCAATACAGCTGTGTTGCTTTTATTTTGAAAAGGTTGCTGTTTTTTTTTAATTATGTTATAATTTATGATCAACCTCACACGGGCCGGCCAAGGCCGGCCAACGGGCCGGATGTGGCCCGCGGGCCGTAAAATGCCCACCCCTGGGTTAGAGGGTGCAGAGCAGCCGTTTTTAGTCTGGACAGATCACAAGAATCTGGAATATATAAGAAAGGCTAAGCGTCTCAACTCCCGTCAGGCCAGGTGGACACTATTCTTTAGTAGGTTCAATTTCACCCTCTCTTTTCGTCCCGGGTCTCAGAATCAAAAACCCGATGCTTTGTCTCGTCTTTATGATCCGGAACCACTTGCGGTAGAGCCCAAGACCATCCTTCCACTTAACCGTGTGATCGGAGCCTTTTCCTGGCAAGTGGAGTCGGACGTAAAAAAGGCGAATGTCAAGAATCCAGCACCTAGCGAGTGTCCCAACAATCTGCTGTTTGTTCCTGAGGCTCTTCACTCCAAGGTCATCCACTGGGCTGTTGGAGTAGAATACCTCTGCTACGCGCCGTTCGTTGGATGAGGCTGGATCTCTATTAAATTAAGAAAGGAATTGAAAACACCGGAATCAAAGTTATAACAAATTATCTGAGTTTACTTCTAGTAGGAAACCAAACACATATACAAGTTATACAGAGTACTCGAGTACCCCGGACTTTTAGATTTGTGATGCGATGCGGATAAATGCATCGGGACCAGACAAACTCATCAAACGAGAAGAAATTGGACTTCAAGTTTGTGATTCGATGCGGACACAGATATCAGGACCAACAAACTCACCAAACCCAAAAGCATTTTTACACACACAAACAACAGTATTTCTATCTACTTTTGGGGCGGAGATTTGTCGATTCTTCCTTCCCACTTTTCTCCCAAGCGAACCAGAGAACGCCTGGGGAGGAGCTGTTTAGACTGCTAACCTCCCCCAAGTGTCCTGATTGGCTGGATTCGCTTCTGGCCGAGGTCAATCAGAGTTTCGAACAGAGTGAGACCCCAAACCACACTAGGTCAAAAGTCAATGTTTATCTTTACCTTATCTTACTGCTACATTCCTTCCCAGGGGATCTTTTCCTATTTTACGATGTCTTTAACGACTTAGAAACAGCATCTGGCTCTTAGTGGTGATAAGGATCAATGTTGGTGTATGAAACACAGAATCTCTGGGCCAGTGAATTTAAAAGTGAGAATAACATTCTTTTTCTAAGTGATTATACATACAACAGTTCAAACAATACATGTTTACTTCAATACAGTGTAGAATCATATCTTCTTACTTCAATCCCTCTTTTGATCTCACCTCACGAGATCAACATATAGCATTTGAAACATTACCACTGTCAATTTTCTTCTTACTGTGTCTGTTCCAACATTTATATAAACCCATCAGAAGTTGGGATATAGAGCACTTTAAACCTTTAGGAACAGTCCACAACAACAACTTATTATGACAGTGGAGGGAGAATAAAATATGTCTAAAAAGCAAAGTCCTTGTCAGCTGAGTCATCTTTACTCTACCCTCAATGGTGGAACTGATGAGTCTTAACACACAATGAGCAGATACAAGGCACACAACAACAACAACCACATGTCACTAAAATGGCAATAAAAGTAGCCACAGAAATTAGAAAAGACATTATCATACTTTCCCCTCTTTTGGTAACACATAGTTCTGTAGAATAAAAAATACCAATCCCTTATATTGTGGGATATAAAAATAAAGTTGAAAGTTCCTCAAAAAAAAAAAAAAAATTGATTGTTCAGACAAAGTTCCACACCGGCTATATCAACCTGTTTCAGCGGGAAATGGAGTTCCCTGTGCCGTCTTGGTTTGCCATGTCTTCGTCCCCCCAGCCCGCTGACGGCGGCTTCTGGGGTGCCTGCTAGAGAGATGTGGCCTGATTGTCCTCCCCCGGCCCGCTGATGGCGGCTTCCGGGTCGATGCTGGAGAGATGTCCTGATCCTCCTCCTCCGGCCCGCTGATGGCGCCTCCTGGGTCGACTGTTGGAGAGATGTCCTGATCCTCCTCCTCCGGACTGCTGATGGCGCCTCCTGGGTCGACTGCCTTGACGAGAGCCAGATCTGTTCTGATGTTGTCCAGGGTCCTCGCGACGAGGGCCAACTCTGTCCTGATGTCGTCCAGGGTCCTCGCAGGTGTTTTTCCCGACTGCACACTGGCTCCAGTGGTACCAGTTGTCTCCCTTTCCATCTAGGCGAACGGCATGGGAGGTCCCCTCCAACCAGACGTAATCTGCTGTGTTGGCCTTGTGTTTCTCGGGTCCCCCTTTTGACGTCAGCAGCCTGTGTGGAGAAGTCTCATACCAAGCCCTTAAGTTGCTGGAAATATGGTTTTGAAATCATCTCAAAAAATCAAAATCAAAAATCAAAATCAAAAATAAAAATAAAAATCAAAAATAGAACAAAAATAAAAATAAAACAAAAAAAGGAACAAACTAACAAAACAAAAAATAACCAAAGCTAGATTATTTTAAATGTATCAATTTCTCTTAAAAGCAACAAATAAAACAAAACAAAAAATACCAAAACTAGTATTTTAAATTGATAAATTTCTCCTAAAAACGTAATAATCTCACATACATATTGTCTGATGTATATCCCATCCTTTTCCCCCTTTTACTGAAATAGAACGCCGTTAACGGTGTTCTTATTTTCAGAAACATCGAGCCTTATACATCAGTTATTTAATATCAGCTATATATTTATTATTACTACTACTTATATATCAGGCATTAAATGTCAGCCTTCTTCCATGATTGACCTCGTCTATATTATCTGACTTATATTGATACGTGTCTGTTTGTATTTATTTAATATACTGGGCAATTATTGATAACTTTTTGAATCTCCCTCTTTTCTTAACAACTTGAGGTATGGCTATTTTGAAATCTGACTTGGTTAAGAGATGATTTGTTTATTGGTGAAAGGAACACTCTTCCCCTCAATGGTGTGGGGGTGGATATTCAGGGAGAGTTCCTTACAATCTCCAGATCTTCCTCTCAGTGTAGAGGCCATAAAACCTTTTAATGGGCTCTGTGGTCTGTTCAGATTTAGATTTTCTTCCTCTCCAGAGGTCACGCCTGTCTTTGACCCTGTATGCTGCTTTGAGTCAGCAGCACCTCACGACAGAGAAAGTGTGAGATCTCTTCCCAAAAGTGTAAGTTCCCTTTTGAGCAACATAGCTCCACATTTAACACTCCCTGACTTGTTTGTAAAGCGTTCTTTAAGGCCTGAATCGAGTCTTCCGTTATGTAACGGAAAATCCCATTTCCAAAAAGGGTCAGTTCAATAGCCCTTATCATATTACCGCTCTGTGCTTGCATGCTAGGACCTATTGTCTTTGCCAGAGCTGCTGCTAGTCTTTCTACATGTATTAGCTCCATATTAGCAGGGTTCACTAACATGGTTGGTTGATCCAGTTTAAGATTTTCAATATCTTCCATTACTATTTCCAACATTCCTTATCCCTGAATATCAGGTCTAACAATGTGTTTTCCTTTAGGAGTATTAGATGGGATACTCATAAGTGGCATTTGTGAGCCCTTATCTCCATAGGGTGGAGGTAGGGTCTCAGACATTATACCACCTTCTCGTTGCTCTCTGTCTCTCAAGTATTACACAGATTTGACTTTAAAAAAAATCACACAGAGCTTCTCATACCTTATCATATCACATTCAGGCAAATTTTTATTGTGCGATGTTTATTTCAACAGATAGCGTGACTTCCAGAAGTAGGCTTCTACAATCTCCTCACGGTGATTGCGACTTCAGGTCAAGAGTTAAAAACTCAGTCAACAAAATCTCTTTATCGTCACGTTTAATGAGCCTGATTATCCCCACAACAGTTTTGTGATGAGATACGGTCGTTCCAAATAATTAGTTGGAGGTCGCGTCTCTCTCCTCCTCTATCACCCACCATATAACAATTACAGACATTTTATACATTTAAAGCACCACGAAAGGTAACCGCATTAATCAATCTTATCATGATCTGCGGGGAATGTAACCCTTCTTTTATAGCCTTACAGTCTTTAATGAAAGCACTGCAAGGTAACCGTATTCATCAATGTTATATTGACCTACGGGGAATTTAACCCTATTTTGACACCTTCGTTAGTCTTTAATTAAAGCGTTGCAAGGTAACCGCATTAATCAATCTTATCATGATCTGCGGGGAATTTAACCCTCTTTTTCTAGCCTTGCAGCCTTCGTTTTTGCTCTAGATCCAGGACTCAAATACCCTTCTCTAAGCACTATTAATCTAATTTAACTAGAATATGTATTGTATTTCCCACCGTGACTAAGAACACTGAGAACGCTGCTGACAACTCTACATTTTTTAGTATAATCAATCACAGATTTTTGATAATCAAAACAGGTGTCTGCTCACCTTTTGTATATGGCGCCTTGGTGTAGTTGTCAACAGTATCTCTGTGCCCTCCCCCTGGACTGGATTCTGTCCCCTGGCTGTCGGTGTCCCTTTCTAGAGATCAGCTCACAAACGTCGGGAGTCACCACTTGTTGGAGTAGAATACCTCTGCTACGCGCCGTTCGTTGGATGAGGCTGGATCTCTATTAAATTAAGAAAGGAATTGAAAACACCGGAATCAAAGTTATAACAAATTATCTGAGTTTATTTCTAGTAGGAAACCAAACACATATACAAGTTATACAGAGTACTCGAGTACCCCGGGCTTTTAGATTTGTGATGCGATGCGGATAAATGCATCGGGACCAGACAAACTCATCAAACGAGAAGAAATTGGACTTCAAGTTTGTGATTCGATGCGGACACAGATATCGGAACCAACAAACTCACCAAACCCAAAAGCAATTTTACACACACAAACGTCAGTATTTCTATCTGTCTTTGGGGCGGAGATTTGTCGATTCTTCCTTCCCACTTTTCTCCCAAGCGAATCAGAGAAGCCATGGGGAGGAGCTGTTTAAACTGACCACCTCCTCCAAGTGTCCTGATTGGCTGGATTCGCTTCTGGCCGGGTTCAATAGTTCTCTCCAGGACTTGAAATTCCAAAGTCCCCTAAGGTCAAAAGTCAATTCTTATCTCCGTCCCGATCTCCCCTCCCTACCTTTTCCAGGGGATCTTTTCCTATTTTACGATGTCTTTAACGACTTAGAAACAGCATCTGGCTCTTAGTGGTGATAAGGATCAATGTTGGTGTGTGAAACACAGAATCTCTGAGTCAGTGAGTTTGAAAGTGAGAATAACATTCCTATTCTATATATAATTACCCAAACCGTTGTGATTACATAAAACAGTTCAAACAATACATGTTTACTTCAATACAGTGTAGAATCATATCTTCTTACTTCAGTGCATAAAGCTAAAGAGTTATGATCGGTCATAATAACACAGAATTTGGTGATGATTCAATCGTTTACAGTGAGATCTACTCACATACTTTTGGCCATACTCGTGCAGCCCTGAAAATGAACTGAGATGTCCATGCAAATGTACTTTAGTAAGTGTGAAGAGCAATTTTGATTTAAAATAGCAATTTGAAGGTTGGATATTTGTAAAATAAAATGGTGTGTAAATAATCCAGTTTATTTGTATTACTTTCTATTTGTATTGTGTCATATAGTGGCATCAATGTGTGCATTTGATACAGATAATGGAGCAGTTGCTTAAAGTTTAGGGCCTTATATACAGTATAGCCCTTAAGGTCAAATAATGAGATCCTCGAACCCCCGACCCCCTGCCCTCCCACCGTCCGCACCTCCACACAGAGCCCTCCCACCATATCAAATCCCGACTTAACCCCTGACTACACGTATGCTGAAGTTTAGTTCCACAGTCCAGTACCATTGGTTTTGTAAGTACCTTAAAGGGGACCTATCATGCAAAATGCACTTTTGTACGTCTTTTATACATGAATATGTGTCCCCGGTGTTCCAGGGAACTCACCAAGTGTCAGAAAACACAACCCTCTCTATTTTCCTCCATACCCAAATCTCTAAAAAAGGGGCTGCAACGGATCTGATAAAAACTGATCCAGATTTGAACACTGTCCTGACGTCAGGACGGTAGCGCTACAGCTATTGGGCCAACTCCACCAATCAGGAGGAGACAGCCACGGCCATTGCCGTTCGAAAGCGCTGGAGACGCTGTAGTACATATGCCAGGCCTGTAAGTGGCGCTGTAGTCTGCCACAAAAGCAGCGAAGAAGACTTGGTTACCATGGTTACCCTTCTGTTTATTCTCCGCTGTGGCTTTCTTTCTCCCTCCCTGAGGCAAGCATTTGCTCCCGCTGCAATGCAATCCCTCCCCGTCGAGGCAAGCACTGTAATTCTCTCCGGTTAGTCCACCAGCAGATGACAAACACCCACCTCTCCGCCTCTTCCAAGGAACGAGGGGACCGTGCGGCAGAGTTTCAGTTTCAGTTTGTTTCGCCGGTCAAGATGTCCGTTAAAGTTTCAATCTTCCGGACAAAATTAGAAAAGTGCCGGTCAAAGGTCTTATTTGTTATTTATTGAGCTTTAAAACAAATGAATAACGACTCTATATAATAAAACACGGAGATCTCTTTTTCTCCCCCTCTTCTGACAGCCCAGCAGCTGATCAGAGCACATCTCCCCTCTCCTGCAGGGGGGCGTGGTCAGCAAAATCAGACCCGTAGACAGCAAACAGCACATAGAGCGAAATGAGGCATGGCTAAAATGCATGATCTGTTTGGTATTTTGAAAACAGAAACGTATAAATATACCTTATATAGGTATGGCCCTACAATATATCATTTAAATATAGCATGATAGGTTTCCTTTAAGCTTGTTTGCCAAAAAGAAGATAACAAAATGAACGAGTGTTTTCAAATTAGGTTGTGTAAGGAGGTCCCCGGTTACCGAAATGTACCATTTTTTATTTATTTATTTATTTTACAGTAGGGGTGCAACAACTAATCGACTTAATCGATTAAAATCGATGACCAAATTAGTTGCCAACTAATTCAGTCGTCGATTTGTTGGTGACGTCATCACGTGTGTTTTACGTGCCGTTAAACTCCAACGTTATCGGTCTTTTTATCGGTACTGGAGACATTTAACCTCTTAAGCACGGCGGTCCCCCCATTGGACCCCTCCCACAGTTTTTTTCCGAGACAATGTCTCAGGGCTTCTTAACATTTATTAATGTGTAGCACCAGATTAACGGGAAGAATCTCAGCTAACTGAAGATATGAACCATTTTTACCAAAACAAAACACAAGTCTCATAAGAAGCGTCTAAATGACCCCTGAGCGAAAAAATGCAAACTGACTTTGGCACACAATTCAAGATAAAGATACCCTTATTACTTATCGTAGCTGCACATACAATATATCCGATTAAAGCTGAGACTCCACAGATTATTTAGGTGTAGTATCATCACTGAGCGATCCGAACTTGCGACAGGGGAAGCTGATGTTGATCCATAGGTTGATAATGTACCTGTGCCTTTGAAAAAATTATTTATAATCCATAATTCCATTTTTATGTAAAAATCGGAGCGGAAAAGTTAGCTGCTAATGGTAGCCACCAGAGTGTATGCAGCTTCCGGTTTTGGTTACGCGTCACTCTCACTCCTTATTTGTTAACGTTTTGGTGTGTATAGAACTTTCCCTCGATTCCATTGGCTCTAGCGGTTATAAAGAGATTTCATTCATCAAAATCGACCAAGGAGGGCCAGAGATATGGGTCAAATTTTTTCGAGCCTGAGACCTGAAAAACAGGCTCAGGGCTTAAGAGGTTAAAAAATATATGTCAAATGCATTATTGCTACATAAACATTATATCGCAGTCTTAGTGTCGCCAACTCGTTTCTAATATGCAAAAAGACAAAAAAATGCGTCTATGGTGTATTTTCGATCTTTCCAATCCAGACGAGAGATCTCTCTCCCCGGGCCCCGTCTGTGTGCGAGGGGGCGGGGCAGTTTACACACACGCGGCTGCTACATGCATGCAACACACGGCGGGGATGGCGGAGAGAAGCGCTCCAAGGTGTGGTTAAATGTTACCCGTCTCGATGTGGACAATGCTCGTTGCCAATAGTGCAATAAGAGTTTAGCATGTAAGGGCGGTAACACGAGCAATTTGTCTAAACATTTAGCAAAAGTGCACCACATTCAGACGGAGAAATGCATCGGGTTCGACTGTCTTTCTAGTAGCTCTGTAGCCCCCCCATCCACGAATAACTTTTCCACGTCAGCAACACACGGAGTTAACAAAATTATACAAACATGGGTTAATGAGAGGTAACTGAGTTATTTATTTTGTTAAAGTTTCAGCTATTCTGTTTACAGTTCTGTCATCACATTATTTAATATGATTTGTTAAAACATTGTTGTTTCTTTTGATGTGAAATATTATTTATTTAATTTAAATATAAAACAATGTTAATTTTGTTCACAATTTGTTTAGTTAATTTAATAATATATGTATTTTTGAATCAAGTATTCATCTTTATTGTCTTCATTGTTAGTTTCCACATGCCTAAAACAACCTCAAGCTAAATCTAAAAGTTGATGGCTAAAAAAGAGCGTTTGAGAAATTGTGCAAGGCATAATAGTCCGAATAGTCGATTAATCGTTTCATTAATCGATAGATGAATCGATTATCAAATGAGTCATTTGTTGCAGCCCTATTTGACAGGGACAGTGCACATTGATTAACATTTCTGTAAATGCAACAGAGTTAGCCAACAGGCTATTTTTCATCTGCAGTCCCTGGACAGATGTTGAAAGTCATCCTAAAAAAAAATGTCACTTCAAATGACAGGTAAATACAATCAGTAAAACAACATTCAACATAGATACTTATATTAAAACATAAAAACAAAACAAAAATACATATTCACGAAGCAGACAGATAGCAACAGGTCAAGGTACATGTGTACAAAGAGAGCGTTGTAAAGTGCAGATTGTGTCAGTGTTGACAGAGCTGATTTTCCACTAACCATGTTTTTAAATTAGATTTGAATAAACTGCAGGTGTTTTGTTCTCTAAACTGTTTTGCAGCTTTAAAAGAAAAAGAAGATTGGCTGAATGAACTCTTCCTTAATGGAACAACGCAGTCTCCTCTTGTTGCAGCTCTTGTTGACCTAGTTACAGGTGTGTGTATGGTGAACAAATGTCTGAGCGGAGGTGAGGTAAGGTCGTGTATTATTTTGTACATGAGGCAAGCATTTAGATATCTTATTACATTTTCCCAGCTCAACAAGTTGTATTTTGGCAGTATTTGGGATGCACCTTTACATAACTTCACCTGTGGCAACACGAGATTTCCCTGCACCCTAATAAACAGGTAGATACACATAGGGAGAGATCATTACATGTGAGCAGTGTGAGTGACAACAATTGATTAGCTTTTTTCATCTTCCAATTCCTGCTGCCTTGGCTTGTTGTTTTGGCCTGTTTGCTTCAAGCTGTTATTTATTATAACATTCTGTGCATGTAGAGACAGAAAACTAATTCCGAACACAGGTACAGTATTATTCATTAACTTTGAAAATATCCATTTATTGAACTTTAAAAAAAAAAAATAATAATAATTTGAACAGTATGTTTTTAACAGTTGATTACCCTGAACTTTAAGTATAATTCAACTGAAAAACCAATAAAAGAATAAATTATACATTTATATCTACATTTAAATAAATAATATAAAAATAATAAATACCAATAAAGAAGATCAACACATATTTTGGAGCGCACTTCCACAACCGACTAAACATATATAAATATGATAACTAATGTCACTCACAACCTGTCATGTTTAATTATACTGCTACACGCAGTACTCTTATTTTGGTAACCCCTTATCCGGAAACCGGAAGTAGCTAAGAGGTTCCGGCTTGACTAGGTTAGTAAAACTTGACTGTACGCTAGAGACCGGAGATTCTCCGGCGGAGAATAAAGACACGGCAACTAAAGCTTCCCTTGTAACGTGTTCATATGGATTTATTAAACAGACTGCAAGTCACAACACAACCTGGCGAGAGGGCTTTTAGGGAGGGGCGAAAGCGCACGCAGGATGTATAACGCAAGACAAATTGAGAGCATCATTACGAAAGATTAGAGCGACCATGCTGCGACAGGCATCAATGGTAAAGCCTCCAGATTTCAAATATCCTAAAGAAGAAGAGAAGGAAAAAAATGAAAAAGCCTCATTAGGCATGGTTACTTTGGCCTTTACTCTGCAATAGCAGTGCCCATTTCACTTTAGATAATGACCATACACTGTATATTAACAAGACTCTTGTTTTTGTTTATAAAACCTGCTTATATGATTTTAAATTATAAACCTTTCAGGATTTCTTTGCGAACACAGGTATAGCGTTCAAACTCTGTTGGACTGTTCACAGCATAAACCAATATGAAATAAATGTCTTAAAGGTTAAAGGAAAAATAAACAGTTATGTTAACTTTCTTAAGAAAAGTCTGTGCTGCAATGTGTAACGCCGCAGCACAGACTAAGCAAAATATTGGGATTTTTGTGAAATAGGATGTAGAAATTAAGAGCCTAATTCGTTAAATGCAGTGCATGCGTTTCCAGACTAATTCATGTGACACTTACCAGGCTTGGCGCTCATTAAAGGTGGGGTAGGTAATTTTGGAGAAACCAGCTCGAGTGCGCTAAAATTTGAAAATACACAGCCGGAAAAAATCTGCCACTTCCTTACAGAGCCCCTCCTCCAACACACACGAACACGCACATGACCATTGAGGGCACGAGATAAGTCTGTGCACAGATGGAAGGCTGACAGGCAGGTAGGCCATCCAGTTATTTTAGCCGGGCCAGCTAAAATGATTGGTCGTGCTTTTTACAGTACTACGGCTTCCACAGATGACATTTTTTTATGGATTTTTTGTCAAAGCACTTAAGATATTCATTGCTATCGGGATGTTAAGGGCATTCCATGGAATATAACAAAAAGTGTATCTCGAGCCGGTTTCTCAAACTTACCTACCCCACCTTTAAAGGTCAGTAGGAATGCTTATTTGGATGAAGTACGAATTCTCAGTTTTTTTTTAACCAAGACAGGCTTGGAATTTCGTCATTTTAGGGGCAAGGCCATTTGGCCTTTGGTGTCACAACATTTTTTAGGGCACAAAGGCCACATGCCAGGGCACACAGGCCATTGAGGCAAACATTTGGATTTGGAGCTTACAAATAAATAACTTCACTTTCTAATAAGAAAAACACACAAATGACATGGAAAACAAATCACTTTTTTAATATCAATAATGTCAAACATTATATCATCATATTAGTAGAGGAACAAACCCCCCAAAAAAGGCTTTAGTTATCGAGATACCCCTACCCGAGTTAGAACAAAGCACAACCATCTTTTTTCATTTGGCCTAAATGTTCACAGAGAGGTAAGGCATACAATAAAGCAAATATTATTGTTCTGTTACAGCTAAGTTTACTCTTGTTTGCATTTTCTGGGCTATTCTTTGTGTGCCTATTGTGCCTAGTCGTGGTCCCTTTAAGAATCAGGATGACATCATCAGATGGGTGTGTCAGGTGATCATTAGAGAGGAAATAGGCAAAGCATGGCTCTGTGAGCAATGTGTTATTGTTTGTAAGAAATCCAGCTACATCTGCATAGTCTTAATGCCTTTGATCGCATCGTATGTAAGTATTGTTTATGTTTATGTTATTAACAATTACAGATGATTCTTTTTAGAAAATATTGTATTCTGTGGTGTTTAATGCTGGAGATCTTCGGAGTTGTCTCAATATTGTACAAGGTTAATGCAAGGAGAGTTAAATGAATACATGTACAAATGGTTGATTATATGTTTAAAATATGATGCCATTTATAACTGTTTGAGTTCTAGAATTACAATAAACACATTAAAAAGCTTACGGTAAATATAACAAGGCAATTCAATTAATGTTAAAGCTGTGTTGATTTATATACATTGTGCATATTTGTGTATGTAGAAATGATCATAGAATTGATTATATTTTGTCTTGTTTATTTTTAGTTTCACACCATCCTTATATCATTAAACCTGTGGGCAAAGGATTCACGTCTTCAGAGTCTTGGTGTACGGAGGGAGTTTATCTGGCTGTTAAGCTATATACACTACATATAACGGGGACAGCACAATTATATCAATACCTTTTACCATCTTTGTAATATTAACACTTAACCCTCTGAGACCCACGGGGCCGTATACGATCCCAAATATCACGTTCAAGGTTCAAGGTTCTTTATTGTCAATCTGACATAGCTACAGAGTAATTATGCAGTTGAAAATCTTATGTCACAGGCTTCTCCAACAATGCAACATAATAACATAACATAATAACAATAAGAGTATGAGCAATACAAAAATAATAATAGTTATAAAAATGAAATAAAGTTATGATGTGGAATAGTGCAGTACGAGTCTATATACAAGTTATTGGAATGATATATATATATTAGGTATTAGATACATACTACTGAGTAGCAGATGAATGTTTGAAGTTGTTTCAACAGTTCAATTTTTTAACAATCTCACTGCCCGCGGGAAGAAACTGTCTCCGAATCTTCTTGTCCTTGCCAGGATGCTGCGGTAACGTCTGCCAGACGGCAACAGAAAGAACAGTTTGTGGCTGGGGTGATGGGGGTCTTTGATAATCCGTAGTGATTTCTTCCTGAGCCGCTGGGAGTAAAGGTCCTCCATGGATGGCAGCTCCGTCCTGGTGATGTGCTGTGCAGTTTTCACCACCCTCTGTAAAGCCTTACGATCGAGGTCGGTGCAGCTGCCGTACCAGGCCGTCATGCTGCCAGTGAGGATACTCTCTATCGTGCACCTGTAGAAGTTGCAGAGTATCCTGGAATCCATTTTGAACCTCCTCAACCTGCGGAGGAAGAAGAGCCGCTGTCGAGCTTTCTTGGTGATGGTGGTGGTGTGAAGAGACCATGTCAGGTCCTCAGTGATGTGGACCCCAAGGAACCTGAAGCTTTTGACTCTCTCCACCGTAGTCCCATTGATGGCGATGGGGGCGTGTCCCTCTCCCTGCTGCTTCCTGTAGTCCACAATCAGCTCCTTTGTTTTGCTGATGTTGAGATGGAGGTTGTTATCCTGGCACCAAGATGTCAGGTTTTCGACCTCCTCTCTGTACGCCGTCTCGTCATCGTCTGTGATCTGGCCGATGACGGTCGTGTCATCAGCAAACTTCACGATGGTGTTGGAGCTGTGTGTGGCCACGCAGTCGTGGGTGAACAGGGAGTAGAGGAGAGGGCTGAGCACGCAGCCTTGAGGGGCACCGGTGTTTAGAATCAGGGTGGAGGATGTGATGTTTCCCACCCGCACTGCCTGGGGTCTGCCCGTCAGGAAGTTCAGGATCCAGTCACAGAGGGCGCTGTTGAGCCCGAGAGCTTGATGGCCAGCTTGGAGGGCACAATGGTATTGAATGCTGAACTGTAGTCAATGAACAGCATTCTCACATATGTGTTCCTGTTCTTCGGGTCCAGGTGTGAGAGGGCAGTGTGGAGGGTGAGGGCTATGGCGTCGTCTGTGGACCTGTTTGCTCTGTAGGCAAACTGCAGGGGGTCCAGAGATTCAGGGAGGGAGGAGGTGATGAATAATTTGACTAACCGCTCAAAGCACTTCATTATGATGGAGGTGAGTGCTACTGGGCGGTAGTCGTTGGGGCAGGTGATTTTTGTCTTTTTGGGGACAGGAATGATGGTGGAGTGTTTAAAACATGTGGGGACTACAGACTGCAGCAGGGACCTGTTGAAGATGTCTGTGAACACCTCTGCCAGCTGAACTGCACACACCCTGAGAACACGGCCAGGGATGCCATCAGGTCTTGTGTGGGTTAACCCTTTTAAAGGATTTACACACATCTGCCCTATTTAAAACAAAAGGGCAGTGTAGCTCCTCGTCCCTCTGTACCTCCACAGCCCGGCTGCTCTCAAAGCGTGCAAAAAAACTGTTTAGCTCATCTGGGAGAGATGCGCACGCAGACACTCCCGCAGCACCCCCCGCTGCTCCTTTGTAGTCAGTCATTGTCCTTAGTCCCGCCCACATATTCCTAGTGTTACAGCCTTTGAAGTCAGATTCCACCTTGTCTTTGTACTGTCTCTTTGCATTTTTAATTGCTCTCCGGAGATCATACCTAGACTTCCTGTACTCCTCCAAATCTCCTGCTGTGTGCGCGATAGTGCGCGCTTTCAGTTTGCCGCGCACCTCACCGTTTACCTAGGGCTTTTGATTTGGGAATGTCCGTACAGAAACCTTCGGTACCACGTCATCGATGCATTTCCCAATGTAGCAGATGACAGTGTCTGTGTGTGTGTTGATGTTATTGTCCTCAAACACACTCCAATCCGTAGATGCAAAGCAATCCTGCAGTGCCTCATCTGACTCCTCACTCCATCGTTGTACTGTTCTTGTAATCGGTCTGTCCCTTTTAAGTTTCTGCTTGTACGCAGGCAACAACAGTAGTGAGATATGGTCTGATTTGCCAAAGGGAGGGCGAGGGAGAGCCTTATATCCATTCCGGAAAGGGGAATAAACATGGTCCAGTGTGTTTCCCCCGCGCGTCGGGAAGTTGATGTGTTGGTAATATTTTGGCAAAACCTTCTTCATGTTGGCGGTGTTGAAATCTCCGGCCACAACGAACGCCGCATCTGGCCGTGAAGTCTCGGTTTTATCAATAATCCCAAACAGCTGATCGAGTGCCGTGTTGTTGTCGGCGAGTGGCTGCGGCGGGATATACACTGCTGTTATCACAACAGATGTGAATTCCCTCGGCAGATGGAAGGCCCGACATGAGATCATGAGGTGCTCTAGCTGTGCGGAACAGTCCGATGAAATAATCTTCACATCTGAGCACCAGTTGTTGTTAGTCATTACACACACACCGCATCCCTTACTTTTCCCCGAGTTTGCAGTCCGGTCCTGACGAAAAATAGAGAATCCCTCAGGGACAATGGCGGAGTCCGGGATAGCGGGGTTGAGCCAAGTCTCAGTGAGAATTAACACGTTACAGTTCTTAATGTCCCGTTGAAAAGCAATCCGGCTTCTGAGTTCATCTAGCTTATTTTCAATGGATTGAACATTAGCCAGAAGAATACTCGGAAGAGGGGGCCGATTCTCTCGTTTCCTCAGTCTGACCAGCAACCCGGCCCGGCATCCGCGCTTTGTCCTCTTCTTGCGTCTCTCAGGTAGAGCAGCAACAGGTAGCCATGGTGAATCTCCATTGTTTGTCGGAGGGTTATTATTGTCCACGAAGTTTCGCAATTGGAGAAGTTCCTCTCTGCTATATTGTATGGCAGAGTAGGTGCGGTCGGCTAGCATGTTGCGAACCATATCAAAAGTAAACCGGCAAAAGTAAAAAAAATATGTACAAAATACGAAAATGGGCAAAGTTGGAGAGGAGCACATAGACGATGCGGCCATCTTCACCGGCGCATCAGAACACGTTGTGTTCAAAGCGTCATCATTTCTCAGCTGTTTCAGCCAGAGACATGCCGTGTTTTTCCTCTTAAACTACAGAAACGGCAATAAACAACTGCATACATTTTTCATTGAGAGGCGTTTACTTATTTCGGTGAAACGAATGTGCGTAAAGTTTTAAAAGATGCAGATAGTCTTATGGAGCTAATTTCCTGCCATAACTCCACAAACAAACTAAACAGGTTTTACAAATGCCTCATGATTCACTAACAAACACAATGTGGTTTGCAAATACAAAACACCATCAACAAACTAATGCATTTAGTTTTGCAAAGAAAAAACGTATCTATCAAATAAACACATACCATTATTCTAATAAATCATGTTTCAGAGACAAATTCAGCATAGGTTTTACAAGTACACACATTTTTTTTACAACTACAACACTTCTTTTTACAAGTACAAAACTTGTTTTTACAACTACAACACTTTTTTTTACAAGTACAAAACTTTTTCTTCTCACGGCGGAATATTACTGCCAAAAGTCACGTGACTCACTCACGTGACTTTTGGCAGTAATATTCCGCCGTGGTTGTGCTCAGAGCCGTATAATAGAAGAGTTACGACATCTCCGTTCACTCCAATGGACCAGTTTTTTTATAGCAATGGCGGATCGTGGAACCGTCAATAGTTCCCCGGAAGTTAGCTTGCCGCTGACTTCCGGGGAACTATTGCCGCCAGCAACACAGTACAGTTGCAGCATAATAGACCGTTCGTGATGGACTTTTAAAGGTAAGAAGACGTTTAAAGATTTATATTGCGGATATTATCAGCACATCTGAGTCAAATGAACATGTGTATTAAAGGATGTTAGTGGATTATCCCTAAATCAGTAGATTTAGGGAACGTTTACAGATAACAGATTAGGCTAGGATACCGGATAAAGTTAGCAACACACGTTAACCATGAACAGCCATTAATCCGTTCTCCTAATGTTATTTCATCCAACGTTGTGGAATTAGAGAAAAAGGGCTTCTGAACGTGATTTTTTTGTGGGGTGGAGGAATATAATATTAGTTAAATATAACATTGGGGCACGTGTGATTGTAATGAGTGGAAGTGGAGAAATTACGATCTCCATTTTGGAGTAGACCTACAAGCTAGTATAATAGTTAACGTTACACAATAATAAGGAAGAGAGCTATTTGATATTAATTTAGAGTGCATATTTGAGACTTCCAAACAGTAAACAAAAACGTAATTTATGAGTGAGTGTTTTTAGTGTATTCTGTTGATTATTACCTGTCTGTATTATGTTGCAGCTCAGCTGATTTTGAAATGATGGCAAAGTGAGAGTGAAAACACAAGGTAAATGTAATACTACTGTTGTATATAAGTAAGCATACTAAACATGTATTCTATCACTGTATTATATAAGTAATCTTGTTAGTGTATATTAGTAACCTACTGTATGGCAGGTGGAGGGGCAGTGGTGTTACAGGTGGAGGACTTACTGGACATGTATACACTCATTACATACTGTACGTAAAATACGACCAAGAATGTGAGACAACTTTATACAAATTCATATCACATCCATTACTGATGCCATTTGTCATACTTTGTTAAACTCACAAATAATAAAGTTCCATAACTTCAGTTGGAAACAAAGACCACACCTTATCTCCCCAAGGCAATTTCCCATCCAATAGATGTGCTATATAGGTGTGTATAACCCTTTCTCCTGTCTGTTTCTCCCTCTTTCAGCACAAGAACCAGAGGGGGATTCAATAGAGCCTGAATACCTGCACTGAGACCCTCACCCTGCACCCTGAGTCTCAACTCTCAGAGTTCTTCAAGCCTTTCCCTGTTATTTGTATTAAACCAAACATTAAGCTTCCCAATGGTGTGGTCTTCGTTTTGTGAAAAAGTGCAAATGCAGTGTTTGAATATGATTACCTCACATATTTTGTTGTGGCTGTCTGTTTTGATTGTTAAATTGCTCCTGCTGACTTGAGCTAGCCATTTTTCCCTCCTCTCTGTGTCAGTGGGGAAGCCGTACATTCTGATTCTTACTCCTTTCTCTGAGCGATTGGAGCATCCCCAGGCAGCACAGCAAACCATGGTGGAGACGATATGCCAGGGCAACACGGAGGAAAAGGCACGGACAAACTGCATGACATGCTATTCAATGTTTATTGAATTCCATGTATTTACAATGGATGTTCCTAAAACAACACTTTTAACGTCATCATGTTGCTGCTAGTCCATTGATAGTCACCTGTTGGTCTCCTGTCCTTTCTGAAAGTCATAAAGAGTACATTAGTCATTTTAGATTACTTATGTCCTCAAGTACCATGGGATTACTGAAACCACCATGAATTAAAAAAATGGTAGAAATGAATCTGATCTAAATTTTGAAGCATTCCTTACCATCCCCTCCCTCTAAATATATCAATAAACATTAGGAAGTGATGCTCCTGACTACCATACCCGTTTAAGAAGATAATATTTGTTTTAAATAATTCAAAGCAATACACAACAGCAACAGGCTCTTTAACCAAGGCAACAGCCTACCATGTATATGTTAACAAGTAAACTAGCTGTTCACACTATTCCTAATATTATCCATAAATATTAGCAGATTCTATTTTATTTTTAAAATATATTGATGTAAATACATGCACATATCGGTATGTTGTATAAATATTGCAAATCAAGACCTTTATTCACTACTTATTACCAAAAATCGTAGTTCTATCTCCGGTAATCATGCATTCATATGTCCCGCCACGAACTTCCGGGGAACTATTGATTCTCCCTGAACCACGTGACGATCAAGCATTTTGGACTTCCGCTGTCGTAACTCTCTCTATTACCCCTTTCACACTGTTGGAGCAGAACACTTCTGCTACGCGCCGTTCGTTGGATGAGGCTGGATCTCTATTAAATTAAGAAAGGAATTGAAAACACCGGAATCAAAGTTATAACAAATTATCTGAGTTTACTTCTAGTAGGAAACCAAACACATATACAAGTTATACAGAGTACTCGAGTACTCCGGACTTTTAGATTTGTGATGCGATGCGGATAAAAGCGTCAGGACCAGACAAACTCATCAAACGAGAAGAAATTGGACTTCAAGTTTGTGATGCGATGCGGACACAGATATCAGGACCAACAAACTCACCAAACCCAAAAGCATTTTTACACACACAAACATCAGTATTTCTATCTACTTTTGGGGCGGAGATTGGTCATCTCTTCCTTCCCATTTTTCTCCCAAGCGAATCAGAGAACCCCTGGGGAGGAGCTGTTTAAACTGACCACCTCCCCCAAGTGCCCTGATTGGCTGGATTCGCTTCTGGCCGAGGTCAATCAGAGTTTCGAACAGAGTGAGATCCCAAACCACACCAGGTCAAAAGTCAATGTTTATCTTTACCTTATCTTACTCTACATTCCTTTCCCAGGGGATATTTTCACCTAACCTTCCCTCCTTCCGACATTTAAACTCTTCTCCACTTATTTTACGATGTCTTTTAACGACTTAATGACCGCATCTGGCTTTTATGGATGATAAGAAGGATGTTGGTGTATTGAAACACAGAATCTCTGAGCCAGTGAATTTAAAAGTGAGAATAACATTCCTATTCTATATATAATTACCCAAACCGTTGTGATTACATAAAACAGTTCAAACAATACATGTTTACTTCAATACAGTGTAGAATCATATCTTCTTACTTCAACACCAACGCAACTCCGGTTCAAGCTCCGTACTAGAGCTTTTCAGGTTCGGAACCGGTACTTCGGTTTAGCTCCGGCTCTTTTCACACCGCTCAGAGACCGACTGGTGCTGCCGCTGCTGCGTCATGACGTCACAGTTTACGTCGCTGATTTTCTCCCCAACGGAGCTCACCTCACAACAACAACGGGCCGGGGACTGCGTTGCTTTTAATCATACGAAGCCAGATTAAATTAAATAACGACTTCTCCAACCTTATACTTTTCTCCAGAGTGCCGTGGTTCATTGTTTATTAATGTGTTTCAGCGGCATTTACCGACCGCTGCAGTGCTGGCCGGCTGCTCTTCCACGAGTGTATTCTTCCGTTAGCTCCGGGTTAGCTCACACGGCTCTAAAGTATTCACTGTCTGACTGTCACACAAGCAGCTGATACATATCCCCAGTTCCCCTTAAGTGAATGTGTGTCAGTCTGAATTGACGCTGTTTGGCATCACAACGCTGTTATGAAAGTTTCTCTGGTATAACATGGGTGATGTTAGCATAGCAACCAAAGCTAAACTGACTACTTGCTAAGCCGTGTTCTACAGGCACTTTTTACCGACGTATTTTTCATTATGATTCTACTTGTGATAGTCGGACATGACAACCTGTGCAGCCCATGTATTGATTCCATCCGATAGCTGCTATAATAACAAACAAAACGTCTGCCTGCTCTCCACAATGATCAATAACAGCGAACGGATGGTCAAAGTAAGGTACAAATAAACAGAATCACACGAAGCCTGGTTAGTGTTGCCTGACTTTATAAAGCGTGTTTTTTTTTTACAAGTGTGTGGTTGCGTTCTAGTCACTTTGCTCAGCACTACTGCTGGTTACAACTTTTATTTGCCGTACTCGCCTTAACTGTTATCTCAGGTTAATCTCGCCCCCCTCCGACGTAAGCGTGACGTATGCGGTTCTTGCTTCTACACGGACAACTTTTTGGTGCTCGAAACAAACCGGATTCCGGAGCTTAGAGGCTGCTCCGCTGCGGTGTGAACAGGAAAACCCGGTGCTTTTCAAGCACCAGCACCGAACCGGCCCCGAAACACCGTTGGTGTGAATGGGGTATCAATGGCGCTGGTTGTGCTCATACACACTCACACATGCTCCACGGCAGCAGGGGGCACTACTGAGTCCATTGAGAAGGCGGGAGGTTGAGCAGAGCATGGAACAGCCCTTGCCAGCCTGATGACAGCGGTGTTTCTAGCGATCCAGCGATCTGAATTTAGCGATCACAACGAAAACAGCCAAGACACATATTGAGCCCAGAAAATGAATGTTATTAGGGCTGTAAATATAATAAGCCTTTGTCTAAAATGGACAACATTGTAACTAAGGAGATTTAAACTATACAGCGATTCTGCACTCGGTCAATCAGCTGCTCTTCATTTTCTTTCCTGCTATATTCAATGAGTGATACAAATATTTTTTACCATACGTTCTGAATAAAACTCATACTGTTGGACTCGGTACTAGTTGACTGCTACCAGAAATAAAAGGAAGTACTTTACTGTGTACTTTGTGAGTAATCCTCTGTCAGAGTCCCCTCCATAGTACATAATGCATGTTTTTTGCTATCTTTGATGAATGATAAAAATAAAATGTTACCATTAGTTCTTAATGAAATTGATACGGTTTGACTTTGTATTAGTAAGCCTACTACTAACAATACATTGAAGTACTTTTACTGTGTATTTTTTGAGAAATACTCTTGTCAATGTCCCCTGCTGAGAACAAAATCAAGCCACTTCTGCTAAGTTTGATGAGGGAAAAAAATATGTTTTGCCATTAGTTCTTCGTGAGATTGACACCGTTGGACTCAGTACTAGTGAAACTACTCCCACAAGTACTATGAAGTACTTTTACTGTGTACTTTTTGAGTAATCCTCTGTCAATGTCCCCTCCTGAGTACAATAATGCATGTTTCTCTGCTATTTTGAATAAGCGTTAAAACACCTTTCTTACGAGACTGATATTGTTGGACTGTCACGCTCACAGATACAGATCAGAACCCAATAGCACGACACAGACACAGGCAGTGTTTCAGACAGTGGCGAGCCGTCAGGGCCCTCTAGGCCCTCTGTGAGGGCCTAAGATATTCCAAAAAATAATATTTAAAAACATTAAAAAAAAAATGTTAAAATATATATTTTTTTAATATTATTTTTTTTTGTTATATTTTACCGAAAAAAAACTTGATTTAATAAAATAACATTTCCAAATAAATAAATCCTTCGAATCTGCCTGTTCAGTCTCTGTTTGAATGTGGGTTACATGAAAGAAGCTGTCTGGCCCTCTCTGCGATTCACAGAGGGCCCGCTATAGTAACTGAACGAGAGAGTAATGTCAAATGACAGTACAATTGACCAATCATATCTTCCCTCTAAATGGGTGGGTTTTATTATCGCGGACTAGATGACAAGTTCCGCCCGCTGTGAAACTTTTCTTGTTTCCATAGCAACAACAACAACTTCCTGTCAACAGCGTGAACTCGCCTTCAAAATAAAAGCATGCCAAATTACACTTAAGACATACAACTGCAACAAAAGTAACAAACACAATGCAATATCATTTTCAATGTCAAAGAACACAAATTGGGTTCACAGGTGTTGTTTTGTGTGGTAGAGGGTCGCTGTCATTGATGCGTTTTGCACCCTGGGCCGTTGTTTTGATATTCCGCTGAAGTATACGCTGTGACGTAATAACTCTTTTTTTTTCTTTTTTTCAAGGGAAGGGGTGGGGGTCAGAGGGCCTAGGTATAAAGCTCACGGCTCGCCACTGGTTTCAGAAATGTTCCGTTTATTCCAGTCAGGGACAGGCAGGGTCAGAACCAGGAAATCCAGCAGAAAGGCAAACAATCCGAGAAGGGGCAGGCAGAATAGGGCTCAGAACCAGGCGATCCGTCAGAGAGGCAAATTAATCCGAGCAGGGAGCAGGCAGAGAACTCGAGGTCCGATTACAGGCAGGTAGGAGTCAAAACCGGGCAGGACAGGAATATAGGCTAGTGACTAGCAATCACTGGAGAGCTTGGCAGAACTGACAAGACAATCTGGCAAAGGGCAGGTGAGAGTGAGGTGATATAAATACTGTGGAGTAATGAGGGAATGAGTAACAGGTGAGGGGAAGGGCTGGGGAGACCAGGTGAGGGAAGTGAGCTGATTGCAAGAGCCTGGAGGAAGGCGGGATCTGAAATGACAGGAGAGTTAAAGGTGTGCCAAACCAAAACAACAACAATAAAAGTGTCTAACTTGTGACAAAACCCCCCCCTCTATGGACGGCTCCTGACGTCCCACGTGGTTGATCGGGATGAGCCTGGTGAAAGTCAGTAATGAGGGATGGGTCAAAGATACTGCGAGCGGGCACCCATGAACGCTCTTCAGGACCATAACCCTCCCAGTGTACCAGGTACTGCAAACCTCTTCCACGTCGCCGGGATTTGATGAGGCGACGGACAGTGTAAACAGTCTCCCCGTCAATAATCCGGGGTGGTGGTGGCGGTCTAGAGGGGGGCTGAAGAGGGCTCACATTAACTGGTTTGGTCTTGGACACATGGAAGGTAGGATGAATCCTCATAGAAGGGGGCAGACGCAGGCGGACAGCTGCAGGATTGATGACTCTTGATATGGGAAATGGGCCTACAAAACGGGGAGACAACTTCTTCGACTCAACTCTGAGAGGAAGATCCCGTGTGGAGAGCCAGACACGTTGCCCAGGGGAGTAATGTGGAGCTGGCTTGCGACGACGATTGGCGGACCGTTGATAACGGTCGGAAGAGCGCAGTAGCGCAGAGCGGGCCTTTAACCACATGCGTCGACACCGGTTTACAAACGCCTGGGCAGATGGGACGCTGGCCTCACGTTCCTGTGCAGAAAAAAGTGGTGGCTGATATCCACGGGAGCATTGGAATGGGGAAAGACCAGTAGCAGAACTAGGGAGGGTGTTGTGGGCATACTCAACCCATATAAGCTGCTTAGCCCAGGCGGAGGGAGTGGAGGAGGCAAGACAGCGTAAGGCAGTCTCCATCTCCTGGTTCATTCGCTCTGCTTGACCATTGGATTGGGGATGGAATCCGGACGAGAGACTGACACTGGCACCCAGTAATCTGCAAAACTCGGTCCAAAACGAGAAGTAAATTGTGGACCCCGATCAGACACCACGTCACAGGGAAGACCATGCAGCCTGAACACATGTTGTAGCATGATTTCAGCCGTTTCCTTGGCAGTAGGTAACTTGATTAATGGAATAAGCAGAGCAGACTTGGAAAACCGATCTATAACTGTGAGTATGACTGTGTTACCGTCTGAGGGTGGTAGACCAGTGACGAAATCCAAAGAGATGTGGGACCAGGGACGATGAGGAATAGGCAAGGGATGAAGAAGACCGGAGGGAGCTTGGCGTGAGGTCTTATTTTGGGAGCAGACTAGGCAAGCAGCAATGAATTCCTTGGTATCCTCCTCCATGGAAGACCACCAAAATCGCTGTCGAATCAGGGCTAGAGACCGTCTCACTCCTGAATGACAAGCCAGACGAGAATTATGACCCCACTGGAGAACCTGGGTACGGAGGGTAGCAGGAACAAACAGAAGGTTATCAGGACAAGCACTTGGGGCTGGATGTTCGGCATGGGAGCGCTTGACCTTATCCTCCACCTCCCAGGTCACCAGACCAATGACACATGTGGGAGCAATGATACTCTCAGGATGAGATGGAGAGCTCTCTGGCTGGAACTGGCGAGACAGGGCATCAGGTTTGATGTTCTTAGAACCAGGTCTGTATGAAAGAGAGAAATCAAAGCGCGTGAAAAAGAGAGCCCACCTGGCTTGACGAGAGTTCAGCCGCTTAGCTGAACGGATGTACTCTAAATTTTTGTGGTCAGTCCAGACCACAAAAGGCTGCTCTGTTCCCTCCAACCAGTGTCTCCATTCTTCCAGGGCAAGCTTCACCGCCAACAGTTCTCGATTTCCAATGTCATAATTTCTTTCTGCTGGGGACAGCTTCCGAGAGAAGAAGGCACACGGGTGAACTTTCTGATCCTCGGCCGACCGTTGAGAAAGAACTGCCCCAACTCCAGTGTCCGACGCATCCACCTCTACAATAAACTGCCGAGTAGGATCTGGAAAAATCAAAATAGGAGCAGAGGTGAAGCGTGATTTTAACTCACCAAAAGCCCCTTCTGCTACGAAGGACCACCGGAAGGGAATGTTCTGAGAGGTGAGGGCTGTGAGAGGGGCTGCCACCAAACTGTAGTTTCGAATGAACCTCCGGTAGAAGTTTTCAAAACCCAGAAAGCGTTGGAGCTCCTTGCGCGTGGCCAGTCAGTCACCGCCTTGGTCTTGTCAGGATCCATCTTGATGTTTCCGGTGGTGACCACAATCCCAGGAAAGGGACCTCTGTGGTGTGGAACACACACTTCTCTGCCTTGACGAACAGGTGGTTCTCCAGAAGCCTCTGGAGGACTAGGTGAACATGGACCACATGTTCCTGTTCAGACTTGGAAAAAATCAAAATGTCATCCAGGTACACGAAAACACAGACATTGAGTAGATCCCGCAGAACATCATTCACCAACCCCTGGAAGACTGCAGGAGCATTGGTGAGTCCAAAAGGCATGACTAAATACTCATAATGTCCACTGGGAGTATTAAATCCCGTCTTCCACTCGTCCCCCTCTCTGATTCTCACTAAATGGTACGCGTTACGTAAGTCCAGCTTAGTAAAAATAGTAGCGCCTTGTAACAGTTCAAAAGCAGAGGAAACAAGTGGAAGGGGATACCTGTTCTTGACAGTGATGTTATTGAGTCCTCTGTAGTCAATGCATGGACGCAGAGTTTTATCCTTCTTACCCACGAAGAAAAACCCTGCACCAGCAGGAGATGAAGGCCGGATAAGTCCTGCATCCAGAGAGTCATTGATATATTTCTCCATCGACTTAGTTTCAGGAGCCGATAGGGAAAAAAGTCGACCTCTAGGAGGAGACGTACCAGGTAACAGGTCAATAGGACAGTCATAAGCACGATGAGGCGGGAGTGAGGTGGCCCGAACCTTGTTAAAGGCCTCTTTAAGGTCCCAGTAATCCTTTGGAACTCCGGAAATGTCTTGACACTCAGAGGTAATCGGCTGACTGGAATCAATAGAGGAACTAGATTTTAAGCAGACAGCATGACAATGAGCAGTCCACTCTCTAATTGTCCCTGAAGCCCAATCTATATGAGGATTATGCCTCCTTAACCAAGGAAACCCCAAAATGACAGGCTGATGTGGTGCATGGATAAGGTGAAAAGAGAGTGTTTCGCTGTGATTGCCTGACATGCTCATTTGAACAGGAGTTGAACGGTGTGTGACTCTGCAGAGAAGACGGCCATCTAGAGCATTGATGGGCTTTTCCAAAACTTCCCGACCAAGTCCCATCTGGAAGGCCAGTGTTATGTCCAAAAGGCTGGCATCAGCACCAGAGTCAATAAGAACTGCCACAGTGTGCATCTTCCCAGAGCAGCTCAGCTGAGCATGGATTAGGGGTAGAGAGGGCATTTCTAAATTCATAATTCGGCTCACCAGCGCCCTCTGGATGACTGGTGAGCCCTGCCTTTTACAGGACAAGAGGAGGCAAAATGACCATCCTGGCCACAGTACAAACAGCTGTTTTCCCGCAGGCGGCGCTGTCGCTCTGCCTCTGAGAGCCGGGTCCGCCCCAGCTGCATTGGTTCAGGAGTTAGAAAATCCTCCTCTCACCTGTTCAGGAACATGCGCAGACGGAAGAGGCGGAGCTTGCGGAGCGGCGGAGAAAACCCTCTCTTTCCTCCGCTCCCGAAGACGGCTGTCAATGCGAATGGAGAGAGCCACCAGCTCATCTAAGTCAGCAGGAAGATCCCGAGCTGCCGGCTCGTCTTTAAGGCGATCCGACAGACCGTTGTAGAAGGCATCGAGGAGTGAAGAAGCATTCCAGTTACTCTCGGCGGCTATGGTACGAAACTCGATGGAATAATCTGACACGGATCTGCCTCCTTGTGCCAGGTTAAACAGTCCCCGAGCTATCTCTCTTCTGGGCGTAGCGTGATCAAAGACTTTCCGCAGTTCATCGGTGAATAAGCTTACAGACGAGCAGGCAAGGGATTGTCTCTCCCATTCGGCGGTACCCCAGTCTTTAGCTTTGCCCGTGAGAAGAGAGACAATATACGCCACACGAGACCTTTCTGTTGGGACGGCGGAGGACTGGAGCTCGAAGGCGAGGGAACATTGGACCAGGAATGGTCTGCACGAACCTGGGGCTCCGGAGTAGCGTTCCGGAGGAGGCAAGCGTGCATCCGACACCGGAGGAGTCTGGACTCGAGTAGCAGAAGCTGGAGTTAGATCCGGACTTAGGACCGTAGGAGGACGGTTCAGAAGATGATCACGGAGATTCTCAAAGGTCCGTTCGTGACGAGCTGCCATCGCCTGCATAGCTTCAGCCATGAAGGTAAGCTGCTGCTCGTGGCGTTGTAACATGACATCTTGCGTCGGCGGCTCTGTCGCTGAGTCGGCTGGGTTCATGTTGGCCAGATTGTACTGTCACGCTCACAGATACAGATCAGAACCCAATAGCACGACACAGACACAGGCAGTGTTTCAGAAATGTTCCGTTTATTTCCGGTCAGGGACAGGCAGGGTCAGAACCAGGAAAATCCAGCAGAAAGGCAAACAATCCGAGAAGGGGCAGGCAGAATAGGGCTCAGAACCAGGCGATCCGTCATAGAGGCAAACTAATCCGAGCAGGGAGCAGGCAGAGAACTTGAGGTCCGATTACAGGCAGGTAGGAGTCAAAACCGGACAGGAATATAGGCTAGTGACTAGCAATCACTGGAGAGCTTGGCAGAACTGACAAGACAATCTGGCAAAGGGCAGGTGAGAGTGAGGTGATATAAATACTGTGGAGTAATGAGGGAATTGAGTAACAGGTGAGGGGGAAGGGCTGGGGAGACCAGGTGAGGGGAAGTGAGCTGATTGCAAGAGCCTGGAGGAAGGCGGGATCTGAAATGACAGGAGAGTTAAAGGTGTGCCAACCAAACAACAACAATAAAGTGTCTAACTTGTGACATGGACAGAGTACTTTAAGAGGATGGTTGACATGATATCAGCAATACTTCCAGTCAGTACTCCAACAGCAGCATTTTTACCCCTTGGAAAGTCTTTAGAGTCTGGCCTGGATAGCTGGTCACAAATATCCTTCAGCAAAGTGACACACCCTTGTGACTCTTGTTGGCCTCTTATGGGGCTGCTGTCTTTTAAATACGATTATTTCTCTGCTCCTAGTTCATTCCTCTCAGATTCTTCCATCAGTCCCAGTCATTGCATGTCTGTCAATAGAGCTTGGAAAAATGTGTCCAATTCAACAAAATGTTTTTGTGAAGGTCAGAGCTAAATTATAGATTGTTTGATTGTATAATTACAAGGTGAGAGAAAATAAATCCACATCCTCCTATTAAACTTATTTTATTTACTTTTCCATGTTGTACATATACTTACTTGTATTACATGTTGAAACCAACATGCTGGATATCTTCCCCAGCCTCAAGGAAATACAATCAAAATTAATGGATTTAATAATTTAAAATGTTTATAAAATGTATAAATTAATAATGTTGTGTGCAAACATTTCAAATTGAAATGAAAATAAGTTTACTTTTGAAATGATTTCTCACAAAAACCTTTCTAAATTATAGTAAATTATTAAAAAAGGTTTCGTCAATATACGTTTTCTTCTGCCTAAAATAGTTAAAATTGAACGTAAACTATATCAAACACCACATCCATGGCAATTATCCCATTTTTGTTAAGTTAATAACAATATTGATATTATATATATATATATATATATATATATATATATATATATATATAGCATCAGTGGCGACTGGTCATTAGGGGCAGGTGGGGCACAGCCCCACCTAGTGTCAGCAGAAAGTATTACAAATAATGATTACAAAAATGCAAAAAAATAAATAAAAAAATATATAAAATATATTTTAAGATCATGTTTAATCATCTGATTCGTCTGTACATTGCTGTTTTAGTCTGTGGTTCTTCTAATTAGTGTGTCTACAGTCACAGTGTGTGCCTATTGAGCTGTTTAGAGCCATGTGGGACAAACCTGATTATGCCCCCTCCCTCTCGCTGTGAAGTCAACGGTGACTGTAAAAACTACACTGCGCATTGCTCAGAGTATTTTGTAATGAAATGTGTGTGGCAAAAAAATAATGACCAGAGGGGCATGGAGCTACCATCCCCACCATACGTCATCTCAAATAATTCAGAGCTGATTGGCTGTAAGTACGTGTGCCGCGAAAAGTGTGGTGTGTGAAGAGGAGACGAGAGAGCTGCAGTGACGCGTCCTAAAACCAGGAAGTAAGCTGCGCATGGCTTCCCTCGACAAAAAAGCAATGAGATTTCTCCAGAGGATTTTAGAAAATAGCTGGAAATAAGATCTGTGGGGAACGTACCTGTTAGATAAATGCACGTTTTGATTAGCCGGATAACATCCACATGTCTACCCCTACTTATATAATTTTTTTATCATAAATCTATGGATTAGATTTATGATAGACTTTTGAAACTACAAGAACATAAGGAGGACTTTTACAAAAAAGTAATAGAAATGTTTGTCCAGAAGGATAGGCAAATGGACTTCATCTTCAAGTCAAGGTAAGACCGCCATTTTATTGAAAATGGGATCTTACTAAGAGAGAACAATTCAATATTTAAATGATAAAATTACATTTTTTGGGTATCCTTTTGTTGAACTGTCTGTTTAAAATTAATCGAAGCATCAGACAAAAAAAGCTTTTGAAAATAATATTATATTTTGGTTTAGGTCAAATTATAATATTTGTAAACCTGAAGAGTCAGTGCCAGTGCCTCAGCAGCCATGAACCTCACTGCACGTCACTGCAGAAGCTTATATATAGACATCTAAGTTTTTTGTGCCCCACCACTTTTGTACATATAAAAACGCCACTGTATAGCATATAATTGATGCAGTCTTTCTGAACATTTTTAAATACTGCAAATGAAGAATATTTGTAATGTTTTACACAGATAGTTCCTTAACTTGAATTTGAAAACACGTGGCAACTTTATTAATACAGCAGTTGAAAAGATTTGTGGAAGGATAAATTCTTCATGGGCTTCAATGGCTCTCTAGATAAAGGGTGTTTTATGGTTGCTTGTATTATCCTCAGATAGTGGTTTGTTTAAATAACTAGTGACATTTGAATAAATATTAAAAAAAATTGCTCCAAAAAAGGCATATATATATATATATATATATATATATATATATATATAACCTGGCCGGCTTAACCCGTCTGTATTTCTTCAAGCACCACAAGATTCATAGTTTATAAAGTACAATTCTGGGCCATTGATTGTGTTATTTCTCCAAACACATACAGTAAACATGCCTGTTATGAAGCCTTAAAATGGTGCAGGAAAAGGACTTTACATTGGGTTATACTTAAAGACAGGACTATTCAGTTAAGAAAAGAGAAAAAAGGAAAGAAAATTGTTATAATGGGTGATGTAACATTAATGACAGACATAATATGAGGTCCTTGGCACTCAGACTTTAGAGGGGTCATTTTGTGATCATGGGGCATCACCCTTACAGCATCAGGACAATATCATATGGAGTCAGATACTGGAAGTGTGCTGGAGGCGTTAACTGGGACTGATGGAAGGATGAGGCTGATGAGACTGAAGAATCTGCGAGGAACGAACTAGCGGCAGAGGAATAATTATATATTAAAAGACAGCAGCATCATAAGAGGGCAACCATGTGACAGAGTGTGTTACTTTGCTGAAGGATATTTGTGACCAGCTATCCATTCCAGGCCAGACTCTAAAGGACTTTCCAAGGTGTGAAAATGCTTGCTGGCCGGAGTACTGACTGGAAGTATTGCTGAATCATGTCTACCATCCTCTTAAAATACTCTGTCCAACAATATCAGTCTCAGGAAGAAATGTTTTTTAACGCTTATTAAAAGAAAAAACATGCATTCTTGTACTCAGGAGGGGACATTAGACAGAGGATTACTGGAAAAGTACACAATAAGTACTTCACATAGTACTGTGGGGGTAGTTTCAGTAGTACTGAGTACCAACAGGATCAATCTCACGAAGAAAACTAATATGGCAACCACCAAAAAGAATTCCCCTCATCAAACTTAGCAGAAGTGGCTTGATTTTGTTCTCAGCAGGGGACTTTGACAGAGTATTTCTTCCAAAAAATACACAGTAAAAGTACTTCAATGTATTGTTTAGTAGTAGGCTTACTAATACAAAGTCAAACCGTAATCAATTTCATTAAGAAACTAATGGTAACATTTTATTTTTATCATTCATCAAAGATAGCAAAAAACATGCATTATGTACTATGGAGGGGACTCTGACAGAGGATTACTCACAAAGTACACAGTAAAAGTACTTCCTTTTATTTCTGGTAGTATCAACTAGTACCGAGTCCAACAGTATCAGTTTATTCAGAACGTATGGTAAAAAAATATTTGTATCACTCATTGAATATAGCAGGAAAGAAAATGAAGAGCAGCTGATTGACGCGAGTGCAGAATCGCTGTATAGTTTAAATCTCCTTAGTTACAATGTTGTCCATTTTAGACAAAGGCTTATTATATTTACAGCCCTAATAACATTCATTTTCAGGGCTCAATATGTGTCTTGGCTGTTTTCGTTGTGATCGCTAAAATTCAGATCGCTGGATCGCTAGAAACCACCGCTGTCATCAGGCTGGCAAGGGCTGTTCCATGCTCTGCTCAACCTCCCGCCTTCCCAATGGACTCAGTAGTGCCCCCCGCTGCCGTGGAGCATGTGTGAGTGAGCATGTGTGAGTGTGTATGAGCACAACCACGGCGGAATATTACTGCCAAAAGTCACGTGAGTGAGTCACGTGACTTTTGGCAGTAATATTCCGCCGTGAGAAGAAAAAGTTTTGTACTTGTAAAAAGAAGTGTTGTAGTTGTAAAAAAAATGTGTGTACTTGTAAAACCTATGCTGAATTTGTCTCTGAAACATGATTTATCTAGAATAATGTATGTGTTTTATTTGATAGATACGTTTTTTCTGTGCAAAACTAAATGCATTAGTTTGTAGATGGTGTTTTGTATTTGCAAACCACATTGTGTTTTAAATGCTTAAATGTCCCATGTCATGGCCATTTCCACTGATCATAATTCCATTGTTGAGGTATACTAAAATAGATTTATACGTGCAATTTCCAAACTCACATTGGTTTCGCATACAGACTCTCTGTAAAGTATGTGTATTCACCGGTATTCACTCTCTCCACTAAACGGCTCGTTACAAGCTCTTGCCCCCCCACTCCCTGTGAGCCCAGTGTGCTCCCGATTGGTCAGCTCGGCCACTCTGTTCTGATTAGTCAACCACCAGAGAGGCTCCGCCTATGTCTAACAGTGCTTTTTTTCGGCTCGCTCGAGCGGAACATCAGTCTTATAATGGCGTCGGTACAGCCGTATATTTTATACGCTAACTAACCGAACTGTACCTACAACTGTTGTTATAGAAGAGTAAGTTATTTTTACCTGTAATAAACTACTACTGTTTGATGAGAAATCAAATCATGGTTTGCTATATATGAATGATATATTATAGGAGCAAAATAATTCAGGGAAGAAAGGATACTAAGTATTTCCATCAAACTTTATTTTTAGAAATGTACAAAATGAACATGTGTAAATATACATATATACACTGTATAATCATCCATTCCTCCCCCTTATAGGGCGTTTTCGGCATCTTGCCTATCGCAGCTTTGTAAGCGGCTTGCCGGTGCTTTTTAGGACGAGGCATCAGAGTGGTCATCCCGTGTGTGTGTTGTCCGCCAGATACGCCAGGAGTTCCTGATCTGGCTGGACGAAATCAAATGCAAATCACAAAATATTAGAGAAACTTAGTGTTTTAGATTTGTTCGTAGTAGTTGTGGTAGGAGTGTGTATCTATCTAATCTATCTAATCAACACAGTTAGCTTGCCAGCTAATATGCTAACCTACGTTTGCTAGTTGTTCAGTGTAATATGCCAATCTACTATGAACAACAGCTAGTCTAGGCTAGCAAGAACATGTTTACAATTGCACTCTTATACAGGTAGTCTGCTACGTTCGGTCATTCATTGTAGCTGGCATGAAACCAATGTTTTCCCTAGCATATCTAGCTCTAGGTAGCCCTTGTTGTTTAGCTATGTAGCATACACGCTATGAACGGTAGCTCGGTAGCATACACGCCAGGAACGCCAACTATAATGTACTGACCGTACGGTAAATCACCCGGAGTATACTGTCTATGAGTATTTCGTGTGTGATTGCAGACATTCTCCAGCTATGAGATACATGTAAGGCCATCTGCTAACATTGGAGTTGATATATGGAAACACTAGCAACTTAGTTAACCCAGTTAGCATTGCTCGCACACACACAGACACACACACTGCTGGAGGAGCAGACAGGCTTGGCTATACAGCAAGAACAAGCAAAACTCATCCTGAGCACACACAAACACTCACAGCCGAAGTAAAAACAATAAGTGTGGCTTGATATTGAGTAAGGACAAAAGGTTTTATAACGCTGTGAGCATGGGTCTGCGGAGAGCATTTCAACGTAATAGTCCGAAAAACGTTTACCCATTTAAATAATCGTAGTAGATACCTTGTTTGTTTTAAACATCATAAATACACAAACAACAATGAATACTTACAGGTTGTGTACCCGAACTCCCGCTGGTCCAAACCGAGTAGGAACAGCATCGTTCTTCAGTGCCCTACGCTGTACACTATCCGGCATGAATCCTGAAAGGTTTTGGGAAGCTTTGTTACGTGAAAGGCTGGCAGAGGGTGCGGCCATAGCTCTGGGCGTGGCTACTGGCCATCCCTACGTCATGATACCCAGGAAGTAAACAATGGAAAATGAGAAATCTCCACGAGGCGTTTTTGGGGGAGGTATTGTTCTGTGTTAGAGTTTTACTCGCTACAGGGTGTAATTTTTATTTGAGGGTTTTTTGACTCTGCAGGACCGTGTGTACATGCATTAACAAACCTTCATAACACACAAGGGGACGGGTTAATAACCGGAAACAAAGCATGACACTGGGACACTTTTAATAAGGCACCGTAACTTCATGCATTCTCCCACCTTTCTTCGGTCATAATCGGTTGTTTCCCGTGAACGGCCGACTGTTGTGTGACGGCATTTTCTCCTCTCCTTTCGTAAAGGGAGGTCCAGTGGTTCCTAAGCTAAAGGAGGTATAAAGGACAGTTTTGAAACCTCCTTCCTATCATATAGAGAATTCAAACGGCAACTTATCATGGCTGACCACTGAAGGGTACTTCCGGGTCATTTCACTCCGTTAGGAAGGTTCCTAAGCTAAATGGACCTATTCGACTTCAGCCTAACGGCCGTCTCCACAGCAGCGTGTTAAAAAATCTTGAAACGCTTCTGCCATTCACTTTGAATGGTGGGTGACGTCACTTTCCCTCACTTTTCGCCGGAATGCATTGTGGGCAGGCGAGCGGAGATTCTCAGGATTTTCAAGATTCAAAGTTGAACAATGTTCAACTTTTGAAGCTGAGGTGGAAGCGGCAGCCAATCAAATCCCGTGTACGCAAATCTGGCAGTTCAAGCTCTAGCCAATCAAACGGCGTGTATGGGAGAGACATACCGCAGTCATTTCCTCATATTCCAAAAATGGAGGAGAAATTAGCGGTAGCGAATCAATCACCCGGTGCTTTATGACCAGACCTACCGGGATATAAACCGGAGGAGCCAGGCATGGAGGGAGGTGGCAGAGACAGTGGTATGTTTTCGCCTGTTTTGGGGAGTTTATATCCAGTTTACTTCTGGCTTTTGGCTTCGTATGTCGCGGGCGGGAGATTCATGTGATTGGTTGATCGCAAAAAAATCCCCAAGCCTCAGATACGCCCACCTCCAAGATTTTTTTAACGCTGCTGTGGAGACGGTCCGTAAGAGTCACGTTTCTGAATCGGACACTCTGAGTGGATGCAGCACAGCCAATCAGAGTCTGATTCAGAGGGTTGCCTGTCAGTTCCGTTGTTA